>NC_087202.1:30614180-30726680 GCF_015104395.2 Macrobrachium nipponense | reverse complement strand
TATATCATATATAATTATATATATATATCTATATATATATAGTTCAAAGGTTATTAAAGTTCTGGTTTTCAGAAATCTGTAGAAATGAGCTTGCTACTACCATGTGAATGTCAACAATGTCTGCGTTGCAGAAAGGGTGACTAACCACCAAGTACATAACACAACATAGGCTGTAGATTTCTGTGAGTACTCCAGTCCCAAATCGTTTCCCATCGGTACATGACACCCGGTCTCTCATTGATTGTATATTTTTGGGCTTGTTTGGATGCGTTTTCATAGTTATTACTTTGAGAGGAAATAATGAACAACTTGATGACCTAAGCTTTAATTTAGAATAGATTGAAAAGAAGTATATGATTCAGATAACGAAAATAGGAAGGACAGACATGTTAAATTGAAAGAGAAAATATAATGTATGAAGATAAAAAGTAAACTCAAAATCATTTATTCTTGTTTGCAAGAAAAGCTCATAATCACACAAGACGGATTAAAAATAGAGTACATACCAATATACAAATAAGATCTCCCCTAACAATTTCGCGTCTTTTCTCTGATTTTTCCTTTGTACTCTTCTTCCAATTCTTCTTATTCTCCGTCCACAGCCACAATAAATCACGGGCGATGGTCGTCAGATACCATCAAGTTCAAATCGTCCTTTGCCCCTGGTGCAGTGGGCGTAAAGGGTTGTGTGTATGTATGTATGTATGTATACGTATATCTGTGTGTAGGAGAGAGAGAGAGAGAGAGAGAGAGAGAGAGAGAGAGAGAGAGAGAGAGAGAGAGAGCGCAGTGGATGTGGAAAATATTTTTATTGGAAGGAAGAGGGTGAAAATTAATGTACTCCTTATTTGACTGACGATTATAAAGTCTCTTTGTCCTCAGTCTATTTCGGGCTTCTCAAAAAAAATAATAAACAATAATAAATAAATAAATAGATAAATAAATAAGTAAAAAACATAAGGGTAAAATTATTCTAAGCAACATTTAATTTTCATCGCATACATTATACACACCAAAGGAAACGTAGATATAACGGCGCACATTCGAAGCCAGTTTGTATATATCAATTAAAAGGAGAAATATTAATGGCCGTCACAGTTAATTAGCCGAAATGACCATAGATACATTTTATATCCACTATAAGTGTGCGTGTGATGTTCAATATCACTGTTGCCTTTAAATTGAACACAAATAACCCCAATAACGATATTATTTATGTGGGCGTTATTGGCGTGAGTTAATGCAAAACAAGCCATTATTTATTTTTTTTCTTTTGCATTTTCAGGTGAGGGGTGCGACGTCGGTCGAATTTCGGGAAATTATCGATTTTTAGTTATTAATGGATTTGAACTCTTTAACGTCTATATAAACATATCCTGAATTATTATTGAAAAATATTAAGTGGGTTATTTTACAAATTTGTTCACTGTGAGTGGCATTGAGCGAATTATTTTCGCAAAATGTCTATATATGACTTTTCAGGTGGAAGTGAGAAATATACTTATCTCTCCTATTAGAATACACATTATTTACGATAAAAACTGGCTCTTTCTCTTAAAAAATATTATATCAGAGCAAATATGTATCTATGTATCTCGATATCGCCCCCTGAGCGATATGAGTGACACACTGTCGCTCAATGTCTTTATAATTGCCAATATAGATTAATAGAAAATTGAGAAATATACTTTAGTATCCCACTAAAATTACCCATTCTTTACCATAAGGACTGTTACGTTCTATACAAAAGAATGTGGAATCATTGATATATAATCCATGTATCTCGATATTTTGAACTCGTCATCGTCGTTTCACATGTGTACGATGCCAACAAGTATACATATAATATATTGTATGTCTTGACATTTCTACTACGTATTTTCAGAAATATACAATTATATAAGAGTAGTTAACAGTACATATCAACGTCATCTTGCCCATAAACTTTCGGGATTCATGAAAGTGTGTTAGGTATGGTCAGGCCTAACTCTTGTCTTGTGATGTGTGACGCGTCTGCGGCATTTCCTTGTCCCATTTTCATCGCTTCTGGAGCATTATTACGTAATATTTACAAAATACCAAGAATCAAGAGAAGTGTCATCCGTCTGAGGGAGAAATGTGAACGACTGTGTTCTGGAAGAGAAGGAACCAAAGAAAGGTCTCGCCAGGGATATCACAATGGCTGATTTAAGGTAAGATTTGTTGTCTTTCGTGATTACTAGTTTTCATAGTAATGATAATGATTATATAAGAACAACACACTTGATTTTACTGCAGCTAGTTGTCGTCCGACTTATGATTTGTGTAGGGTAAGGTGCAGCTTTGTTTACCAAAGCTGTTCAGTAGTACTATTTGCTTACCCTCGCTGTTTATTTGTTTAGTATTTACCCCTCCAATAGAGTGAAACACCGCAGTGGAGCTATCGTTATCGCGTGGCTCAGCATTATTCACTCGATATTTAATTGGTGAAACAAGAATACAATTACATCTTTAAGCATACCATTCAAAAGATTGAAGTTTCGTCAACATAATGTGATATATGAAAGTGCCATTCGAACTAAAATAAGCATGTGAGGTCTTCGTAAAATATGTTTTTAAGGCAGTTTTGAAATCCAATATGGCAGCAACCGCGCGAGGTGTCGTTCGTAACCACAGCCAAGCCACCATCTTTCCCAGTCTTCCCAGCACTCATTTGAACAATTCTAGCGTATATATATAACGTTTATTGATCTTACTCAAGATTGCAGGTGTAATCAGCACAATAAAACAACATTTTGTTGCCTATATTAGTGAAAGTATGAAACTAATTATTCCCTGGGTCATGGTTTAAACAGATATTCATTTTTACCTTGTAATCGGTGGTTTTATCCTTACCGCCATCACAGCTGAAACTCCACACTGCTTATTTGATTGTAATTATACAATTTTATATGTTTTGGTCTTAATTCACTCCAAATTGCACTTGAACTACTTTTCTGTTCCTGGTTCCTAAGCGCTCACTCCACAAACAGTTACTGGCAGCACACGAGTACGCAGTTTATGAGGTGCAAAGCTTTATTTCCTTAGTTGTTTACTCACTATTTAGTTTAACTTTACTTTGTTACTTCAAAATGTTTATTTAATTTATGTCTATTATCCTTTTTTTTGCAAACGAATTACCCCAAAAAATTACAGATATTCCTGAAGTACATACGTGTCTGTTCAGACAATGGCAAAATGACTCATCGTTGCCAATCTAGTAGAGCTTTACACACATACGCCAATGCGTTTACAAACTGTTTTCATGAACTCTAGTTGTCATAGTAATGAAATAATGATAAAATTGCTCTAATATTTATATATACTACAAATAGATACGCTAATTTCACTTATTTCCCCAGTTTTGCGTAAGTCTTACACCCAGTGTTACCAATTGGTAACACTGATAAACAATTGAAGAGCGCAAAGAATGCCGTAGGTACCGTTCACAAGCAATTCTGTTGATATTTGAGTCAGGAATCTATTTACTTTTTCAACAACAAATATTTTCAAATTAATAATCATAATTTTGTAAAATTATTTATGCAATTCATGACCTTATACTGCTGTTTAACTATTTATTTAAATAATTATCTAGTGCACGCTTCTTCTTCTTCTACCAAAAATCGTAGTTTCCTTAACAAAGTAGTAGTTGGAAGTCGTTGTTTATGATTGTTGTGATGAAAGTGCCCCTGCGTCTATGGGTACAAGTGGATTTAGCACAGGAAATGGAAGTTTGCTGACACAAGCGACTCCACAAACATTGAGATGGTGTCAATCTTCGAGATATTGGCAGTTTTAAGTTAAAAGTAATTTTTCGGAGGGTGGCTTCAAACACGGTAGAAAGTGGCTCGGCTAGTCCAGTCGGTTGTTTCCCCTACTATCTGAACGGCAAACGTGTACCTACAATGATAGCGTATATAGGTTATAAATGATAGCATACACTGTTATAGTTGGTTATGAATAAAACTTTATATTAAGATCATATAATGTTATGTTACGAATAGGGGAAACAACCACCTTGAATCCATTGTACTCGGGTAAAATCGTAAAAATGTAGCTTATTTTGTTTATGAAACCAAAGCTACCATGTATTATTATTAAAGTAAAAAATATTGCAACGAAATGTTACGGTAGGGACATATTTTACATAAGAGCTAATAATCCATACATACATAAAAATATATATTATACTATATATACACGGTTTCACACATCTGGCATTTACACATCTGGTACTTAAGTATAAATTATCAAGTACAAGTCAGAGGCCATTTTACTGAATAATGAACGGAATATTAGCAAGTTTCAAGGATCAGAGTGGCCAGTTCAGGGGGTAATTGAACTTAACAAAGTTAAAGCAAGAGTAACATATAGGTTAGGATACTAACCTAACCTAACCTAGTAGAAGGTGTCACCTGACCTGGGGGGGCTGTACCCCCTCTTAATGAAGGCAATCTTAGAAGTATAACATATAGGTTAGGATAGTAACCTAACGTAACAGAACCCATTACCTGGGGGGTGGGGGGGGGCTTAAATTAAGGGAGGCAATCTTACCTGACTATGGGGGCTGGAGCCCCTTAATGAAAAACAATCTTAGAAGTTTAACATATAGGTTAAAATTCTTACCTAATCTAGTACACTGTGTTACAAAGGGGGCCGGGTGGGGGATTCCATACCCCCCTTCAGAAAGATGTATTATAATATGAAAGTAAATATTATATAGGTTAGAATTCTTACCTAATCTAGTACACTGTGTTAAAAAGGGGGGGGGGGATTCCATACCCCCCTTCAGAAAGATATATTATAATATGAAAGTAAATATTATAATAAGTAAAATTTTATCCAAGAAATTATCGGTCAGAAACGCATGTAAAGGTGATTATAGAAAAAAGATGGAGAAAAGTGCATTATAGAAAAAAAAGAGGGAGAAAAAGTGCATTATAGAAAAAAGAGGGAGAAAAAGTGCATGTGTAAATTGGAATGTCTGTAAATTGTAAAACTGTAATACCATCAATTTCACGTCATTGACAGAAAGCTCTCAAAACTTCCTAAAACCGCCTTCCAGTTCCAACCCTCAGTAGACTTTCAGGGGCCTGCCCTCAATTGTAACGTAATATTGTAAGATATGTAGGGCAACATTATGAAGTGAGAACAAGTCATTGCACAAATTAAACAATACTATAATAAACGGAACAGAAAATTAAGCTTGAAATAATATTACACTATTGTAAAACAAATGAGGAAAAGGAATATATGTAATTTAATGCATGAATCCCCCCAAATTCTCCACTCGGTTCTATCGCAATGTAGGGTTAATAATGCAACATAATTGGTTAAATACCTGTACCCCCCAAAACCCCCATAATTTATCTCACTTAGGAAGTTGGTGTCTGAAACAAAAGCTCCCCATATAACATGGCGCATTCGCAGTAGGATTGGCACGTGTAGTAGGATTTGGCATTGTAATAGCAGCAGTAATAGTCGGATTTTGCCTATGTAACAGCTCCATTATCGGTATATTTATCGCTTTATTTCAGCTTTTATTTCGTGTTTCAAAACCCAGCATTCCCATCAGTACCTACCTTACCGTAGGATAGAGTTGTAAGACATAATTGTCCCAAATGTTTTACCCCACCCAAAATTCGCCTTCCCATTGATCCCCCATACCGTCTAGGGGGATCACAAGCTTAAGAAACAAGCTGGTAAATCCCCCCCACATAAACCTAATTAATCCAGCTACCAAACTCACCCTCAGTCACACTTTCCTCTTTACACTACAGAATACACGCAGGATAATTGACCTACCCCAACACACACAAAAAAAAAAGCACACACAAACACATGTACTCACCCAACTGCAGATACTCAGGGCTATGCTGTGCTGTCCGCTGGTCGAGGTCACTGAGACACCACCAACAACCAGACAAAAAACAAGAACCACAACCCAACAACACAACAACCAAGGACCACAACTCAACAACACAACAACCAAGGACCACAACTCAACAACACAACGCCCAAGGACCACAAACCCACAACACAACAACAAACAAGGAACACAACCACAACTCAACAAAATAGCAAACAACAAGGAACTCAACCACAACTCAACAACTCAGCAAACAACAAGGAACTCAACCACAACAAAAGACCACTGCACAAACAATTACTAACACATAAAAAACAACATGAAAAGGCAACACACACACCCACTAACAACACCAAGAAATTGCAACAGCTCACCAACAACTACCTTCAACAACTCACAACCACACCAAGAAATCACATATAATCCAACAGGAACTCACATATGTAACTCAATAAAAACCTCATAGCACAACAAATCTAACAGTACAGGCACAACAGCTCCAAATCAATTAACATCAAACCCAATAACAACCAGCAACAAACCAATAACACACTACTTAAATGACTTACTATGCCCTCAACACTTTCCACAGACCGCTACCAACACTACTGATCATCACCAGCTCTCACCAAAGAGTGACTAAAAGACTCATTGAAAACACAGAACTCTAACTCCAACAGCACCAGCGGACAACCCAGAACTCATCAGCAGCCAATTCAATCGTTAACCATCCAACCACCAATTACCCTCTCTCTCTCTCTCTCTCACTCTCTCTCTCTCTCTCACAGACAGATGTCAAATAGAACTCCATAACTCCTCCATAACCGTACGATAGAGTTCAAAGGTAAATTACAAGTTGATTACAGCTGGCCGAAAAAATATTACTTTAAATTCTTGTTCAGGAGGTAAAACTGTATAGAAAAATGTCAACTGGCATAGTCTAGTTCGCTGCGGTATACAGGCTTAGGTCTACCAATCGCAAGTGTCATTGGACTCGAGGGCAGATGGCGTCATTGTTTATGTTTGTTGTGAAGAAAGTGTCCCAGCGCCTATAGGTACAAGTGTTGTGTGGAATTAGCACAGGAAATGGCAAGTTTGTTGACACAAGTGACTCCGCAAACATCGAGATACGTCAATCTTCTACTACATATTTGGTGTTTTAAGTAAAAATTTTGAAAGCGTCAAAGAGGTATATTTGCACTGTGCATGGCTAGACTTTCATTAACCTCTGTTTAATCTTAAAATATGACGTTAATTTCTAACTTTGGAGAAAATACTTCGAAAGGAGAGTAGAGGTCTTGAGGTGTTGCTTCCATCAGTGATGATTTGTGACTGGTGCCCATCTCTGGTGTCAGGATGTGTTAAAGTACTTTGGAGGGTGGATCAACAAGTGGGCAAGGCTGGCTCAACTAGTCCACTCTGTTGTTTCCTCTAAAACTATATTGATTACATATAGTGTAAAGCACCACTGTGCGGGCACTTGCACGGGATACTGAGTCACTTATTCACTTGATATTTAATCGGTGAAACAAGAATACAATTCAATATTTAGCATGCCATTCAAAAGATTAAAGTTTTGTCAGCAAAATGAGATGTTTGAAACCGCCATACAAGCTAAAATAAGCTTGTGAGGTCTTCGTAAAATATGTTTTTAAAGCAGTTTTTTAATCCAGTATGGCGTGGTATCGTCTTGCGGACACCAGGCATACACTGGCGGACACTTCCTTCCCAGCGTTCCCAGCACTTATTTGAACAATTATTTGCGTATCTATGTAACGTTTATTGCTTTTTATTCAATATTGGATTTGTAATTAGCACAATAAAACAACATTTTGTTGCCTGTATTAGTGAAAGTATAAGACGTCTTCCCGCAATCAAGTTTTGACCTGAAATGTATTTTTACCTTGTCATCGATGGTTTTATCCTTACTGCCATCACAAATGAAACTCCACAGTGCTTATTTGATTGTAATTTTACACATTTCGTTCTTAGTTCACTCCACATTCAACTTGAAATACGTGTTTGTCGACAGCAAAGCCAAGGCTGAATAATTTTGTATGTCTGGTAGCCAGAATCCACAAATCGAGCAGAGGATGGATTAGTTAATTGTTTCACAAAAAAATGGACTCTTTTGCTAGTTCTTTTCATTTATTTAAGTCTATTACTATTTTGACTTTTAAAAAAATTATAATTGTATGGCAGAGATAGTTTGTTTTTAATATTTGATAATTGTACAGCTGAAACAAATGTAATCTTTAATGCATGCTAGAGATGCCAGTCATCGTTGCCAAAGCCGATGCCTTTACAAACTGTTTCCATGAATTCTAGGTGTCGTAGTAATGCAATAATGATAATGATGAAATTGGTCTAATAATTATGTATAATTATATATATAGTATATATATATATATATATATATATAGATATATATATATATATATATATATAATATATATATATATATGCTAAATCACTTATTTCCACGGTTTTTTGAAAGTGTTATCTCAAGTTTGGAGGGTAAACATAAAAAAACAATTGGCAACACCGTAGCTAAATCACAGCAAAACCGATGAAATTTGTGTCAGGAATCTGGTTACTTTTACAACAATGAATACGAAATGATTATATGCAATTCATAACTAATTATTTAAATGTTATCTACCGCACTCTTCTTTTTCTTCTTCCCGAACAAGCGACATGTTTTTGCGGCTGGAGGTCGATACACCTCGTCGTTTAACATTATTGTGAATAAAGTGTCACAGCGTCTATGGGTAAAAGTGGTGTGCGGATTTAGCACAGGAAATGGGAAGGTTATTGACACAAGTGACTCCGCAAACATCGAGATGGCGTCAATCTTCTACATGTAACGTGTTATAAGTACAATTTCGAAAGTGTCATGGAGGTAAGTTTGCACTGCGCATGGCTAGACTTTCATTAACTTTTGTTTAACCAACCGGAAATTATGGCATTATTTTGTGACTTGAAAGAAAACACTTACTTCGAGAGAAAAGTAGAGGTCTTGATCTGTTGTTTCCATGCTGGTTCGGTTATGGCTGGTGTCTAATTTAGGATACTGGAAGTGCTAAAGTTATTGAGTTACAGTGTCTGCCTGTGTTTTACTCTATTGTCATAGTAATGAGGACATGGCTGCTTTTACCTTGGAAATTGATTTTTCCTACAGTTTTAGCCTTTTTGTTGGAAAAGTAGTCGTTATTTTGTTGGGGGGCATCTGTTATTTATATCCTATCTCTACCCAACAATGATGGGGGAGTTTGGGAATTTGTTTTTTTTGGGGGGTGGGGGGACAACACACGTACACAAAGCGACCATGTTTGTGTTCTGGTAGAGGCCGTGGGATATGCCGCCTTCAGGGAGCCATATGTTCTATGGGAGGGAGCGGCCGAGGAGAGGTGGGTCACTCGGGGTGGTGGGTGCACAAGATACGAGTTGGTATAAGCGGGTGGGGGTTGATTGTTAGGTAGAGAATTGGACATAAATAACAGTATCACAAAATGGTAATTCTAAGCTGGCGTTCCGCAGTGAACTAGACTATGGCAATTGACATTTTCCTATGTTATTTTACTTGCTTAACAAGAATTTACAGTAATATTTATTCAGCTGACTGTAACTAAAAAGTAATTTACATTTGAAGACTACATGATGGTACCAATGGATGTGATGTAACGACGTACAGAGTTTAAAGGTAAATAACAGGTTAGCTACAGTTGACTGGCAAAATATTACCTTAACTTCTTGTAAAGCAAGTAATATAACATAGGAAAACGTCAACTGCCTTAGTCTACTTCGACTAAACAATATTCGAAGTTTTGGGTCGGGGTGAAGAAACGTAAACATTCGCCATGTTTGAGTTCTGGTAGACTATGTGGGATATGTAACCAAGAGGGAGACATATGTTCGACATAAGGAAGATGGGGTGCTGGGGGGAGGAAGGCACAGAAGGTACAAGTTGGCAAAGTGACGCAGGATTGTTAGGTAGAAATATGGTGGTAAATAACAATTACCCAAATAATGACACTTCTACCTGATAATTACTAATACTTACTAACACCAAACCACAATTGATCTAACTAATAATAGAGAAGAATAGTTTGGGAACTTTACCTTACAGGGGCGGATGGTCCGCCTTTACGAATGTTTGGACTCTCGTCTTTGATTCTTTGAAGTGTATCTTGAATCTTGGAATCAGAACTGACCAAATACCCGGCGAACCACAAACGCAGACAGGTTTCCCCAGCATTAAAGTTAGGTTGTCTGGATTATGTAACAGAAGTACTATCACAATTAAAGATGAAAATACGGTTACTTTGAGGATGTGGAGAGTTGGGTGTTAACACTGTGAATACTTATTGCTAAATAATATGAAAACGCAATTTGGGTATCAGCAGTCTGTTGGTGATAAGGTCTATGATTGGTCAGAAGAATTATGGACGGGTTTTTGAAGGGGGAGGGGGGTGGCTATTCTTCAGGTGCCAAGATCGATGTTGCTGTCCCTTGGGATAAGGCATATGAAGGAGATAGTAGGAGGTCCTCTGTGTAGTCCTCTTCACGAGGTTCAATCACGGAGAAGATGGATACTTAGCAAGACGTGGCAAGTTCTCGCCAGCTTTTACTGCATTTAACTTGGGTCATCTTTTGATAACATTCATGCAAACAAAATGGTTGTAGGAAATGAATGTTTCGTTTAACAGAGTGAGAACATCGTAAGTTCAGGGAAGAGCGGGCAAAAACAGTCAACCCTCCTCTCTTTTTTTCCCTATACTTCCTGGTTATGCCAAAATGAACAAGGAAATAAGAAGAATTCTATGGAGTCTACTCCTCAGAATTCGAACCTGAGAGACTATGTCAATCTGCTCAGGAGGGATAGCACATGTGCTACTGTTTTGGGAACAACCAGTTCGGCTTGAACTAGTCATCTTCGGTATCCTATTATCACCATTGAAGTCTCCCTTTTGGAAAACTTCACCTTCACTCTCTTCATTAGAGAATGAAGGGGGTCTGCTTCCAGTCCTTATTCTTGTCCCTCGAATGAAGAAGAATTAGACTGGAGTGCAATTTACAGGAACCTACAAATATACTAGTATATTTCTCTTACGACATGATTCTGTTATCAGTTGCATTGTCTTGACCCTGAAACTCAGGACAGCCATCTCCCAAGAGTTACTGGTTTTGATTTTGAGATAACTAGTGGTATTGTTTCCCAATAACACAGCATTTGCATTATCACCGAACAAGAGGATTTTCTTCCTTCCCATTTCTGTTGAAATACAGATGCTTGAATGTATCATTTTTGCACTCAATGGTTCTAGCCGAACGCATTCCCTCAGGGAATGCACTACCAGGCAACTCTGTATGAGAAGTCGTGCGAGTGGTATAGAGCTCTGTCTCAGTACTGTTCGCTCACTGAGATTCTTTTTGGTTTGGTATTGTTTCTCCTCTAGCCTAGTAAGGATTAACTACCAATTCGAAGCTCTGCATGGCAATCACAGACTTTGGTTGGATTGGAATTCTCGCATAATGCCCATCTTTCCTGCATTTAATGTTGCAAGAATTTTCAGACAGAGATATATTTCATTAGACTCGTCTGTTGCCTAGTCTTCTGTTCCATTGCACCTGCCCCATCGGCTGCTTCAATGACGCAGAATGATTTTCTTCAGACAATTTGAGTTTTGTCTTCTAATATACATTTTCTAATTCGTTAGGTGTACAATTATTCTTTGTTCCCCCCAAATTGTAAATGAATAATGGAAGACTTCGCCTGTTCCCCGCCCAACTAGCTCTGCTTCCAAATTATAAATAGAAACTTCTTCCCTGATCCAACCCACAAGAAGTGGTTCTTCAGGCAGCACAATCCCTGTGTTTTCATTACTGAAAGACTCAGAATTCATTGCAAACTCGAACTTTCTTGCTGAGCAGCAATGAAATAGCGGATGAACTTTTTCAGTCTTCTGTAAAACAACAGGGATTAAAGCTGTCTTCACGGGTTGGTGTCATCGACAGGACTTTTTCTATGATCAGAATCTTGAGAGTTTACTTCTCTCGATTCAACTGTGAAGATGTAGGTCCACATTCTCCTTGGTTGAGATTCAGCTACTGAATTAGAAACTTCCGTCTTGCCATCACAGGGACCTCGGTCTCCAGAAGGCAATTGACCATTGTCTGGTGTGTGCATGCCTCGCGAGAATCATAATCTTGTCTCTCAACATTGTCGGCAAACAAGATAGATGATTTGTATGGTTATTCTCAGCATAACCCTTCAAAAGGCAGATGTCATGTTGTGACTACGTCTCAGATTGGATGTGTGACAGAGCAATCAGTCGGCATCTGTTGACGAGTCTGAGCCCTTCATGATCTGCACTGTGGACTTTGTGTTGGTTGATTCAGATCAGTCACTACTTAGTCCTATTGCTGTACCCATGAAGGATCGACACCCTTCATTGAGTGTCGGTGCCTTTATCCACTGCAGACTGCCAATGTAGAAGTGTCCAATGACACGTTTTTCTCCAAGTCTTACGAGATCGTGAGAGATTTCTCTGCAGTTGGATAGTCCAATGGATGGGTACATTTCATCACTCCAGAGAATATGTCAGACCAGAAGATAGTGGAGGTCTCATCGCGAACATATTTATATCTCTTCCTTCGGGTCTGCCCACAGGTCCTTGGAACCTCCTTTCCTTGGACCGGTGGTGGATGCTTGCAGGGTTGTGTTTGCTTACCTGGCTCCTTCAAGAGGACAAGTTGCATCTCGCCTATGGTGTGTGGTTCTAGAGGTAAGAAGGATGCGAGAGTGACTAGCCACTCCACCTTCCCCTCCTCGTCCTTCTATTCCTCTTCCTTCAGGTTGAGGATAGGACTCAAACTTAAACTGGCTGGTTGGGCGATTGATGAGGTAAGCTTACACATTGAGCTTCCTTTCAATTTTTCTAATCAGAATCATAGAAGCAATCCCGCTCCTTCCTCTAGCAAGGGGAGGAAGGAGACTGGCAATAGTGCAAACCCTTACTTGAACTTTGCATTGATGCTTCCGACTCTAAAATATTCTTACCATCCCTTTTTCGAATGAGTTACGATTCCTCACTCATTTCGAAAAGGCCCAGAAGTCTTGACTCTTGTCATGTAGCTCCTATACTCTGATCAAGTTGTCAGAGGCAGGGCACTTCTTGCTCTTATGACCAGGAGGAATAGCCCAGGTGTGCAGAACTCCGGTCAGTTCTAGGGGCTCACTCACATTCTTCCCACTAATCAGTGAGTCTTCCTTATGTAAAGGACCGAGGGTTTGTATATTGTGTAGGAACAAATCACAATTTTTGAAAGTAAATTGTATTTTTCGTAACTATACAAACCTGAGGTTCTTTACATTTATGCCCACCTCATGCCACCCTCAATCTGAACCTGGGCTGAAAGGCAAAATGGAGTGTTTACATTCAGGCAGGCAAGCCTACCTGCCTACCAGATCGTAGTTACTGCCTAACCATCTTGTTTAAGAATTTAACGGCCGTAATTCCAGCCTACGCTGAAAGTAATTCCTTATGCAAGGGACCTCAGGTTTGTATAGTTAGGAAAAATACAATTTACTTTCAAAAATTTTTATTTTAAGGAAAGGCTGAGCCGGAAAAACCAACACGTGCCCATAAGTAGCTAGCTGCCCTTTGTGTTTACAAAGGCAGTTAATTATTTAACTGCTTTGATCTGTCTTCACACAGAATGGAAGCGCTGACCATTGATTTTCTTTCTCGTTTATTTTAATGTCAAATGAATTTATACTAACATTTTTTTCTCTTTTTTGTTTAACTTAATTTACTCTTCTTTTGCTTTTTCGTAAATGGGAAACAGTGCAATAGGTCTTGACTGGACATGTGGCCAGTGATTTCTCCAGGAACGCTCCTCATGTAAAAGGATTTTAATTCTCCCTATCGTGCCTATACATGAGAGAGAGAGAGAGAGAGAGAGATAATGTGTCCAGGGAATAATGAAGCAGCGCTAATTCTTTTTTAAAAGCCTAGCTACGGAATCTCTTTACGACACGGGATTCGACGATTTACACTGAAATATGGCACTGGTATTTATCACACTCCATAAATACCTAATATGCTTCATACAGTAGCATATAAAAAAAGGTTAAATTTCTCTTTCTCTAGGCTATCAGCATGCATGTAGTTCTAAAATCTTACTATCGCTATTCTTAATGGCAGTCAGATTTTACTAACCCCTAACTAGAATCCCTAGTTCTTCACAAGTAATGAGAAATAAAAAATAAGAATTTACTCTTTACCTGTTGTGGAGATTTGGGAAACCTTGTCTTGCACTTACTCAAAAATATTAAAGGGAATTCAGATTTGTTTCTCTTCATGATACCAGTTTAACAATTGCTACAACTGGAAAATGAAAATCAATTTTCACACGAAACTGGAAAAGGTCGTCATTTTGTAATATACTGCTCGTTCCCTCAATGAAAATGTATTTATATGATTTCTAGATTTCTAGCACTCCTAAAATGGCCTTTCCTGGGGAGACGAGAGTTATAACAAACAAAAATCTACGGCTGAAAGCCAATATTACAGAAAGGAGGAATTTACATAAAACTCTGGACTTTAGTTTAAATGAGCTATATTTACATTTAAATTATGTGTAGGTCCAGAAATTAATGGAAGGTGGTTGATTGCAGGTCCACTGAAACCACGTGCCTGGGAAATGACTCGGACCCAGAGATATGATTTGCACAAAGTAGGTAATTTAAATGCAAGTGGCGTATCCAAGGGTTCCCAATTTTTTCCTTCTCACAACCATGCACGATATATGTTTGCAAAGAGATTCCATTTTAGCATCAGTACTAGGTGATGGACACGTGGGAAAACATTGCACATTACTTACTCTTAGCATTGCATTTTAAAACTCACTCAAGGGAGCATAGGATGTTGCTTGGTTAACTCTGGAGATGTTTAACATTATTACTAGCATCACAAGGGGAATTAATCACAGCATTGAACCAAAATGGGGGAGTGAGAAGCTGAGCCAAGGGAGGGGGAAAGCGCCTTAGAAGAATGTAACGAAATAAAGACAAGAGGCAAAAATGATTCACTGACTGCACTAGAAATTACTCTCACAGTACTTGGAAATCTTTGGTTTTGTTGTCTTCTCATCTGCTGATCGATCTGGGCACTATGGAAAGTAAAAGGATACGTGGTGGGGAAGGGGGGAAGTGGTGTTCTGCAGGTGAAAGGCGTCTGAAATCTAGAATTTGTCTGGGAATTTCAGTGCTGTGATTAAGGCTAGAGTTTCCTTTTCAATAGTTGCATAGTTGTTCTGATGATTTTCAGTTTTGAAGACAGGAACACACAGGGTGTAGAAGGTTATTTTCATCTTGAAGTAGAACAGCTCCAATTCCACGATCAGAGACATCAACTTGTATCACAAATTTCTTATTGAAGTCTTGAGCTTGAAGCACTGGTCTTGAAGTTAAAATGAGTTTTACCTTCTCAAAGGATTCTTGACATTCTGGAGTCCAAACAAACTTAGCTTTGGGACTACTAGTTAAGTCTGTTAAGGGTGCTACTACGGCTGAGAACTTTGGAGAAAAACAACGATAGAATCTAGCCATACCCAAAAATCTTTGTAGCTGCTTCCTAGTAGTAGGTGGGGTAGCCTTACGGATACCTTCTGCATTAGCATTTACTGGGTCAAGAAGGCCTTTCCCAACTTCAAACCCAAGATACTAAACAGTCGCCTTCCCAAACTCACGGCTTCTCTAGGTTGACTGTCCTGCCTCTTGTAATTTTTTGAAAACTTTCTTCAGGATCTGCAGATGTTCTTCCCATGTTGTAGAGTAAGTGACTATGTCATCAAGGTATACACCTATTCCTTCTATAGAGCCTAGCAGTTGATCCATTACTCGTTGAAATGTTGCAGATGCATTCATCAGACCAAATGGCAGAACAGTATACTGATACAATCCTAAAGGAATTATAAAAGCTGACAGCAACTTAGCATTTTCATGTAATGGTATCTGATAATATCCCTTCAAAAAGTCTTATCTTGGAAACAAACTTGCTTGCCCAATATTATCAAGTAACTCATCTATGAGAGGTAAGGGACAATTGTCACCCACACTAATGGAATTAAATTTCCTATAATCAGTACACATCCTAAAGGAGCTATCAGGTTTCTTCACTAACACACATGGAGAACTGTAGTGACTTGAACCGAGTTCTGCTAATCCATTTTGCATTTTTGCAGCAAATTCTCAACTTCTTTCTTCAAAACATCTCGATGATAAGGTGATAGGCAATAAGCTCTTTGCTTGAATGATTTTCCATCTTCTTGGATCTTGATTTCATGTTTGATCAGATTAGTACGTCTGCAAATATTACACAGAGCTAGTAATATCGAGTGACCAATATATACAAAAACATGAGTTACGTTACATGGTGCTAGCAAGATAGAGAGAGAGAGAGAGCCACTGCACTCCCTAACATGTGCAGCTAAGTCTCAAAGTGGAATGAAAGCCTTCTTTATCTAGGGGCGTAATACATATGGGTGTACGATAGGTGCGGTCGAGCACACAAGTTCAAGACGAAAACATATTACGTCATCTCAGTGATGTAATGGAATTTTCCAATCCACCATTAACTACTTACGAGTTGATAAATCCTCTTTTGACAAATTGAAAGAGATATAAGAGTTAATTTATTATAGATATTTAATGGTTTCCTAGCGATAAAATCTTTAATTACTGCAAGTAAACATTAAATGATACAGTTCTATGGAAGATTCTCGAAGGATTCTGATAAAAAATTAGCTAAACTCATCTATTTTCAAGGGGTTGGGTAACAACAATTTTTGATCGAACAGAGCAGTCTCTTTTTGCGCTTCTTACGCTATTTTTTTTCTCTCTCTGCCTTACGTATGTTTCAACCAGGAATTATACACTACTTAAACATGTTATCTTTAAGTATGGGAATCTGAAAACAAAAATGTACATTTCACAACATTATACACAGTTACTGAGGGGAATTAATTGTATTACCATTATATATATATATATATATATATATATATATATATATATATATATATATATATATATATATATATATATATATATATATATATATATATATATATATATATATATATATATATATATCTATATATATAATGTGTGTGTGTGTGCACGCGCGTGACTTTTATTATACCCTTTATCATTATTGACAAATTCATTTGCAAATTTGACATGAAAATATGTGAATTTTGGGTAAAATATAGAAATCTATAAATCACATTCCTATTCTCTTGATTATATTGTAAATTTCAGGGCATATTTATAACATGAGAAAATAGTTTTAGTACAAAAATCAGCCTTCTAACCAACAAAGTTTCTCATTCATGTGCAAATGTTACATAAATATAGGTAAAATATAGTAATCAAGAAATCACATTTCTGTTCACTTGATTATATTGTAGATTTCAGGGCTTATTTCTTATATGACAAAATAGTTTTAGAGCAAAAATCAGCGTTCGAACTGTCAAAGTTTAAAATTTATTTTCAAGCGTTACATAAAAATATAAATGCGAATTTTAGGTAAAATATAGTAATCAAGAAATCCCATTTCTATTCACTTGATACATTGTAAATTTCAGGGCTTATTTCGTATATGAAAAGATAGTTTTAGTGCAAAAATCAGCCTTCTAACTGGTATAGTTTTGTAGTTATTACAAAATAAACATAACTTTTCTTTTGCCGTTTTCTCAATACTTAATTTTTTCAAAAAATTCTTGTAACTTCAAGAAGACTGAACCAAATTTGATAAAACTTTTACTGAGTGCAGTATAACTATATATCTTGATTTTCAAAGAGCTAAATTGATTTTTGAGTGAAGCCTTTTTTTCTTTTTTTTTTTGCATATTTTCTAAAATTGACGTCATAATTTTTTTTAAATGCAAAACAAATGAATTTAGAACTCGAATTCAAAAAAAAACTTCTTTGAAAATTTTGTTATGCGTTGAAGAATAAGCAGTAAAGATATGAAGCAAATCCCTTCAATCATAAGTAAGTTATAAGAACTTACTTTATAAGGGGCCCCCCTTAAGTGGAGTGCTTCAATTTGGCGAAAAGCAGTATATGTGATAGTAGGAAAGCTGAAGGAGTTAGGAAGATCAGAGGGAGATCACGTATCATTTAATATGTAATTCACTATACCTTGGGAATAACTTACACCCTGGGGAATTACAATTGAGAAGTGCTTTGTCAACGCAGGATTCGAACAGTTGTGTTGCCTGGTTCAGAAACGATAAACAGCGAATTTGACCACTGAACCATCAATAGTGATATCTTAATATAGGAGAGTCATACATATATTTTGACAGAAATTAATATAAATATATATATATATATATATATATATATATATATATTATATATATATATATATATATATATATATGTGTGTGTGTGTGGATAAATAGATAGATAGAGAGATGTATGTATGGAAAGAATCAGTCAGATGAGCCGGCAGTAATGCCGTGCAAACAGTTAGATTTAATATGCTTCTTATGGCTGCAAAATCTTTGTTCATACTACTTCAGCCACGTAAGCCTGTGTCTTTGCAGAGCTAGTAATTTCATTCTATGGGGAAAACCCGATTCATATTTTGTAGAGGTAGCCGTGCATTTGTATGGTATATGTCCTATAATTTTTAAAGAATAAACTAAAGACATCAACACTGACGCCGCAAACAACTTGATACCATTGCGGCGTGCAAAATGATATCCTCTCATTCCAAATATATCCTCGCGTAGTTTTAAAATTTTTAAAGGAGATCTGCGGATGCCATGGTGCATCAGAAAAGTCAACAGGAAATGTTAATTATCTATGTCTGAAGGAAAAGAAAGAGAATTACTTTTAAGTATGACAATGCTAAGGTTACTCCTTAGCCAAACGAAGTCGGTGTTCTTTCAAGTTTTCATAAACTCGGATGAAGGGTAGCAGGGAAATAAGGAATATTTGTTTAGACAAGGCAGTTGTTACATTGGGAAGAGGCAAAATTATAAAAATTGAAAGGAATTGTTCATCGAATATTTAAAGTGCCAGATTTAGAGGGGGTTGGGGAATGCCGTGCGATTGTCATACTCTGCACGAGTCAGGTTAGACTGACTGGGCTGGTAAATCTTAATTTTTTATAATAATAATAAGATTGTCATACTGGCTTGGATTTCTGTGAAATGTCAAAGAATATCTTCGTTATAAACTTAGAAAATCTCTAATTAATTATTAACCAATTAAATAAATAAAAATCATAATCATGATAATGGGCACAGTTTTGCTTTTTGAAAATGATGACAATGGTTGCAGGTCCACAATAATATAGCATGTGAGAGTTAATGGGCTTTAATGGATATTAAAAGCTTTCGAACCTTGTGCTAGGTTTATCTTCAGTCAATTGAACATTATGACTTTAAAAATTCGTCGAAGTAAACTTCTGGACAGGACAATTCCACAACAAAGAACGCGTTCTTCATTGTGGAATTGTCCTGTTCAGAAGTCTACTTCGACGAATTTGTAAAGTCATAATGTTCACTTGACTGCAGATAAACCTAGCACAAGGTTCGAAAGCTATTGATATCCATTAAAGACCAACTCTCATATGCTATATTATTGTGGACCTGCAACCAATAATGATAACAATATGTAGTGCTGGTCTTTATATACGAGATGATCAGCAGAGGCATCAGATGTATGCTGACCGCTGATTGGCTGGCGAGATTTCCTTGCAATCCAAAAACATAAGGTTGATGGTCTGAAGGTGTAAAGTTCTTTAGACCTTGGATGGTCTATCTGTGCATCCTTGCTGAGTAGCGGGGTTGACACGTGACATCATTATCTGGTATTACCCGGCGGATACTCTGATTGGCCGCCGGGCTGCTTTCAGAATCCTGTATTTCCTTGTTGGGAATGTCGCTTCTTGCGTTGTCTGGTTCAGGTCTATGTGTAATAGGCTGCCTAATGCTGGCAGGCAGGAGGAACACCTCTTGGGTGGTATTTAATAAGGACTTCTCCTGCCGTATCAAGAGCACTCAAGCAGCCGTAGTCTTCTTGGTTCAGGGACCTTTACACTTTTTATACTCACCAGTATTGCATTCCTTGTGATGCAGGGATGGTGGGTATCTCTCGTGGATTTTTGTGGCTCCTTCTTGAGTATGGGAAGAGTTCCTCTTTGCCAGTTTACTGGTCGTTATACCATTATAGGAGCCGGAGCATCCACGGACTGAGCATTTGAAACTGTATACCACATTTGTGTGTTTCAGAGGATCTCTCATTATATTTCCTAATCAGGTTCCTCGTGCGGTTGTTGTGATAATAAATGATGAGGTTCAGCCAGGTTGACGTCGGTGGTGAAGACATTATCTGTGATGGTTTTCTTGAAGGCGTGTTCATCTTTTAGTTATTTCGAGTGCATCCTCGCCGGATCGGGTTGTGGCTGCTTGCAGGAGTTATACCACCAATCCAGTGAATGAAACGGGGCTTAGAATCTACACTAAGATTTTTCTACAGAAGGATGGACACCAGATTTTCAGTTACCAATGAAGTTACTCTGTAACAATTATTAAAGCGTATTCATCAGAAATACTGTAAAATTACACTTATTTGCAACTACTTTCCTCTCCAAGACAGACAAATATCGGCGAGTTGATGGCAGAAAGCAGTAACAATGAAAAGTCATTATTAGATAAAGAGAGAAAACTTTTTGAATTGAATGCAGCCGATGTGACTATAACATTCAGCACTACATGCTTACATGAAGGTTTAATACTTAATAATAATAATATAGTTGGGAAGTAGACCTTTTAAACAAGATTTGTTGAAAAAAAATGGCTGATTCAGCTGCGTTAATTTTATACAGAACTTTTCAAGTGTTCTTATTGTTGATTTTCCAGAATTGCTTAGACTGGCAAGCAATGTGCCAATGGAGGACGTGTCAAAAACTGGGGATTCAAGGGACAATTACCATTCTGCATAGAAATGCATCAATCTTCTCTCTCTCTCTTGCTATTTCTTGCCTTTTCTTATTTTCTTGCAACGTTTCGACTCGGGCTCTGCTGGTCATCTTACAGGTAAAGGTTGGGGTTTGAACTAATGCTGTTAGGAGTTCTGCAGTGTTTTATACCAGTGGTGTCAGCAGGGTGCAAAATGATGTTGATTTTTGATTGGCTGCACGCCCAGGACTGTCTGCTATTGGCTGCTTACTCACTGCCTCAAGACAGTTGCTGGAGTTGATGGTTTCTCTGGCGTAGCCTTGATTATTGCCTCAGCACTAGGTTGGCGTCATGGGGAGCTGCACCACCACCACTGCAAGAAACCATCAAACTCTATCACAAGGCCTTCATGCATTCTAAGTTTTAAGAGGAGGAGGGAGCTATGAAGAAAATAATTTCGGAGCATGACACCCCCGACAGAGGAGGGCATGAATATAAGCCTTGTCATTTATTACAAGAGCAATAGAACGTGTGACCTTATTATGAGGAATAACCCTTCCCCGCCTGCAGGAGACCCCTTGAAGAAAAGCAACTTAGTCTACTAATACCAATGCCCCTTCCAAGGATGCCTTGGAACTTACATTGGAATGACTACAATGCGACTTGCAAAGAGAGTCTCGTGTTATGCTCAGGAGAGTGACATTAAGTGCACGCCCTCACCAGCGCAACCAGACTCCTTCCCGGGATAGCATTGTCAACAATACTACGATCTTCGGAAGTGCCCCTGACCCGAGAAGTCTGCGCTTGCTGGAGCCGCTATGCATTTTTTTAAAAAAATGCCATTCCTGAACACGACACAAGAAGCCTTCCACCTTCCCACGAGCTTAAGGCGGAACCTGACCCAAGGACCAATGGTATTAACAAATAATACCAGCAAGAGTAAGTCAATATTCCTAAAGATGAGGGAGCCTCCCCCCCCCCCCCCCTCCCCTCCCCCGATGAAGGAAACACTGGCAAAAACCCCAGGAATGGCTTCATAGAGCGAAGAGCCAATGAAAATGCAGTTCTCCATGTCGTCAACCGAGTGCTGAGACAATCATCAAGGCTACGCCAGAGAAACCATCAACTCCAGCAACTGTCTTGAGGCAGCAGGTAAGCACCCAATAGCAGACATTCCTGAGCGTGCAGCCAATAAAAAAAAACAACATCCCGTTGAACCCTACTGGCACCACTGGTATAAAACACTGCAGGACTCCTAACAGCATCAGTCCAACTCAAACCTTCGCCTAGAAGATGAGCAGCAGAGACTGAGCTGAAACGTTGAGAGAAAATAAGAAGAGCAAGAAATAGCAAGAAAGAGAGAGAAACAAGATTGATGTATTTCTATGCAGAATAATAATTTGTACCTTAATAATAATAGCCAAATAAATCTATCACTCAGGCAAAAGAAAAAAAAAAGGACGTGACTTTTGTAGAATATACAGTACTAGATAATAATGAAAATAATTTATTTATACTATACCATTATGCTTATTTACAAGCACGCCTGGGAAGCAAACATCGAAGTGTTGAAGCAAATCGCCGTCCCCTGTCAGCTCAAATAATCTGTTCAGAACCGCAAGCCAAACTTCCGGCTGGTCTCGCTAGGTTTCACCTCCAGGACGCTGTGACGAAATTGAAATGCCCGAGAGAAAAAAAGCTCCAATGTAGCCTCATGAAATTACTTCGAAATAAACACTGCGCGAAAACTTCAAGTTTTGATCTGGAATTATGAAAATTACATTACAGAGTAGTAATGCTAATGAAAATAGTAGTGACAAAACAGTGATGGGATAGTAATGAAAGTGAAACAGCGCAAATAGTGATGATAAAAGAAATGAAAATGATTGAGTGAGAATAGTGTGTTGAATAAAATAATGAAAACGAAGCATGGGAGACAGCGAGGAAAATACAGTAATGAAAGTATGTTTAAAAAAAATAATAGTAAAGACTTCAGGTAGGCCCATAAGAAGGATTATAGGTGCTACTTTTCTCACGAACTTGGGATAAAATAACTCGGAAATTAACGAACTTTGCTGAAAATATCCTCCTCGCAGTGAGAGAGGACGGGAAGGGAGGGGTAGGGGAACTATATTAAAAGAGAGAGAGAGGTTAGTAGTATATAAAGAGAGAGAGAGTGGAGATGGGCTAGAGTTATACAAAGAGAGAGAGAGATTTAGATGTATATTTATCCGATATTTACCATATGATACTTATGCTGCCAGCGCGACGCACATTTAATTAAGAACGTAAAGGGACGTCATTAAATGCAATTGGGTATTTCAGCCATCGCAGTACTCTCCATCAGCTATCACCGGCCGTAAGTGGGCATTAACGGGAATTGAAAATCTTTTCCATACATACATACATTCTCTTGTGTCACGTATAATGAGTTTGATAATGAGCGTTAATTAGTATAGCTTTAACCCGTGATTGAATCAACAAGCGCTTGGTTCGGACCCCAGCAGGCTATTAAATAACAACACGATATAGGTCGATTTTAATAGTTTTTTATTCTTTTTTTTATCATATCTTTTTATTATTATTATCATTGCACGGGAAAAAAATATTTTATTGGTACACTGGAATCGGTCTGTTTGTTCTGAGCGCAGCTGAACCGTAATGATTGTTTTGCTCAACAGATACCCGAACGTTAGAGATTCTGTGGCATCTTTTTCTATTCATGTCGTATGCGTAAAAAGTATAAAAGCAAGATTTTAGCAACTATTTTTTTGTTTTTGTTGAAATCTAGAAGTATTTCAGTCGCAGGTGGTTATGTATTGTATGAGTGTTATGTATGAAAAGTGCACAAGCTATGCTTATTTACATATACAAGTTGTGTTGTCTGTGCAATGTTTTGTAATGTACATATACAAGTTATGTTGTCTATGCAATGTTTTGTAATGTAACCGAAAATGCAGTGGACATATATATAGGCCCAACCAGCACATATTTTAAGTTACGTCTCTTCCTTACCGACAGGAAGCATTTCATATTCATTTTCATAGCAAGTGTACGAAATGCTTCGCATACGCTCAGAGCATTGAGGACGTAATGAAATGGAATATAACGTGAAAGGGCTTGGGTGAAAAGTGAACGCAATGGCGGTAATTAAGAATGTCATCGTAAAAGTGCGAATCTTTCCGAGAAAGGTGGAAATGAAAGGGTTAAGAGAGTGGATTTTATGAAATAGAATAAGAGACAGCCTGCATTTTTGTTTAATGACGACTTATTTTTATCTGAGTCAACTCCATACAGTTTGTTCTTTTATAGCCGTGTATTTTGCTACTTGACTTTTGAGCTGAGAACCAATAAACTCGAGATATTTTTTTCCGCATATATCCCCGTCATTTGTTCTTCTCTTGACAAAAGCTATTTGTTTAGCTTTCAGAATTATTTTGCGTCTTTGATTCTCTCTAACAACACCGTCAGTTCTAATCAATAACCCACTTCCCATTTCCTCAAACTCGTTTGAAAGTCATCATAAGATCTCATTAATAACCCAGATTTTGTTTCCTTAGATTCACGTTACTTTCAACGTAAGGTCGCATAAAAAATTCCGGCTCGATGCTTCTTTATCAAATTCCCATCAGGATTTTTGTTTTCTTCCCGCTCTATTTTTAGTTTTGAATCCAGTGACTCAAGATCTCTCAGATCTAATAGTGGAGGCGGGACTTCGAAAACTTTCGAACGCTGTCCCAAGTGTAATAAAGTGAGGCCTAGAATTCATTGCTTAGTAGTCACTTATAATAGACAGTGAAATAGTTTGCCTTTCTTATAATACGACCAGTGAATTTAATTGCCTTCTTATAATGAGACGTGAATTTAGTGCCGCCTAATAATAACAGTGAATTTAGTTGCCGCCTTATAATAGACAGTGAATTTAGTTGCCTTCTTATAATAGACAGTGAATTTAGTTGCCTTCTTATAATAGACAGTGAATTTAGTTGCCTTCTTATAATAGACAGTGAATTTAGTGTCAAGGCCAGTTTGACTCTGTAGAGGTATCATATATTGAGTGGGCCCAGAGAGCGAAATGTTGCTAAGATTTATTGCTTCCTACTAAGAGTATGATAATTATAACAGATTTCAGAAGTCCCGCTATGGAGTTGTTAGAACATTGTCCTGTCTAGATGTCAGGAGCTCGTAAGATCATAGTTTTCAGAAAGCCTTACTCGAATCAGCGGCTTCTTAAACCCCTAAGATAGTATTCATGACATAGGCAGCTGGCGCTAGATGGAACATTTTCCTAATTATTATTCAGTTGTTGTTTATTGTATGAATTATATATATATATATATATATATATATATATATATAAACATACATACATATATATACGCATACATATATATATAATTTTTTTTACCGGCATCATACGAAGTATTTTTTTCGCTTTGTTCCTATTCCCGTTAGTATACCTTGAATTATATTTTGAATATTGAGAATTAAGCGAATTGATGGTTGTTTTGGATTGTTTCACATGGACGGTAGAATAATAATAGTAGTAGTAGTAGTTGTAATTCAGTTAACAGTGATGTGTCTAATCTCGGCAGAAATGTAGAGTGGAAAGACTAGGGTAATTTTATTTAAACAAAGCTCGGTTTATTTCTATCATCATTTTCTTTATGAGCTCTTCCACTTTCATATCTCCTTATCTTTCACTGTCAGATGACCATAAAAAAGAAACTGTGTCAATTCTCTGCTGATAAAAGAGATTTCGTACTTGTGCGCTTATTTTTACAGCAAATTGCAAAGTACGAGAGCTCTAAATAGCATTTTTAGCTTTGGCAGTATGAAACAGCGATGAAGTCCAAGAGATTTAGAATTATTATTCGTTATCTGAGAGTGGGTTTTATGTTTTCTTGAAGTGAAACATTTTTTGCAAGACCGTATTTAATTTTCCATATTTCATGATAACACTTAAACCAGTTTGTTTTAAACATTTGAATTTCAAGTCGTGACCATGCTAGGTTACTTTCTGTCGAAAAGTAGGGACAGGTGCAAAGTAGGCACAAAGATAAAGATTTTGCTTCAGTATTGTTTGGGACATCAGCTTGTATTTAGTCGCTCGCCGGACAGTTCTCTTGTCTTTTATTTGATGGAATTTATATGAATAATAGTAACACTTAATATTAAAATAATTATCTGAGCTTACTAAAGTTACTGTATGTTGGATTCACTGCATCCATGATGAATTAACTATGGTCTTTGCAGATACTAGATATCCTGAGTGATTTTGAGGGACTAAGAGTGTTTGGACAAAACAAAAAGGAATAAAGAAATTATTTTTGATTTGTGTCACTTGAAAACAAAATTGTCTATAAATTGGGAAAAAAAATTTCTTTTTCTTTTTTGTAAGATCTCGATTTCATATGAAATCGTGCAAAACTGAGAAAGTTCAGTAACGAAATGAATTAACAGTCTCTTCATGCAATGAGCTCGAAATTTAAAGTGAATTATTTCCTTGTGTCAGTCTTGAAAACCCTAAAATTAATACTTCTCTTCTTCCTTGAATTCCTTCTGCTCGAGAGGTGGTAACTGGTTACGCCTTGTGTAGCCTTCGGTATCCACATTTTTTTCTCTTGTAACTGCAAGTTTTAGGTTGAATGAATGAATGTGAATTATATGTTTTAGATAACTGTGTTTGTATGAATGTATGTGAGTATAGGACTTACAACTTCCGTTTGCTTTCAACTATTGTTAGTGTTGCTACCTTAGATATCTAACTGTTGCATCAAAGATATTATGATTTTATTTTATACTTAAACCTGTAAAGAATGAGTTAAACATGGTATGTTGCGTTGTAGACCTTATAGAACATATATTTTTCCAAATGTGCTTTTGAACTTTATACCAATATCAGTTTTGCAAACGTATAAGGGGAAAATATATGAAACAAAACACCGGGGGAAAAAAACAAGCAGGTTATATTTGGGCAAGTCCTCCTATTGATCCGGCTGGAGAAGGAAAATGAAATGTATATTACCGACAACAATACCCATCGAGCGAGACATTCCTCCCACCGTCTCACTTCCTTGGATATTCCCGCAGCCCAGGATCGTGATAATATAGTATTGGAATCCATACACACAAGGAATCCAATCAGCGAATGCATATGACTCGCAACTGGAGGCCGGCGCTGGTGTCTGTGTCATTCGGTTACCAGCTGTTGCAAGTGAGCAGAGGTAGTGCTACTGAGAAAGTTCAAAGGAAGGACATCTGCGTTACTATGAGAGAGAGAGAAAGGGGGGGGGGGGTTTAAGAGGAAAGATAAAGAAAGAGAGAGAGAAGGTTTGGGGGCAATGAGAGGAGAGAGACTGTATTCCCTTGATGGTGATATTGTAAAAAAACTGTAGTAAGCATATCTTTTTTTATGCTCAGGAATTAAAAATAAATGTTTTCAAAGTGACGCATTGCACCAAAGGAATACCTTCCATTTGATTCAATGGCTTAGATTATGTTTTAAACTTAGAAAAAAAAAAACCCCTTTAAATATCGATGCAAGCAAATCTGCAGAAATGCAATCGAGATTCCAGAGGCTCTTATTAATGTGTGTTCCAAACGTTCTTTTCGAAACCTATATTATGTTTTTATATAATGTTATTTATGAAAAGCGTTATTCATTTACTTGTTTCTAGTACGACGTTTTAATATCAAGAATCATCTCCCGAATCATTATTATTTTGAGAAGCAAATTCACACACCCAAGATCACTGTCACAAACTCATTGAATTAAATTGTTTTTCAAAGCTTATGGCGTTTTCGTCTTTAAATAATATTTTCGTTGGTCCTCCAGCCATTATTAAGGAATTTTTAAATGTGCGAAGACTAAGGAAAGATATTTTAAAACAAATCTTAGAGCTAAAAGTAAGTCACGAAAAAAACAGTGATTTTCTGGCCTTTTTCCCTTTTGCATTTTCCAGAGTTGGGGTTTCTGCAAAATGTTGCCGACGTTGCCAATCTATATTCATCAATTCAGAGGAAAATATTGGTCGCACCACAGTTCTTATTTCTTTGGCTCCTTCGCTTTCATCTGTTCCGCCTTGACGAGAGATAGATCGACTTAGGCAAATAGAGAACTGAATTTTACATATAAATATACACACAAACATATATATATATATATATATATATATATATATATATATATATATATATATATATATATTTATATATTTATATGTATCGTTGTATATATCTGTATATATATTATATATATATATATATATATATATATATATATCTATATATATATATATATATATATACATATATATTTTCATATATATATATATAATATATATATTATATATATATATTATTATATATGGTTTGTGTTGTCATATTTAATATGTTAAAATTCAGTTCTCTCTCTCTCTGTATATATACATATATATAAGTTTGTGTGTGCAGTGTATGTATATGTTTGTGTATGAAAACGAAACAGAAATGTGATTACTTAACATGTAGATAGAATACGAGGTGGAGGAGAGAGATACAGTGAGAGAGAATATGGAAGCGGAAAGTCAGTAACTCAGTAACCCAAGGAATATAAATGGCCTCTGGGTTTATCAAACCCAGAGGGTGAAATGAAATATGGAATATAATGTGACCCAATAAAGCTGCCAGGAAATTTCAGACTATTTCAGGGAAAGTTAATGACCACTGCGATACTTTAATGAATATTTAAACCTTGAGAAAATGCCCAAGAATGTTTTTGATAGTAAATGTACGTTCTTATAAAATTCTGAGGCTTTTTCGGAAATGTATTAGATTCTTGAAACTCTTAAAACCCACAACCCTCTCTTTGGCTGTCTCTGCCAACTCTGAAGTTGGAGTTCTGCTGTGAAGGTGGTCCCAAAGCAAATTTGTTCTTCTTTCCTGAAGCAACATTTCGCTCGTCTCTTATTTGCCACCCCAATATTAAGCAAAAAGCCTTCACAGTGCACCCTGGCGGATAATGCTTCTGATGCATTGCTAAGAAATTCGCAAACCTTTAATCGTTTAAATTAGTTTTGATAAAACTCTTGCCCGATTGTTTTTGCCTAAGAGCAGCAAAATATTTCACTGTCGTGCTTGTTATCTCTATTAATTCTAATGTTTTACTTTCAAGATCTTTCTGCTCCTCGTCGTCTACCTTGCCTATGACTGTAAATAGGGTCGTTACCACTTTGAAGGAAGAAATAGAATTTGGTGCGGATTCGCCTTTGGATATCCACAGTCATTTACAACTTTTAGAACTTTTCAACTTTGCCGAAGTTGAAGTCAAGCCTCTTTTCGTGCCAAAGAAATTGCATAACGAATATTGAGAAGAATCGTCACGAAAAAATTCAAAAGACGTTCTTTTGTCATTATCTTTTATAGATATATGAAGGGTGCAAATGTCTGAGTGGAATTTGTTTTTAGTGTTCAACTATCTTTCAAGTCACCATTTAATTATTTTAATGTGACATTTTTAATAGGGATTTGGCTAGCAAATACGTCAACTGCCCAAGGAATTTAATGTCTGGGAAGTTGTAGATCTGCTTAGGGCTAACCAGAACAGCCTGATGTAGAATCTTCTTGGAGGGACCGCTCTTTTCTTATGCCTTCGCAGACAGTGACGATTTTTTTTTCGCGTTCTGTGATAGTCCCATAACCTAATAATGTTCAAATGTCTGCTTTTCACTAAGCTAATATTGTTTCTTCACCTCATTTACCGATTACGATGAAATTCCATTCACACATGGGTCTTTTAGCGACGGATATGACCACTGGCTGTCGGGCTGGTATCCACGGCCTTTTATCAGCATTTAAACTGTCTCATTTGTAGTCATATGCGATCTCCAGTTTTCCTTCTGTCGAATGCCACGTAACCTTTGTCTCCATCAGCACGTCACAGTGTCGATTCCAGTGTGGGACTTGTTATCACTTTGGCATCAGTACGTCCAAACGTGTCTGGTAAAATTACGGTAACGTTGATTGCGCTAATTTTTTTTTTTTTTGTCTTGTTCGCCAAATCTTATGCTATTTGTTTTGCTTCGCCTCCCAAGCACGATATTTTTTCCACCGTATGCTGAAACTTTCATGTCGGAGACGAATGTACCCAGTACGATTTGACCTCTTGCTGAACACAGTGATGTCCGTTCACTCGTAAAATATTATATGTCAGGATATTGCCTCGAAGAAGGTGAGAATTCTTATGTAACTAGCTGTTGGTTGTGTTAAAAGTTTGATTTATTCTTAGCATTTAAAAACGAATAAAGAATAAATACTCAAAACTAATTAACTTATGAATGGTAACACCCTAAGATATTTGAGTTATTATTAAGAATACATGTGAAACTTATTTTGTGGCCTTTGGTAGTCAAAGCTCCCGTGAAAAAAAGGAAGATTCGTAAAGCGTTCCATGACCTTCCTGTTTAGCATTCATCCAAGACTTGAAATTTTGAGGTAAAGGCGCCCAGAACTACCTTATTATGCCCATTAATATGCAGGGTACGCCTTCTCTTCGTTTACGTTTGGCTGCAGTGCATTTTTCATACTCATTTTTTCCTTCCTTTGATAATGTGGTAATTTTTATTGATAAGCATAAATAACCTTTGAACGTTCTATGTTTAGGTTTTGGTTACCCTTCTGTTCTTTGTTTTCAATACCTGTTTTGATATATATATATATAATATATATATATATATATATATATATATATATATATATATATTATGTTATGGGGGGATTCCCCCCCCCCATTATTCATTAGGTAAGCGTGAGACACGAGCGGAAGGCAAACCAACACACAGTATTACACACACAGCTCTCTCTCTCTCTCCCGGCAATCCCTCTCTCTCTCTCTCTCTCTCTCTCTCTCTCTCTCTCTCTCTCTCTCTCTCTCTCTAGCACCGACACCTCTCGCCATTCTAACAGGTAATGAAAATGAGAGAGTTGCATCATAACATTAACGTTTATTAACAATGAATAAATAAATCAATCAATCAAGTAATCCAGTCTTACAGACTAACTCAAAAAACCCCGAATAGTACAATGTCTGATAGTAATCATTAGTCACCAAAAAAGTCTACACCCATCTGGGAACTCTTTTTCTCTCCATTCCAGAAGTACCAGAATCGTCTGTTTCAAAGACACAGAACACATCCCGGTAAGTACACACACAAGTTTATCAGACAGAGGTTAAATATTGGATATTATCATAAAAATGTCAAACAGACAACAAGCCAGTCTTCGGCTAAAACACTTCAACACTCACCCAAGCAGCCGGAACACTTAAACACAGTTAATAAAAACTCCCGGCGAATGCCACGGCATCTTGCCTGTGACTTGAAGCCCCTCAGTCAAAATCCTCCCATTGATTTGGGTATGGAACTATTAAAGGGAAGAGGCGCACACGCACATACGAACACACAGTTCGCTAGCGCCTCGCAACACTAGTTGCATCCAGTTTCACAAAGGCACTTTGAGAACAGTTAATAAACTCAGTACATTGACTTGTCGAACTAAGCAATTTTATCTCACGCCATCCCCAGAAACTCATTCATCAGCTACTCTCGGGTCGCCGCTCCTGCACTGTTCTCCACATTCCATAGGTCACAGAGCACACACTGACAATATATTATTAATAAAAAACCCTAGGCCTTACACACACACACCACACACACACATATATATATATATATATATATATATTATATATATATATATATATATATGAATAATTTGAATTAATTAGAAAAATTCAAAATCCGTGCTGCGAACTGGCATTATGTAAAATAAATGAAAAAGGAAGAACATTGGATTTCTGCGAAAAAGTCTGAGCATGATGCATTTGTGCGAGTTCAACTCATAGATATTAAGTGAACATTTAACTAGAATAAGTGTTACGTGACAACTGAAAGCAGACGTATTTGATGAAGAATTGACTGAACCTGACGTACAGTGTTGCTCAAATCTCATGGGACATGATTCTTTTTGTATCGTCCAGATTCTCAGACTCAACGTGACGTTGCCAAGTAGTGCTATTATTTTTCTTTTTTTATTCGTAATGTCATTCATGTAGAAAAGTTTGCGAATTCACAGCTAGCCCTATTTACCTTATGGTTAAATAGATATGATCCCTTTTATGCATTGGTACAATTCTTAATCTGTAATTTGAACCGATTTTTTTTCCTTTTTTTTTTTTTACGTTGTTCAGTTCAAAGTGTGGTGTGATAAGGTTAGCGGTGCCAGCAATGAAAGCACACTTAACATGCTCCTCGGACTGGTCAACATAACCACGTTTGCAGCATTATGACAGTAGACCTAATAAGCTCAACAGTCATAACAATAATTTCAAAGTAGGAATATGAATTAAAACAAGTTTTCTTTGAATGTTGAAGTTTTCGGCTGCGTTTAAGCTGCCTGTATGTTGGAAAATGTTTTATAGGCCTAAAAATAATCTAAGCCTTCTGAGATGTAATCTGTTACTGATGAATTTATTTGTAGAGATTACCTGTACTTTGAGGAATACAATAGGAATATGAATTACAACTAGTTTTTTCTTTGAATATTGAAGTTTCAGGCTGTGTTTAAGCTGCCTGTATGTTGCAAAATGATTTATAGGCCTAAAAAAATAATTAAGTTTTCTGAGATGTAATCTGTTACTAATGTTTTTATTTGTAGAGATTACCTGTTCTTTGAGGAATAAATTATGATGATTTTGGTTATATAGAGAAGATGGCTATTAATCGAAATATCATAAGTATTAATATCAAGGCGTATGGAACACTTGTTTTTCAACTGGGTTACAACATTATTTTTTTAATTAAGTCCCTGCTTGCTTTTGGTGTATAATTTATTCTTTCATGAGGTAACTTGAAGTGCAAGAATGTGTAGATAACCTCATTTGCTTTCTGGCCAGAAATTATTTATATAGAGATGTGAATGTTAAGTGTAAAGTAAAGAAATCTAACACCTTGGCCTAGGAATAATATCTTGGCTTTGACAAATAGGCGAATATTTGCTAGTATGCTATCATTTTTTAAATATTTAAGAAAGATAACAAATAATTATGTATGAAAATCTACATATTCCTTTAACACATATAAAGTATATGTTTTACAGATCATTTCATGGTCGCTACTCATTGCAGACTTACTTTTATGCCACGTGGTTGTTGTTGCACCGACACTAATGATACGTCACACATGCTCCCCTCACACGTCGATATTGGTGGGCACAATCTACTTTTGTATATACATATTTACATTTTTTCAGCGTTGAGGTGTAAAAGCAATCAAATAGGACTATTTCAAATTTTATACTTGCTTTGGAAAGATTATTAATGTTACGACAATTTTTTTCGTTTTTTAAACATTTATTTAACATTTGAACTGAGGTCTGGTGACGACTTCGTTTTGGTCAAATGCTTCAGCAATGAGAGAACGAAAGTTTTGAAAATGTTTCATAAGAGCTTTTCTGAAATTTAGCTACACGTGACATTTTCTTACAGTTTTCAAATATATGACAGATTTCACTCTATTGAAACATATTATGGCCTTATTGCATGCGATAATCGCGTTTTCGCATTGAAATAATAAATAGATATGGAGCATGCTAGGTAGCCAGTTAGTGAATTTTGAACGAAATCCTATGGAATCATGTCGCATGAGATTTGAGCATCACTGTACGTCTAGTCCTCAAATTCTATCATACGGTGAGACAATTTTCCTATGAAAATGGCTATACCTACTGTGTGGTTTTAGAGAAAAATTGATGCCGACGAAACTTATTCACTCCAAAATGTCCGCGGGATTAAATGAATGTCTAGCCAAAACAGTTGACACTAATAATATTCAGTACGTTTCACGTATTCGAAACAAGGAAATCAAGTGAACCGAAACTGAGACTTCAATTAAGGAAATCAAAACACATTATACAAGGAAAATATAAGGAATATGAAAAATGTATTCCGCCAAACGAAGAGTAGGCACACACTGCATTTTGATAAACAAAATAAGGTAGTTTTACTCGCCTTTACCTTTCAAAGTTGTATTGATGTATGTATATATATATATATATATATATATATATATATATATATATATATATATATATATATATATATATATATATATGTGTTGTGTGTGTGTGTGTGTAAATATGTGTGTATGTATATAACAGAAATATATATATATATATATCTGTATAGGCTTATTTTTTCATTTGTTTCATCGTGATGAAAGAGCGACGTCCGATTCCACCAAATGTAGCTGAGGGAAAGGATTGTTTTCGCTTTGTAATTGGCTTCCCCCATTTCTCTAGGGTGTGAGGTTTCCATAAAATCGGTTAATTGCTACGAAGCTTTTTTTTTTTATCTGTATGCATGTATTGCACGTAGGTTACGAGCAATTTTGGTAGTTGCATTCATTATATTCACATAAGGAAACAAATAGAAGAGCAGTGATAGAACGCCAGTAATTCAAAACAAAAAACAAAAGAAAAACAGAAACCCGTTCACAAAGCTCATGGAGCGTGGCATTCTCACCCGAGCAAGACAGAGAGAGGCAAGCAGGCGGAATCTAGCGAGCCTGGCGCTGCTTTCGCAGACTCTCATTTTGATTGGCCTTTGTTCTGTCGTCTCTCATATCAATTCTGGAACAAAGAAGTAATACAACAGACCTATCGCTAAAGGCAGAATGGCCTCCGTGATCCAACAGTTTGCGGGTACGCAAACATGAGATTCTAACTGCAATTTCGGAGTTCATATTGAAGGCTCTCTCTCTCTCTCTCTCTCTCTCTCTCTATCTCTCCTCTCTCTCTCTCTCTCTTTCTCCTCTCTCTCTCTCTCTCCGCCTCTCTCTCTCTCTCTCTATTATATATATATATATATATATATATATATATATATATATATATATATATATATATATATATATATATATATTATATAATTTTTTTGGAAGTATCTATAAGAATTATAACAGTATCTTATATCAAAAATTATCCGGGGAGTGCGTGTTAGTATACGACTGCATATATTATTATATGAATAAGTCATTAGCAGCTTAGAAGTTCACATTGAATCCTCTCAGAGAGAGAGAGAGAAGGGGAATATCTTCCTTTTGGATTGAATAAACAGTAGTACATGATATGAACGATAGTAAAACCGTCGATTAGTAATTCAAGCTGAGATATTTTACATAGTGTGTGTATTTTTCCGTAAGGTTAGCTGTTCTTCAGGAACATTTAACTGACGGCAAACATAACATTTTCGGAGAGAGAGAGAGAGAGAGAGAGAGAGAGAGAGAGAGATTTCCATTATGATGGAAGTATATGAATGATGATAATAAACGTCATTACGCTCAGGCATAAGAGGTTAGAAAGCAGATCCCCTCAATCAAGGAAAGATTATTCCAATTTGAGAATTTATCGCTGCAATAATGGAAACGCTCATTAGCAGTTATTGCATTTTAACAGTTTCCCTTCTTTTTAAATTTTGTTTCCAGAATATTTCCCAAAATTCCGAGAGCTGTCATCCCAGTAAGCTTATTACATGATGCAAATATTAGTTTTGGAAATATAGATTTCATTTCGGAGAAAATTTATTATCCTACCTATTTAGCGATGCAGCAGCGAAGGTGATTAAAATATCTCTAAAAAAGTAACAGAAATATTTTATGTGTATATAATTATATACTATATATATATATTATATATATATAATATATATATTATATATATTTTATGTATATATATATATATATATATTATATATATATATATAATATATATATATATATATATATATATATATAATATATATATATATATATATATATATATATATATATATTATTATTTCGACCAAAGTCTGTTTTTATCTCTGTGGAAGGGGAGGTTCCTTCTCCATCGTTGCTGTATCCCATCTTAGTTGACTACCTTTAGGCAGGCACCGAAGTCAATCGAATCACTGTAGGTGAAGCGACAGCTGAATATTTTAAGTGACCAGTTTACAACTGTTCGAAAAGATGAAAGGGTACTAGTAATGAATTAGACAAAATATTTTACAAAGCAAATCACTCCGAAAGGCAAACCCTTGAATCAATAGTTTTTACAAATAAAAATCTCTTACTAAGCCAAGGGAAAACTTAAGCGCCCCAGTTTTGGACGCATTTTCGGAACAGAAGTTTACTTCAGAAACCAAAACTGTAACCAAAAAGACCTCTTTTGCAAATGCTGTGTTTGTAAACAGGCACCAGACAAAATATAGCATTAGTGTAAAGTCTCTGAAAGTCATTGCAAAACTCGTGCTATTACAATTAACAAAAGTGAACAAGAGATTCAAGGGAACGCAGTCAGACTGGCGATTCCTAGCATGAAGTTAATGATATTTTGATTGAAGCAAAATCTGCAGCAGAAGAATGCAGAGAAATACATCATTTCAAAATTCCAGTCTAACAAAGCAGCTGTTGTATCCCCTACATTATCCCGATCGTTTTAAGAGAACAGTCCGTGATTAAGACAAAAAGTAAATATTGCATTAGAAAGGGATTATCATAGAAAGCAAATCCCCTCCGTCAAGGGAAGATTATTCCAATTTGACGATTTATTGATGCAATAATGGATTACCACGAAATGGCTTGTTTTTCCACAGATGAACAAATGAAAACCAAAAGCGACGAACAATCCTTGATGACTATTGACCTTTTGACGATGTTAATCTTCTGTCACTCAACCATTGCAGTTGCGTTCTTCCTGCCTCAACATGTACCATTTTAACTCAAAACCGTTTGAAGCAGTTGTATAGAATCATAGCGCTATAACACGACTTCTAGTTTCAACGATTTTTACCTTTATTGCTTAAGTTGTAATGAAATTAGGTCTCGCTACAATTGATAAAATAACACAGAATTTTACAGTCGAACATCTTTGAATGGAGACCCAAAAATGTGGTAGGGCCCTGATACCTTATTGACTCTTAATGTTCGAATGCTTTTAGCTCTTGCCCTAGTGCCACGTAATTAAGTTGTAGCGGTATTTAATTTGCTTACCAACCAGAGCATTCTTCCACTAGAAACAAATGATACGTCTGGGTCAGGGAAGGCGTCGTCCTGCTAGGTTGAAAACTGGTATAATCCTGCTGCGAAAGCTTGGAAAATGGTCTACTAAAACCAATATAGGGTTTTCACAGAAAGTTATTTTTTTCACCTTCCAGGACATCACAAAGTGATTAAATGACATTGGGTGGAATTTAGTGAAACAAAAAATATAAGCAAATCAAACAATGGATGGTTGAACATGATTTGGAAATTAGCAAGATTGAAATCGAATATGAAAGTAACTCTAGTACGAGATGAATTGTTATATACTGAAGTTCTGTATGGAGTTTCCGTGATACTTGGAAAGCACAGACCTACCTGAATGAGAATTTTGAGGAAGGTGGCTGGATATCGATGGAAATTTGTGGCTGACTGAAGTTCAAGGGGGCTCTTAGCGTCACGAACCGTTTGGGCGTTGATATATATATATATATATATATATATATATATATATATATATATATATATATATATATATATATATATATATATATATATATATATATATATATATATATATTATATATGATATATATAATATATATTATTTGCGGGCAAACATTTAAACATCGCTGGTATATTTATATAGCCCCTTATGTAAAGTAAATGTATAAGCATAGTTGCTCGGAAGCTTTAAGCTTTAATACTATAAAAAGTGTTATTCGTATCTATTTATCTATCTATATGTATACTATATGTATATATATATATATTTATATATATAGTATGTATATAGATAGGTATATATACTATATACACTATATATATATATGTGTATATATATATATATATATATATATATATATATATATATATATATATATATATATATTCTTATATGCTGTTACTTTTGTAATTCATATCATCCTCTCTCTAACTGTATGAAGAGTTGTGAAATTGTTTGCAATATTTTCAGATTCCTTATTTAGCTTAAAGTTAGTATGTTCAGATTTCGCATTACATAATTTAAAAGTTTAGATAACGTGGTTCCAATTTTTTTTTTTAAACATGCTATGATCGTGTCTTGTTTCACACTTGCCTTTGCTGAGTTATCACGTGGAAGGATTGCACCATATTTCGCAAGCATAAAACGTTTCACATAAGTCTGATATCTTTCAGTTCATATAAGTAGTTAGAGATGTTTTTGTATTGAAAACACTCTAGTATTACTAGTAAATTAACTCTTGTATCTCTCGATTTGTCAAAAGAGAATTTGTAGACTCGTAAGTAGCTTAAATCTTGAAATGGAAAGTTTGTGACATCATCCAAGGAAATTATGAAACTTAATTTAATTCGAGAAAGTTCTATAATGATATCTTTTACTTTAAAAGACTTTTATCGTCTTAAGTCGTGTAATAATAAATGTTAATTATGATTGCAATTTCACTTTCTTTCTACTTATTGTTTTGAAAGAGAATTTTAACGATACTAGCTGAACTTCATCTCCAAAACGATTTGAGCCTGTCAGGGTCTTCATGTCTCGCCCAACAAGAGAGAGAAAAAGCTCATTACGGACTTTGAACTCCTGGCGTACAGAGATCATCTCTCTCTCTCTCTCTCTCTCTCTCTCTCTCTCTCTCTCTCTCTCTCTCTCTCTCGCCATTTTTTATTTCATATTAACGTAAAGATTTTATACTTAGTGATTAGTCACTCGTAAATTTTAAATTTCGTATTTCTTAGAGTTATTTAGCATTAGTTAGTGCTTAATGTGGAATCTGAACAAATATTGTAAAAGTGTGTAACAAGCGCCTCGTGTGTAAGTGTTTATTGATGATTTCGAAAAAGGCCATCTAAAATTGGTATACCAAGGTAAGAGTTTTTAGTAAATTCAGTGCACTAAACTTAAGCTCAAAAAGTACTTGAAATACTGAAAGTACTTGAGTTATTCCAGGGGAATTTTTTACCATTATTCCACATTTTGGTGTTGGTATTGAAGTGATTTTTTGTGCATTTATCCATTTTTCTTATTGAAGTGATTTTTTGTGCCTTTGTCCATTTTTTCTTATTGAAGTGTGTTTTTTATATATATTCTTTGTGATTAGTGCGTTTTTTTGCAATTTTGGTATTTTCCACTATTTTCTGTGTTTTCATTGCATTACTAATTTGATTACCTTAATTGTTTTCATTAATTAATCATTGCAAATTTAATTGAATTTGACACTTGTGAATTAATTTACATTTACTTAGAATTCTATTCAAGTTCTAGTGTTGTTTAGCACTTATGAATTAATTTCCAAAATTTAGTTATTACCTAACACTTTTGAATTTCGATTGAATGAATTAATTTCCTTGATTTTGGTGATGAATTTAATTTTGATTTAATTTTACGTAATTAATTCAAGAATTAATTAAACTTTGTGTTGTTTTCAAGTAACAGTAAATTTCCCTGAGATTGTGAATTTCACTTATAAATTTTGTATCTAAAATTTTTGTAAGTGTTTCCTTTTTCATCAGTATATTTAATTTTGTTTAGGTAGAAACATAGAATGGTAATTGAGCTGTTTTCCTTCAATTTAATTGAAGTGAGTTAGAACCAGGGAAGTACTTCGACTTTTGAAATCAGGGAAATACTTAGACTTTTAAAGTTGTTGATGGAGCGATGCCCTTTGATTAATTCAATTACATATAAGATTACCTCACACCTGTTTTAATGAACTTAGTCTGATTTTCTGCAATGCTGCTAAGTTGTTTAAGGGATCACTGTTGTCTTTAGAGTATTCAGTTGTGTTTTACCTGTGATGAAGGTTCAGGTGCCTGGTGTGTGAGGTACTTCTCATTTCATGATTGGTAAGTGTAGAAACCAGATACTTGGCACTTCGCCACATTATATACACACACACACACACACACACACACACACACATATATATATATATATATATATATATATATATATATATATATATATATATATATATATATATCGTTTTGGGGACAGATAAGCAAGTTAATGGAAACAACATAATATACGTATTACTGAAAAGATTAACATCCTAAATGAATTTATTTTTATGAGACAATAAGAGAAAAAAGGAGAAACTTAAAACTATTATCTTTCCCCGTATACTGGGGGCGGTGGGAAACAATAAGCTAATTTCCAATGAGTATGGAAAGCCAATTCCCCTTTTCCTTTATGGTCTCACACTTCCTTTGCATCTTCCTCCTACGTCTTCCTATCCTCCACCAGCCTTTTCCTTCTCTCAGCCTTTTTGCGTTCTCTTTTTCGCCTCTTCTCCTCTCATTTTTCACACTATCTTAAGGAGCCCCAGGGAAGAGCACTTCCTTCGGGGACGGTGGGCGGAAAGAGCGGAAAATTGGGAGTACGGCTGGAAAGTAAAAAGACTTGTAGCGGGAAGGGACCGAAAAGACAGAGAAAAAAAGAGAGAGAGAGAGAGAGAGTCTTTGAAGACGCTGCTAACTAAAAACGATAGATAAATAGGTAGACATATTATGAAAGGATTCTTTAAAGATGTGACCACTGAAAGCAAGAGTTGATGCGGAGCGTTATAGTGAAAAAAGTACTTTCCAATGGATCTCTCTTGTATTTTATTCTCTGTATATTTAAGGAACTTGAGAGAGAGAATTAAATGCTGTTCCGAAGAAATAATTTTATAAAACAAATATTGTCAATCACCTAATATGTTGAAAGATTTATTCATTTAACTTTTTCTTATAATTTTGGAGTCATAAGGAATTTATGCATTCGTATGAGTTGTTCGAGGCTTAAGCGTTAGTCAGCTGTTCTTAAGAAATAATTATACAAAGATTAAGACACCAAATTGATCGTTCTGAAAGCCCTGCCTTCACATCAACTCCTTATCAGCTATTTCTTTTGTTGGTCAATTTTTTCAAGCATCCTCTCATCATCTGCCTATTTATCTATTATTTTGAGTTAGCAGTCATCAATCTATCCCTGTCTTTTTCGGTCTCGTTGAGTAGAGGAAAACCTTTATCCCATAATGACAGACTATGCGCCTTTGCTTCGTTGCTTCTGAAGGACCAGACTGATCCATCTTCTTCTTTGGTTCATTCTGTGCTCTCCTGACATGAATTGAGCTAATACCCGATGATAAACGTAATTAATATACAAGAGAAAGGGAGCGTAAGAGTAATAGCTTGAGAAGTATGCCATCAAGCCTATTTTTAGAAGTGAAGTGTGACATAAAGAAAGCCGTAGTGAAAGAAAAACTTCGTCAGTTGCTAAGAAAAATGTGATTCTTATAGATAATGTGAAAGGATAGGCATGCTCTGTCAGCCCTTATTTGTTTATTTGTAAGTATACCTCCCTGGACGTATTATACATGCATACACACACACACACACACACACACATATATATTTATATATATATATATATATATATATATATATATATATATATATATATATATATATAATTTTTTCATAATGATTTTATATTTTCTCGAGAATCGGCTAACTTTGCAACGCTGATGAGGAAGCATTTGTTCCCGTCGAGGCTATATAGGAATAACCTAATTATTACTTTTTAAAGTAATAAGTTTCATGTTGTCGTGAACAGGGGAAAAAATTCAACTGAGAAAAAAAGTTTGGCTTAATTAATTAAGAAAGGAAAGGAGATAGAGACAAGATACTGAAGGGGGAAAGCGAAGAGTATAAGTACGGGGGAAAATGCCATTGGTAAAGATAGTGATGCAAAAGAAATAAAATTCTCTCTCTCTCTCTCTCTCTCTCATACACACACACACATATTTATTTTTACACATGTATACACACACAAATATAGAATATTTATTTATTTAGACATACTACATACATACATTTCCTTCTTTTTAAGTTTGTTCGTGAATTCATAGGTATATAATATATCGACAATTTTTAGGTCACTGCAGACGATATGGCCTAAAATTGGAGCCGTGACGAAGAGCGCGGTGGGGGGGGGGCGTTATGGAAGGCTATTATGTAGTTACATAAAGAGGCCTCATCACGTAGAGGTCGTGCTGTCGGAAGAAGAATTCCACAATAGTCTGAACACGCAAAAAAGAACATGTTACACATTTCTTTATATATTTTTTATTCTCGCCTGAATTAGAACTGTTAGAAAAATCATTTTGATTATATACTAGGAAACCTGGCAAATGGCGGTCGACAAACATAAAAACGTTTGTTTTCTTTTATTACAAAATAATAGAAAAATGATTCGCACCCATTCATTGATTCGGTTGTGGTAAAAGAAAATGCAAATTTGAAATATTCATTTCATATGAAAGATACGAATACATTTCTCCAGTTTAAAAGCAAATTTATGTTTGTAAATTTGATCCCAGGATTATTTTACAACCTATCTTTTTACAGAAACCTGGCTTCTCAAAGTCGCCTTTTCGATTCTCTTTGATTTTCTTTTCCAGTTAACATTCAACCAACTCGAAATTCAACCACCCCCATCGCCCCCTCCCCCTCCCCCTCCCCCCATCTACGATTCCTTGCAAACAGCGTAACGCAATATTCGTTATCACTTTTTCCATCAGGTTCAAGTTACATCTCGAGGAATCATGACACATGACAGTTTGTTAATAAAAAGAGCGAGTGGCAAACAGAAGAAAATAAAAAGTAAATGAGAAGAAAAGCTAAGTGAGGAACGAAGATGAGGTAATTCTCGTTGTTTTATTATTATGTTTAGATTTCATCCTGGGGAATCAAATTTCTCTTGAATGTTTTATGTTTCACAAATCATCTTACTGTGTTAGCTGGAAATGTATAAAAACATTTCATGGAATGATGATTTACGAGCTGGATGGTTCCTGCATAAGGATGTATTTCAAAACATTTATTTAGAAATATAATTGAATGATAAAGCCTCATCGGCTCAGGGGATATTTTTCAAAATAATTGAAGACTTACTCTTCAAGGAACTGATCTCAGAAAGATTTCCTTAAGTATCGTTAAATGATGTTCGTGTAAAGAGATGTCGCTAAGTAATAAGCACGAAATTGTGTTTGGTAATGCATAAATGTTTACTTTTACTTATACAGGACTTAATTTTGTTATAAACTAAAGATGTACTCCCTCCACACTATCCCAGGTAGATGCGTAGGTCATCACATGCTGTGTTAATGATATTTCTCTTTCCTGTTTGCCTTAACAAAGTGTGAGTCTAACCTTTCAAGAATTATAATTATATATATAATATATATATATATATATATATATATATATATATATATATATATATATACTATATATATATATATATATCATACATACATTTTTTTCTAGTTAACAAGCTTGAAAATAGCAATAAAAACGGTGGGTGCAAATCATTGGCGGAGTGGCCAGGTAGCAAGCTTGCCCGATGGCAAGTGGGCTCCTTAAACATGGGTCCCTTTGCACATATACGATAGAAAATTTTATAACTGAACATTGTCTTCTATGTTTCCACTTAAGCAATTTGAAATATTTTATGCATTTAAACTCATTCATAGCATTGTGGCTGCGGGTTTGAGTATGCCCCCTTTTGTCACCTGGCAACCAAAATTTTTAGACCTAGTCCGCCTCGGGCTGTAATTTAATTTTCAGGCACTTAAGATAATCGACTTGCTTGGATTTTTTGTTGTTGAAACTTATACTAAATAGAAGTAAAATGCACGAAGCAGCATTGTCATCAACTGTCGTAACAGCGATAACATATTACTTTCAGTGGAGAAAGTAATAGCCTTTGTTTACACTAAATGAACTCACACTCACGCAATGTTTTATATATATATATATATATATATATATATATATATATATATATATATATATATATATATATATATTATATATATATATATATATATATATATTATATATATATATATATATATATATATATATATATATATATATATACATACACACAAGGAATCCCTTTTTTCAAGCCAGTTATGCCGAACATAACTTATAAACGCGCAGATACGGACAGGCTTACATATATTATCATTGTAGGGATAGCAAATAGGAGAGATGCTTTTAAGATTTAAACAAGAAATATTCTTACAGACACAGATAAGTACGAGGGAGCATAGATGCTTCACTGTCCAGTTTCCGCGGCCATTCAAGAAAAATGAAAGTTTTAAGGCATATACAGGATGCCAGAAAACTTCCAATCATTCATTCATTCATTTAAGGCATATACATTCCTGAAAAAAAACCCTACAAATAAGTGGTATTCGGCTCGAAAATAAATCTTGACATCAGTTATGTATCCTAACTTATTTCCCATTGGCAATTCGCTGCCGTACGTATATTCTTTGAAGCATTAAAAATCACCATTCAATCATTCCCTTCCAGGTTTTACAGAAGCATGCTTTTTATTAATTTATTTATTATTTTTTATTTAGGTTATCACTCTCGAATATTATTTTCCTATTAGTGCAAAAACCTACATCCCATCCCAGCGGTTCTGCCCAGCTATTGTGCCCTCGATATTGGCAACTTTTACAAACATGGGAAATGTGTTGATAGCTAATTACATTATTCGCCATGAAATTTGCAAAGGCATCAGAATGCATTGTGATGTGGTAATGGAAGCTATTAAGCTGTGCTCTAGTCATTAGGGTTGTCAAGGTTAGTGCTGCCGCTGCTGCTGCTGTGGTCGATGATGTCGCTTTTGTTGTTTTGCTTCCGAGCACATGTTTGCGTACACACATATGCTTGAGCATAAGAGTATGTATACACACCACACACACACACATATATATATATATATATATATATATATATATATATATAGTATATATATATATATAATCTGTGTGCGGGGGAGGGGAGTTCAAGTACACAGGGGCACACGACTATGAAGTAGCAAAGTACCAAAGGGAAAATATGTAACAAAAGTATGAACATTTACCGGTTTCATCTTACTGATAAAAGGCGAAATATGTTGCTCAGAGTTTCCATATACGCACATACACACACACATAAATTTTTATCACATCACAGTGACACTCTATATATAAACATTAAGCTGCATATGTCGTATAATATCCAATTCGCTCTACTTCATAAATATCATATAAAAGGAGCTATAAGTGATAAATGATTTGATACCTATTGACAAGAACCCTCGACGTTACCCATCAACGCCTTCCAGTCGACGTTCTAGAGTATCTAGATTACTGAGATTCGACTGTAAACTGTCGGGTGTTAGAGTTACTTGGTGCCAAATCTTAAATCAGTTATGATTCCCCTTCAGTGGAATTCCCAAAGTATATGGAATCTACTGATTACTTTTTATCGGGTACAGATACAATTGTAATAAACACAGCGCCTTCTTAACTGCTCGAATTCTTCACATTTTTTGGGTATGTTTAACACTAAGAAGTCTTAGATCCAAGTGCAAGAATATGAAGTAATTTTGATATCCGGTAGTAGGATTGCCCACCTGACACGAGAAGGATAAGTTTACCTGTTTATTTATTGCCGCTCATACATAAATATACCTGCCCAATTCAGATACATTGATTAGAGGTAGAATAGACCCATCCTTACCATCGTAGTCAAGTGGGCAGTCGTTATCATTACATTTTCTGGTGTAATTATATTTATAGAATCTTCTGGTCACTTTTAACTAGACACGCCTGTAATGATAATATCCACAATGCCCTCTTAACTTCTCGAATTCTTCACACTTTTTGGGTACGCAGTCTGTCCATCTATCTATCTATCTATCTATCTATCTCTCTACCTATCTATCAAGGGTGAACCCTGTAAACAGAAACATTCCGCTTAAGAATTCCACATTATGCTGCTTCGCATACCTGCATGAAAGGCTAATGAGCAGTGTTTCGACTCCTACAGTCCTCCCTACACAATCACAGTGCTTTTGCTCACTTGCATCTTTCATCTGCGTAACCACTCTGGATGTTAAGGCCCTTCTGTTGCTCACCATTTCCAGCCGATTTAGCTTCCATGCCACCTCAAAACACAATGATATCTCTTCCCATCGGTGCTATCCTGATTGCATCTTTTCATAATAACATTGGTCCTCCTTCTGACTTTCCTCCACATACACTAAACAATTAAACCTCTCAATAGCTTCCACTCTATTTTTTTCTTTATTTTGTTATGCTCCTTCCATGCCTTGCCTAGTCTGTGATGCATTTCCTCTGTCAAGATACTATCATCCAGTTCCATTTATCCATCTCACCATCTACTCATTATAACATTATCTTTCAACTTTCCTCTCTTACAGACACTCAGGTTGATTCCTTTTGATATCGCCAAGTATTGCTGCACAATCTGAAATTGTCAGCCACTTCCCACTCCGTTCTTCACCTGTTACCTATACGGCAAAATTGTACCTGCATTCTCTGGCTCTTGAATAATATTTGTCAGAATTCATAATAATATTAAGCAGTCATAGAAACATAACAAACACTCTCTGAGAAATCCTGTTATACCACATCAGCAACTCTGCCGTTTATATATAGAAATTATTCTCCACACGATACTATATCCTCGACATTCTCCAACCTGCATCTGTTTCGCCGCTATGTAAGCCTTTTCTACCTCCATGAATACCACACACAGCTTTTCCCCTTTATTTCCGAACTTCTCAAACAACTGTTCCGTAACAAACATTTATCCTCACACCCTCTTCCTTGTCTGAACTCTCACTGGTCCTTCCTTATCAAGTTCTTCTGGTATACGCGAGACTTTCTAAATTAGAAATAAAACTACGATGACAGTTCCCAAGAATACTACTTTATTTTATGCATATATGTTTCTTACAGTTACCTGTGTGTGTGTGTGTGTGTTTGCGTGAGAGAGAGAGAGAATGGATGAGTTTACATGTGCTTGTTCGTCTGTCTGTCAGCTCATGCGTACCATCTGTTTTCCTTCATTTAATACTTGGAGGAGAGATTGTGACTTCATGGTGAGACTTACTTCAAATTCAGACGAAAAGAAGCTTCAGACTTAAGAAAAGTTCCGTTTGCCTAAGGCAGCCAGTCTCTCTCTCTCTCTCTCTCTCTCTCTCTCTCTCTCTCTGTGTGTGTGTGTGTGTGTGTGTGTGTGTGTGTGTGTGTGTGTGTGTGTGTGTGTGTGGTTAATGCCTCTTTTTATCTCCCTGGATAAGTTTACTAATATTGTAAAGAAATTGCTCCTGGGAAACAATGTGATAAATATGCCATAGAGCAAAAGGAAATCGTTAAGAAATCGTCCACAACAATAGTCTTCTGTAACCGTTACGTAGTTCTAGAGCAAAAGTGAGTTTGAGAGAGAGAAATATACGAATAACAAATGAGAGTTCAAAGGCGAATTGTTACAAGAACACAGGCGATTTACACCCAAAATAACCACAAAATATTTTTTGAAAAACATAATGATTTTGAAGAGAGAGAGAAAGAGAGAGGCTAAACCGCACCAGAAAATGTAACTTTTTACAAACATATCAAAACTTCACTTCGTCTGGATTTGAAGCAAGTCCAATGCTAAAACCAGCATCAATACTTGAATCTGGTGAGAGCAGTTTATCCCTTATTTTGAAAATATACTTTATCGATTCACATTATATATATATATATATATATATATATATATATATATATATATATATATATATATATGCATGTTTGATTTTAATTCATGAAGAAATGAAAAAATGTGATGATTGTACGAACAAAGTTTCCTTCGTGGCTGTAACTTTATTTATATATATATATTATATATATATATATATTATAATATATATATATTTATATCATTCGAGCTACAAATGTCCTTTAATATCTAATTCGCTCTACCTCGGAATTGATATATTTTCATATATGTACCGAGGGGGAATTTTTTAGTTGATAATAATTTCGTCCCCCCATGGGATCGAACCACCGTCCAGTTGGACGGGGAACGAAATCAGGAACGGACAGTGACGCTACCGAATCTGCTATCAGAGGCTAATAAGTTTATATCGATTCTGACCATTACAAATCACCGCCAATCTCGGTGTATTCGTAATTAGAATCGATATGAAACCCCCTCCACCATGCTAGCCGATTCGAGCGTTTGACCCACGCAGCCTTGTTATGAATACTTATCACATCACCGTGATTCATATAAATCATTCGAGCTACAAATGTCCTTTAATATCTAATTCGCTCTACCTAGGAATTGATATATTTTCATATATGTACCGAGGGGGAATTTTTTAGTATTCATAACAAGGCTGCGTGCATCACTGTCCGCTCCTGATTTCGTTCCCCCTCCAACTGGATGGTGGTTCGATCCCTTGGGGGGACGAAATTATTATCAACTAAAAAATTCCCCCTCGGTACATATATGAAAATATATCAATTCCGAGGTAGAGCAAATTAGATATTAAAGGACATTTGTAGCTCGAATGATTTATATGAATCATGGTGATGTGGATAACTAAGTATTCATAACAAGGCTGCGTGGGTCAAACGCTCGAATCGGCTAGCATGGTGGAGGGGGTTTCATATCGATTCTAATTACGAATACACCGAGATCGGCGGTGATTTGTAATGGTCAGAATCGATATAAACTTATTAGCCTCTCTGATAGCAGATTCGGTAGCGTCACTGTCTGTTCCTGATTTCATTCCCTGTCCAACTGGACGGTGGTTCGATTCCATGGGGGGACGAAATTATTATCAACTAAAAAATTCCCCCTCGGTACATATATGAAAATATATCAATTCCGAGGTAGAGCGAATTAGATATTAAAGGACATATGTAGCTCGAATGATTTATATGAATCACGGTGATGTGACAAGTATTCATATCTATATATATATATATATATAATATATATATATATATATATATATATATATATATATATATATATATATGTGTGTGATTAGAATCATAATAGGGAGCAAAAGTTTATGCCCATAAATATTATTAAAGTTTCTAAATTTAGTTCAAATCGCATTTGCGGAATGTGATCCTGGTATGAGAATCCTTATTCATATGTCAGGCCTGCAAGTCCTTACCTCAATATGTTTCCGGTTGGTTCTTGTAGTAAAGAATGTAAATATAGCCCCTTTTTTTTAGCTTTGCTTCACAGGGTCGTATGAAAAAAAAGCTAATCGTTAAGCTATCACAAGCATATAGAATTTTTTTTTATTATTATTATTAATACCATCCTAGTGATACTGGAAATAACCTTTATATTACATTATACATATATAATTATTATATATATAAACACATTTATGTAAATAATTACAAATTGTCGGCAGCGTTCCAAATACCTAGTTATTACACTTGCCAATCATAGAATTCAAAGTTACCTCACAGCGACCAGATACTTGAACTTTCATAAGAAATATATACGACTGAGTATTCTAATGGCAACAGTGATCCTTTAAAAAGCTTATTGAATATGTGAGATATCAGACTTAAGTTTATTAAAACAAGTATGAGGTGTTAATATACGCTCAAGTTAATCAAGGCCTTCACTCCATCAAAGAACTTTAACTGTCTCCTTGGCATGTAGTACACAGATTTATTTTTATCGCTGGTGGTCAATAAATGAAGCACTGCTATAAAAATTTTAAGTAAAAAAAAAATGTATTTTAAATTAAAATTAATACATAAAAATCACAATAGTAGAGGAAAAAAGACCCCATATAGACTCCACTTTTTCTAGCCCCACCCCCCGCCCCCACCCCCCCAAGGGGCGTGGGCTAACCCCCCCCTCCCCCCTCCTGATTGGCTCATGTACGTACGTGAGGCCTAAAAAAGGGCGGGCAACCCCCAAAACCCCCCAAAAGGGGCGTGGCCACTCCGACCCCATATAGACTCCACTTGTTTGGGGGGTGTGCCACCCTGACCCCATATAGACTTCCACTATTCTGGGGGGGCATGGCACCCCTGACCCCAAATTGACTCCATTTATATTATAAGCTCGTACGTACATGAGCTCATAAATTGAGCTCCATATGTATGATAAGTTTCATGTACGTACATGAGCTCATAATTGACTCCATTTGTCTTACAAGCTCCATGTACGTATCATGGGCTCATATTAGGGGGAGGGGGGCGTGGCTCCCCTAACCCCAAATCGACTCCACTTTTCTACCCCTGTGACGTCACATAACTATAAGGGAATAAAACCATCCTTTCAACCCTCCACATTCTGGGGGGCTGGCCACCCCTGACCCCAACCAAATTGACCCATTTGTCTTACAAGGCCATGTACGTCATGGGCCCATATTAGGGGGGCGTGGCCCTCCCCTAACAAATCGAACCAAACTTTTCTACCCCCTGTGACGGTACATACCCCTATAAGGGAAATAAAACCATCCTTTCACCCTCAACTATTAACTGGGGGGCGTGGCCCCCCCTTGAAACCCCAACATAATTGACTCCATTTGTCTAACAAGCTCATGTACGTACATGCTCATATTGGGGGGCGTGCTCACCCCTAACCCCAAACACACTTTTCTTACCCCTGTGGGGGGACGTCACATAATATAAGGAATAAAAACCTCGTAACCTCCCCATATTATGGGGGGCGTGGCCACCCCGACCCCAAACATAATTGACTACATGCCTAACCAAGTCAAGTAGTACAAATGAGCTCATATAGGGGGGCGGGGCTCCACATCGACGCCACCTTTCACCCCCTGTGACGTCACGAACTAAAGGAATAAAACCATTCTTTCAACCCCTGACCCCCCCAAATTGACTCCACCTTTCTACCCCCTGTGACGTCACGTAACTCTCCGCGGGAATAAAAACCGACATTTCAAGCCCTCACCCCAAATTGACTCCACCTTGTTTCCTACCCCCTGGGACGTCACGTAACTCTCCGGGAATAAAAACCAACATTTCAACCCCTCACCCCAAATTGACTCCACTATTCTACCCTGTGACGTCACGTAACTCTCTGGGAATAAAACCATTCTTTCAACCCCCTGACCCCAAATTGACTCCAACCTTTCCTACCCCCTGTGCGTCACGTAACTCTACGGGAATAAAAACCAACATTTCAACCCCTCACCCCAAATTGACTCCACTATTCTACCACTGTGACGTCACGTAACTCTCTGGAATAAAACCATTCTTCAACCCCCGACCCCAAATTGACTCCACCTTTCCTACCCCCTGTGACGTCACGTAACTCTCCGGGAATAAAAACCAACATTTCAACCCTCACACCCCAAATTGACTCCCACTATTCTACCCTGTGACGCCACATAACTCTCTGGGAATAAAACCATTCTTTCAACCCTGACCCCAAATTGACTCCACCTTGTTTCCTACCCCCTGTGACGTCACGTAACTCTCCGGGAATAAAAACCAACATTTCAACCCCCACCCCAAATTGACTCCACCTCCCCTCACCCGTTTTCCCCTACCCTGTGTATGTCAACGTAACTCTATTGGGAATAAACTTGAACCCCACCCGACCCCAAAATAGACTCAGTTCACTGTTTTTTGCGATCATGTCCCCTTTAATTTGTTTTACAAAGTAACCTGGGAACGTTTACCTCATCCTCCTCCTATAAAATCTCTAAATTTATATATGCACATTGCGAATATACTCTCTCTCCCTACCTCCCTCCCTCCCTCCCTCCCTCCCTCTCTCTCTCAGCCGTTACATTTTGTTTTATATATATAATACACAGCTGCTTAGATATTCAGAGTATCATGATACAAGGATATTTGGCGACTGACTTCATCCACAGTGATATCTCCCCCCCCCAATAAACCATATCAGAGTCAATGTTATCTGATGATGAATCCAAGCAACACACACACACATATGAAAGAAACAAGAGACCTTATCGCCAATATTTGCCCAGCTGACATTCACCCCAACGTGAAATTTTATTTTTCATAGAATTTGAGTCATAATCTAGGTGGCGAACACCAAGGACAAAGGTACACATTTCAATTTTGTTTATTTATTATACCGAGTTTGAAAGAGGTTGAAAAATCAAATTACAGACGGAATGGAATTATTATATTTATAACCAATCCTAAATACACATGGGGAATGAATTAATATTCCATACAAATACATACATTAGAAAAAAACTGTACAAACACGAACGCGATAATATGCGCATTCGCTTTTTCAAAAACAATACTTCAACGAAACATACTACGGCTACTATATTTTCTAACCTGTTCCTTCACATCACAGCCCTTAGTATATACCAACACAAACATCTTCTCCAGCACTTTCCCGGCCGACCGTGTTATCGAAGACGACGACGTTTCATCTAACACCTCAAAGCTTTAAATTTAGCTAACAAGTTTTTCACTAACTTGTACGAGGAGGTTGATGAAGCCATGGCGAGAGTTCACGTCTTGATGTGACAATCCTTCAAGAGATAATGAGCTCCGAAAGACCCTCAACCCGAGAACTCTCTATCACAATCACTGATTACAAACCGTTGTGACGAAGCATCAAGTCTTATCATTCCTCACGCCAAAGGTCATCCACACATGACTCATTTTATCAAAATCAGTATCACGTGACTAAACAGCTCCGATATCATTGTTCCTAAAATGTTAATAAGCCCACCCACACACTCGCCATCTTGTTTTTCGCATGTCCCGCCCTCGCCTTCCCACCCCCTCCTCCTCCTCCTCCTCCTCTTCCTCCTCCTCCTCCCTTTTTTCCCCATATTTCGCCACGTTTCGATTTGTTTTTTAATGGCTATATTCCTTAACATCCAATCTTTACCCCCGCCATTTCAATGAAAGTAGCGATAATTCGAAATATTATCAACGTGGGTTTTTTTATTCCCTTGAAATTCTCGAGCTATATAAAAAACTATTATAACCTGCGAGCGGATGAGTTAAATCTCCTTCTTCATTCCATTCAACCGTGTTAGAATCTTGTAAGTGCTTAACAAAAGCCGTAACGTATGACTTTTGGGTTCTTTAAAAAATATTGGAATAATAATACGTGTTAAATCGGGATTGCTCTTTTTGCGAGTCATGTCCCCTTTAATTGTTTCAATGTAATGGGGGCGTTTCCACCTCCTCCCCTCCAGTCACTGCACCTACATTTTCTAGGAGGAGGAGGAGGAGGAGGAGGTCCCGTGAGCGATATAGCCGGCATAGGTGGTTTTTGGATATTAAGGGAGACGTGTCCGCTACTACTAACAGCTGCCGTATCTAACTTGCCAGTACCCTCTAGGTTATTAATATCACCATCACAAACTCTTTTCTATTCATTAACCTCTCATAGGTAATGGCAGGATAACGTAAAACTCCTTCATTTTCAATAAAAAGACTCCCTACCAAACTCGCAGCAATAGGCAATAAAAAAACCGATAGAATAGTCCCCCCTTTACGACTTTTCAGTATATTTTTCTTCTTAGATATGGACGTTGTTTTCAAGGACACAAGATGAATTTCTCGTCTACAATTTCTTAAGTGTTTAATAAACTTCTTATCTTGAGTTAGATTACCACAAAGAAAATTTCTAAAATTTCCCAGAGAGTAGACACCAAACTACCGTTTAAGATGGGAATAACTTTACTTCTTTCACTGGGTGATAAACCAGAGATGAATAAAATAAAGTTTTTATTTTTTACGTATTAAAGGTTTCTTACGGTTCATATCCGTACAATTTGAGATTCATCAACCCAGAATTGAATTGATCGGATAACCTTTCCAATGAACGTAATATTGAGTTTTATTATCTTTCCTCCTCCTTCCCAGATAGTGATATCATACGTTTCTGGTAGATTTGTGCGAATTAATTCTTCGCGATAAAAATCGCCCTTTTATTTCTTCACCCGCTAAATCTTCCAAGAAGTATACGACCGGATTTTGCCTTGTATCCACTTTTCGGATTTTAAAAATTTCCAGAGTATTTTGAATTGTATATCCCCTCCTAAAAATTGCGTTGCGACGCTCATCGGCAGTACGTACAACGTCTCCAACATTCAAGAGCGAAATGGCGGGAGGATTAACGAGAACAGCCTTTTTATACATACTCGAGAATTGACGTTCAATGTCATCTCTATCCGTTAATGCGTGAACCTCTTGCGGGGTGCGACCCAAACTTCTATGGGGGGTATGATTATAACTCTGAACAATGTCGCGCAAGACGTTAATGTATTTAAGGTATTCTTATGTGTGAGATATCTATATATACGACCCTTAATAGTCCTTATGACTCTTTCAGCTATAGAGGATTTTATTTCTCTCGAATAAACGCATATAAATTTTATATTTTTTTTTTACTATCTAGATATTCTTCTGACGTGTTTGTTATAATATTCCCTACCCTCATCGCTATTCAAACGTGAAAATTCCCAAAAATTCGGTAAATTCGATAACCTTCTTCAAAGCGCGACGCATAGTAACACCATCCTTCTTTTTCAAGGGAACAATTTGTAGATATCTGGAAAACACGTCAATAAAGACTAGCAAATCAATACCCATTATTATACCGAGCTAATTTGGACATATCAGCTAAATCGGTGCTCGCTATTACTCTCGGTTTAGGTGACATGATTTTTCTTCTGGGGAATTTTTTTCGAGTGACTTTATGCAGTGTGTAAGACTTTTGTCCACGTAAGAATTCTTTAACATTTTCACGAGTAATTTGGCTATTCAGATTTTTCGCTACTCTGAATAAAGAGTCCACCCGCTGAAACTACCCACACCCCGTGCATCTCCGTACAAAGTTTTTAGCAGTTTTTATCCGTTCTTTATCCATATTGGTAAGCTATTTGATATTCCGTTTCACCCAGAATATTAGTTCGGAGCTGTAACACTTCAGGTGTTGACGGAGCGAAGTCTACTAACAAATAACCATAGCGGTTATGTGATAGGGCCTTTTTATATATGTCCGAAAAGGCTGAAGCTTTTTGACGGCCAAATAACTGCCGACCTAAAGTTTCAATTTGACTAAAATCACGATTTTTCATTAGAATATAATGTGAGCAATTCAAGCTTATACTTCTACTAAACTTTCCCGAATGAAACATATTCTGCGTTATGAATATAACTGAAATAGATGAATGACGTCCCGCTGTGAAGGCGTTAGTCACAAATTTATTATCACTGGCCTCGAGAAGCAATCATCGAGTATGAATAATAGACCTTTATTAACCTCCGTCTCCCCCTTTTCAGCGTAATCAAAGGGATTTAAAATTTCTTTGGATACTTTAAATTTGGGACCTATTGAGGGATGCGTTTCGAGGGGGTGTTCAGATACCCCGCAATATAAAATGTATTGGAAACGCGTTTCATAGAGTTCAATGATTTTTTTGACATAGGACGGACTTGCCACTGTTACTAAACCCCGCGATGATAATACGAGCGGGATTAGCGAAACGGGTTTGTCTAAACAATGCCCAGGGAAGGGACCTGTCGCGGCCATGATGTTAGCGCGTTAAGAACTATAGGTGTGTACTTTACGCGCTCCTTTTTATATACAAGCCTTAATAATAATTAGGGTGAATGGAAGTTGACGGCAATAATATTTTTTTAATTTCTATAATGAAATACATACAAGGTTTTTCCTACATATATCAAAAATAGAACGTACAGTAAAAATGCGAAGTATAATAAAAAATACAATAATAATAATTCAAAATATAAAAAATTAACTGTGTATATGATTATAAAATAAAAATACATATATATATAAAATATATAAATATATGAATATAAGATAAAATATATACTAAAATATATAAACTATGACACCCGGTCAAGGTGTGATACGACCCCGTTTAACTGGAGGAGAGGGTGGAACCATTTCCCGTCGAAAAGTCAAAGACGTCGAAGAGAGAGAGGAATTAACATTGTATATTTTACTATTCTCTCTTCGACGTTTTGAATATCCTTTCACCCGTGGGAAATGATGTGATGGATGTAGGGTCGGAGGAATAGGAGGAGTAGGAATTCTCGAGGTGCTAGGAGCGGGAAATATTTAAAATTGGAGAGATTGCCGCTACTACCCACGCGCCACCACTACCCTCTCTAGCTCCTCCTCCTCCTCCTCCTCCGCTATACCCTCCTCCACCCCAATGTCTGGATGTCCATACGCCAACGATTTGATAAGGTGTCACATAATATCTCTTGTCCTCTAAAGGACAGAGAGATACCTTTCGCTGGCTCGTATGACACATCTGCCTCCTACTCTTTGCAAATTGTGCACACGAGTATAAGTAATCTCATTCTTTTTCGATTACAGCTCGATACTGGTCATGTGGAATGGTCTTTTGCCGCACCTTTGTACACCTTTCAAGGTTGTTCTACGACTAGTTTCCGTCAGATACGAATAAACTTTAGGTTTAACGCCGATGAATTCCCTCATGAGTTCAGCCCCCGTTTCAACCTTCACTAACCCGAGTTCTCCCTTACGTGACTCATCATACAATTCGTGAGTTTTGGGGAAATTACTCAAATCCATGTAGGGTTTGAGCGCACCCTTCAGTTCCCGATTGAGGTTATCAGTCACCAGGGAAAAGGATCAAGCTGTCAGTGTCGGTATACAGGAGCTGAACTCGGTGTCCATATGCTTTTCGAAGAACTCGTAATAGAACCGATACATCATATCCTTCGCCATGTCTAGTATACTGAAACCATATAAATCGGGGATTCAGCCATAACAGACTCTTTTGCAATGGTTTTACAATGTACCTGTCGTTACCAGTTTTTTTTCCAAAGACTTGTACGTGTTTGGACACATTCCTGGAGGAGAGGCTTCACCGGTGGTGACGACAGTTCGGGTAGAATATTCAATGAATTTTTAATAGTGACACGAAAAGACCGTTCATTATGATTTTGATTGTGTTCCTCTTGTCCGGATCGGTCTCTTTAGCAGCCTTTTCGGCATTCTCCAGAATATATTCCCTCAAATAAAAATCCTGTTTGAATTTGTACACTTTCCTTATTACATCAACTTCGAGACCGAGCCTTATCAACGTTTGTAATAAGGGAAGACAGATCAAGTGATTACGCATGGGTAAATGCGTACCCGTCAACTTGACATTTTTCTTGGGTAGCTTCAACTTGAACTTATTCATCAGTTTTTACTATAGGGCGATAGATCCTGGTGAGTACATTCATGTGATGAATGGCGAGAGGGAGATCATCCGTTGTAGAGCAACATCCCGTCTAACTGGTTTGGTATCGAGCAGTATGAAATAACCGTATTCACCCTGTGAATCACTGGCGGTAATATCGCTAGCGACAAAAAACTTTCTAATTCGACAGGGGAAAGTTCAGTTATTTCACCCAAGGGCATTTTGTATTTACTCATAACTGTGGGATACAAACTGGTGAAATCAACGTATAATATATACGATTGAGGATCACCCACCCTAAAACTGGGATTTAACTCTGGATTATTAGCTACGCATTGCCGTTCGCAACTAGACTACAAAAAACCGCCCGCGGATGTTTTTAAATACAAATTAATTGATAGAGTTCACCATTCGAAATGAGGGGGAGACGAATTTTAGAGGAATATAGGAAAGCATCGAGTGAGAGAGAGGTAGAAGTCAGGTAACGGGCGGGGTCTAGTCCGAATTGCGCCATGGCAGCCTTCCTCCAAGCTAAATAAACGTCGGCTAATAATCCCACATCCATTAACAAATACAAAATGGTGTAATCTAGAAGATTGTGCAATTAGCGGCGTTCAAACCTTGACCACGTGTGCATAGTCCCCGCTGGAAAGGGTTTCTTTCTCCCGTAAGTTCCGAATCGAAACACTCTCGAGAAGGGATGACGGGCTTTCGCAGGATATTGAAATCCGTCACATAATCATAAGGTAGTACTGTATACCCGATACCCAAAACTAAATCGAGACAATCCCGAGAATACTGGATTAACAACTGACGTGCGATTTCGAGGGAACCTTTCTGTTTGATATGACTCGAGGCGAGACTAGAAAGGGTCCCCCTAATCACGTTGTTGCTATCCACGAATCTCAGATTGCCCGATCTGGCCGAGTAAATTTACTACCCTCGCAGTTTCAGAATTTCAAAATCATGCTGAGCCCCCGCCTCTTTCAAGACCATGGGCGATGTCATATGACAAACAAATGTACGAACACTGTTAAAGTTGGCTCCTTAAATTGCATATTCAAATTACACTGTTGACACAGTGCACACACAAAGTTGTCCCGTGCCACAAAATGAGCGTGATGTCGCATTTTCGTGATTCCAGCCTTGAATTCGACGTTACATCCTTCGCAATGAGTGCTCGCTTCAAACTTATGGGTGGATTCAGGAGTCATATGTAAAGGATACGCACGCATTCGTTCACGCAATAACGCCCAGTCCCGGTTCATGTTCTGCAAACAATCATCAACGCATTTCTCTCCGTGACTTAGTCTATGGGTACAATATTCCCCCGTTCTACCGTCAACGATCACGTAGCAGTAAGCGAAAGCTTTCTGCCGAGATACTATTCTCGGATCGTCTTCTCCGGTCTTCGGTTGAATATTATACGCCTCAAAATCCAGGAAAGCCATGTGCGAGATTGGCAGCAGAGCTTTAACTTTAGTAAACTGTTTAAATTGGCCGGGTTCTGGGTATTCGACAGTGGTTCGAGCAGTACAGGCCTGTGTGTGTGCCTCACGGATGGTGGGACTATTAAACAAAGTCAAACAATTGTAACACATACCACCCGCATGCTCAATCCCCCCCCAGCCCCTGCTTGAATCCGTGTCGGAACTTCTTCACGAATGCCAACATATCCTTAATCAACGCGACGTGGTCGTCAGTGATTAATAACAACGTGACCAAATGAGGGCTTTGGGGGTTACCACCTTTCCTCGCCAGATGTACCGTCCAATGTTTTTTCCGCTGTTTCCCCATGACTAATTCACATAATTTATACAGATATATGTTGAGGTTATTCCCCTTTTCTAATGTTTTGAAAGAGTCATGGGTCAACGGTACTGGCGAGTGTTTGATATTAAATTGTCCCCTCCCCATCCTCCTCATTAAGACATGAGGGAGGTTGTTAATACGTGTGGGAGGGTTATCCCGGAGTACAACGTACGCTTCTAACGCTGTAACGACACAATTGTACCCGGACTGAATATTGATAACCTGATCACTACCGCGGACTCCTTGGGATACACCTTGAAGTTATTAATATTCACTAACTCACGCTGCGTGATATGAAGTTCAACCCTATCCAGCGAGGTCATACACCAACCCGAACCCTCAGTACGGTTGAGTCTCTCTTCCAAGTTATTAGCTATAAACTCAATAGCCTCCTCCAGGGAGTCATAGATCGAGTCAATCGTAGTGAGGGTGGGGGGTGGAGTACATACATAAAAAGCACTTTTTTCATTCATGTCGCCTAGCATCCTCACGCTGGTGATAATAACGCACAAGTATAGCATAGCCGAGCGAATACCTCTTTCAAGGAAGTTACTGTGCACATCTTCGCGTAATCGGGCTATGCTACTACTTAACTTCATTGCCACGTCAATGTGTGACCCTAACTGCAGCCGCATAATGAATGGTACTCACTACCTTATTACCCTCCGTTTCTTTCCCTCGTGAGTGAAGATTCCCTTCTGGTTCCTACACCTCCACCAACGCGCGATGCTTCATTATTATTATTACTCCCCATCAAATCTTTCATCTAATGGGAAGTCTTCAGCGAAAGGATCTGTAAAGATCATTTTAAATAAGCACCGGAGTGAACGTGTATGATAATAATAATAATAATAATAATAATAATAATAATAATAATAATAATAATAATAATAATAATAATAATAATAATAATATTTTACCTGGATCGGAGGGTGGTGAGGATGATTCAGAATGGCGGTTAGAGGCTTGGACATTTTCTTTAATGACGTGACAATCTGTGTGATAACAAATTCATGAATATGGTGTGACATAACATGAACGTGGAGGTTTTTATGTACATATATTATAAACCCGATGCCCATTGTTAGTCATACAGTCTACATTCAACATGTGTAGCGATCACATCATATACGTGAATAGCAATGCCTGTATAGGTACATTTCCAGAAAATCGGGCGTGTAAATTTACCAATAGGTTAGCCGTCCCTATATCATTACCGAAAGGAGTGGAATATGAAGTGGGGCTAGTGGGAGTCATTCTCCCGAAATTATATTACGCTATTAAACCAGGAGACGTTGATTTTACTATTCAATTTAACGCGATCTATAACGAGTCCGATGGGAAACGCGTTTATACGTATATTTATAAGTCCATTTCGGGTTTGTTGGGTGGTGATATGAATGTCATGACTAGAGCGTTTAATACGCAAATTATTGAACAATTATCTGAATTTTACGGTGAGCATATTCGCGGAGCTATCCGCAGGGACGGTTTATTCTCATGGAATGATGACACGAAGAGAATGAGCATTCCACATATCGATGCAGGAGCGGCCAAAGTTGATATGATTGATTCCATTACGATTAAACTCAGTGCTAAAGCAGCTAATATGTTTGGTTTCAATGAAAAAGTCAGGTATTTAATATACAGTTCGGGTGCGTTGAGACCTCATCACGGTAGAAATATATTCAGCAAGGCGTTGAATACGTTTACCTGTATTGGTATCGTTCAACCTACCATCTTGGGTGATAAAATGGTTAATCTCTTAGACTGCTTCACGTTAGGATCTGCATGTGGTAAAGGTCCGCATAATGCCATTTATAAACCTTTAAATACCATTGACGTATTGGATTACATTACTATCGATGTCTCGGATCAGAACGGTGAAGAAATAATGTTTACTGAAAATGGGGTTCTATCGTGCAGTCTGCATATAAGACCTAGATAAAACGCTATCGAACTTTTCTTATAAATACCATACGTGACATATACCCGTCATAGTATTTAACGCCGAGGCATGGCTGGTGAACACACCATATATTTGAGCAGTCTCGGCTGTTTAGACACGTATACCAAAAATACACCTTCGAAATTTGCCAATAGATTACCTACACCTATATTATTACCTAATGGGGTTGAATATGAAGTAGGTTTAGCTTCGATCATGTTCCCGGGGAGTTATTACGCTATATATCCAAAGATGATTTATTCACTCTCGAATTTATTACAGAGCGTCATAAACGTGATAGGCATACATATTGTATAGACCGAGAATAGCAATGTTAGCGGGTGGGGGGGATATGAAGAGATCGTGAGAGCTAATTAATAAGGACGTGGATGATTATTTGAAAGTTTCATTACGGTGATAATTTCATAAATTATTTTAATAGTAACGGTATATTTCATTGGGATGAAAGATTTAAGGAGAAGTTACTATACCACGTATCAAGAGAGAGAAATTGAGGAACGGGGGACGTTAAAGTAATATAACGTCAATTTAGCGGAAAAGCCGCGAAATTATTAGGTTTTCATATTAATACCGGTTATGAAATATATGGCGGGCGTGAACTGAATGAACACATTTCCCTTGATTCTCTACCTGATTAATTGTGGGGTAGATTATATATGTGTATACGGATATAGTTCAACCGACGATTTTTTGGCGGGAGACTAGTAAATATATTGGACTGTTTTACTTTGTAAGTGGTAGAGGAAAAGGAATACATAATACAGTCTACAAATTGTTGAACACGAACATCTTGGATCAGATTTCTATTCTTATCATGGATCAAATGGTCACCTTTTACATTTCACTAAAGACTCGAGTGTACTTGCCTGCTCCGTATAAAAACCTAGAGGAAAAATTAGATGAATAGGGTGCGTATATAATTCGATGTTCACCCTTGGCATTCCTTAATTCGTGATCGTAACACCCTCGAGTGAACTAGAAACTTGCGAATCAAGTTCCACTTAAATTGTTTGGGAATAGTATAAACAGTAAAATGAGAGTGTTATTCGTGCCTCCTTCAGAGGCGAATTTAAAAAACTATTTTATCAGACCCTTTATTAAGGAGGAGGAGCGGGGATTTGAGGATATTTCCGTTTTCCTTTTTTCCTATCCCGGCCGCAGAAGGGGAAGCGTTTTTTTTTCGGCCATAAGTGGCGTTGCACGGAAAGTGCTTCCTTTTCTATTTAATGCCGCGAAACCTTCAGTTAATGAATTCGGTAGATCTTGTGTTATCTGATATGGTAAACAGCGGTTTACCTTTAAAAGAATCCCATAAAACGAAATGGTATAAGGGCCCTCAAAACTACTGGACAACGAATTTTAAGCGGTACTGGAAGGAGAAGGAGAACGAGACGGAAGCAAACAGTGAAACGATTAGTTAGACGGTCGAGTGTGGGAGGAAAGAAAAACGGAGGAAGAGGAAGGGCACACGAGTTAAATCTAGGAGTAAATATAATAAGGACGTGTACGATTCTTTGTAACTCATTCATCAATTGACATTCGGCGGGTACGCACTCGTTTCTACCCTTCATCTAAAATTATATAAAACACAAAACATGGCTAGCGTAGTTCCTAACATACCGGAACTGTAATCAAGTTCCTGTTTCATCGTATATTGCGGGTATATCAGAAATATTTTCCCGAATGTTAATAGATGGAGAATTATTGAAAAACTTCAATTAATTCAAGGAAAGACTGGATTTTACAACCTTGTAATATTTCCATAAATCAAGTTATTTTATTGAAATTCTCATTCTTGATAAATATATAGAATTTCGCGTTAATGGGGTGGCAGTTCTTTCTTAGATTTGTCAAGTATAGCTTTAGAATTATATATCACAATAGATAGGGACAAACACGCAATTACGGATGATGTCCATTGTCTGTCGTTAATGGTATTTAAATCCGATTTCCGTTTTCTTGAATGAAAAGTTGGTGGAATCCTGTCCGGATTTAACTATCAATCATTTATCAAAATGTTTGAAAATGATAAACCCTCTGCATTACCTACCACCGGCCGGGCGGGATTTTTATACGATGACTATCATGTAACAACACGGGGTAACTCGGCAATTTACTGCCAATACCTTCGGTCAAACCAGCAGGTGGGAGACGAAAGTTATGGGTGACATTAAAACGAGGGGCGTGCATACATATTTTCCACTTCTTTTGGATATAGCGACTATAGACATGTATTTACTGGATTCGGTTGATTTGAGACTTAGACTCGAATTAGCGAATAAATAACTGGGTTATGGGCGCCCACACAGACGGACATTTAAATGTGCTGAATAATAGAAAAGGCTAAATTATGGGATCGATAAGAGTTTTACCCCACATTATAACGCAATGTCGGCTTTAAATGAAGCGATAGCAGTTAATCCTATAACAAATATATATTTGATAAGACTTTATACAAGAACATACGTATTGGGCAAAATGAAAATTCGATTTTAATTGATCAGCCTTTAATAGTTGTATACCTGAAAAATCACATTGGCCATGAGTGATATGGAAACATTTTTCAGGTGATTACGCGACCAATAGTCTATATTTTCAATCTTTCGATTTAAATAATATACATATTACCGTTAATGGAATACGGTATATAATATTCAATGTAGTTTCCCTAATACCATCATGCAATTATATCACGAGACGCAGAAAAGTATAGGGGGTGGCGGTGATAATCTGATCACTTATGATAGTTTTAAAAATGGTAGAGCTATTTACTGCTTTAATTTTGTGGTGGAAGATGTTGAAGATTCCATGCCAGTGGAAATTTCGGCAAACCTGCGAACATCGATCAGGCTGGGTACGGCTACGCCTAGCCCTTGCATTATTTTACTTTTTGGGGATACCAAGGGTATTTTACGGTGGATGCGGATAGGGTTATTCAGTGTGATGTTAGGGTTAAATGGAATGGATACAAAAGAAATTGAAATAAGTTTAAAAGGTTCACTCGGTGACCGGGTTAAATATTTAGGTGTGTTCGCTTCGGATGAAGTAGGATTATTGACATTGCCAGAAAAGTAGAATTAAACCTTTAGTTTTTATATCTAATACATTATCTTTCATCTACTGATATTATATTGTTGGTCATTGGTATGTTTTTACGTGGAAAAATCACCTAGAAATATAATCTTCTCTTTTGATAGTTACGGTATAAATCCAAAAGTTTATTCAAATGACTTCTCTAAATTTATATATGCGCATCCCGAATATAACCTCTATCGCCTAATAAAACAAAATACAACCTGATAAATCGTACAAGTGCGGTCTTTACGTTAGTTTTTTTGTTCATTGCGTGAGTCACCGTGGTGTGAAAGCCAGTATTATCCTTAATACAAAATGTATTCTCATTGCATCGGTCGTTTTGGGAGGTAATGATAAATGGATAACGGGATATTATTTTAAATATTTGAAAAAGTTTAAATGTTCACATTGGAGGTCGGGGTCAAACGTGCTATTACGTACAAGGAATGTCTCCGCATCTTGAACAACTAAGGTAAATGCATATTTTTCGTTTGATTTTATATTACTCCATTTACATTCGCATTAAGGATATATTCTATATATGTATCATACACCTTCAATCACATAACTTTTTTACTTATTTCAGGATGAGCTGTGAGAATCATTCGCCCATGAACGTCGGTGTTAAACTACTAAGACGTCTTAGTCTTTTCCTCTTAAACGTTTTTGGCATATTCAGGTTAAAATAAGGATACACGTGGAAGTTATATTGGGATGCGTGCTGAGACGGTCTGACAGCGATTAGTGTATTGAATTTGTAAACTCTATGTGGTCAATAAATCCTTATGAATAATTATATACGTAGGTGTTTTTTACTATGCCCATAATGCATTGAACGGAAAAACAGGGAAACGGAGAAAAAGAGTGCGTGTTTTTCTATGGAATCAGGGAACTATTATTAAATAAATATATAACACATCGGTTTTTACATACCTTCACCGGGTTGCTCCTTTTCCTTCAGTAAGGGGTGCTGGCGAAGTTGGTCGGGGGTTTGCACTGTTGTGGGCTGCCAGTGGTAGTTGTTTGCATCTCCTGCTACTTCTTCTTCTTCTCCTGCTTCATGGTCGTGACCCGTTTTCACCTTCCTAATAAATGAGTTTGGGGCTCCAACACCATAATAGTAATGGTGTCTGACTTGAGTGGCTACTTCGTCGGCTGACAGTTCACTATAGAGTTATTTCCCATATCTAAAGGGAGGAATAATGACTGTTTTATATATTCCGTTCTTTCAAACGGGTACATTATTTTATAAGAATATCTATTCCATATACAGATGAATCTTATTGCTGTTTTTAATATCTACTATATGTTCAAGTAAATGGAAAGTGTTTTATATGCTACTTACTGAATAGTGACGGAGGGAAATGACGTTTCGGTCAAGAGAAAGGTACTTGTAGGGACGGAGGGTCAGTGTGTTGCACTTATCTATACACTTTGGGTAAGGAAATAACATCAATTTTCCCTTGTCGGATTGTATTTATGGTGTTCAGTTGGAAGTAATAATCAGGTGTGACATATGGTGTTTCGATGAAGTATTGTATTCCAAAGATGAAGTTCACGCCTTGTAGCGATAGAATTTATCCCCATTGGAGGAAAGATGTGTGGAAGTTTTATATATGAGTCATATGTGTGTGTGTGTGTGTGTGTGTGGACGGCCTTTGTCGTGAGGAAATGATAAGACTTGTTTATTCGTGTCTGCGAATCATGGCTGGAGTGATACTGATTTTGATAAAATGAGTCATGTGTGGATGACCTTTGGGGTGAGGGAATGATAAGACTTGTTTATTCATGTTAGTGTGAATCATTGCTGGGAGAGACTTGATGCTTCGTCACAACAGGTTTGTAATCAGTGATTGTGATAAAGGGGTCTTGGGTAGCGGGGCTTTCGTAGTTCATTATCTCTTGAAGGATTGTCACATCAAGACGTGAACTCTCGCCATGGCTTCATCAACCTCCTCTTGCAAGTTAGTTTTCGGGAACTTGTCCGAAAATAAGTTCAGGAAGAGGAATATGGTGTTTAGTAGTGGCCACTAACTGGTGGACATGCAGGAATTACGGTGTTGTGGCGGACGTCATTCGAGCTTATCCATATGCCGAATTGGCAGGTTTTCGATATTCTCGCACTGGTGCATCATATGCCTGTCTTCGTGATAGGGGTATTGAAGGGTCCGCCATTGTGAAAAGACCTGAAAATATCACATCTTGGGAATGCGACGAAGAAGTTGATCTACCCACCATAGCTACCTTATTAACACAATACGGTATTGGTGCCCCCATTGAAGATAATGAATATGCGCAAAAGAGCGTGGCTTATTCCAAAGATGAAGATCACGCCGATCGTTTGGGCAGAGATACCAAACAGATGAGGTTCAATCACTTTTTTTCTTCGGTTCAAGGTCAAAAATGAAGGAAGGAATATTTAAATCATCGTATGACTATGTCAATATGTTATCTTTCCCGCTGGCATCGGTCAGAGCGGACTGGTTAATACGACTTGGTTGAATCAATATTTACCTGTGTTAGCTACATTCAGTGATGAAATGAGCAAAAATTGGTAAAAAATATGCTGGCGTGGCTATAATGAAAAAGAATTTATCCCTGTTGGGGGAGGAAAGGTTGTGTGAAGATTTATATATGAAAAAACTTGTTAGCTAAATTTAAAAGCTTTGAGGTGTTAGATGAAACGTCGTCGTCTTCGATACACGGTCGGGAAAGTGCTGGAGAAGATGTTTGTGGTATATACTAAGGGCTGTGATGTGAAGGAACAGGTTAGAAAATATATAGTAGCCGTAGTATGTTTCGTTGAAGTATTGTTTTGAAAAAGCGAATGCGCATATTATCGCGTTCGTGTTTGTACAGTTTTTTTCTAATGTATGTATTTGTATGGAATATTAATTCATTCCCCTGTATTTAGGATTGGTTATAAATATAAAATAACAATTCCGTCTGTAATTTGATTTTTCAACCTCTTTCAAACTCGGTATAATAAATAAACAAAATTGAAATGTGTACCTTTGTCCTTGTGTTCGCCACCTAGATTATGACTCAAATTCTATGAAAAATAAAATTTCACGTTGGGGTGAAGTCAGCTGGGCAAATATGGCGATAAGGTCTCGTTTCTTCATATGTGTGTGTGTGTGCGTGATTCATCATCAGATAACATTGACTCTGATATGGTTATTGGGGGAGATATCACATGTGGATGAAGCCAGTCGCCAAATATCCTTTTATCATGATACTCTGAATATCTAAGCAGCTGTGTATATATATATAAAACAAAATGTAACGGCTGAGAGAGAGAGGGAGAGGGAGGGAGAGAGAGTATATTCGCAATGTGCATATATAAATTTAGAGATTTTATAGGAGGAGGAGGAGGTAAACGTCCCGGTTACTTTGAAAACAATTAAAGGGGACATGAGTCGCAAAAAACAGTGAACTGAGTCTATTTGGGGTCGGGGTGGGGTCAAGTTAGTTTTATTCCCGTAGAGTTACGTGACATAGGGGTAGACAGAGAAAGTGGAGTCAAATTTGGGGTGGGGGTTTCGGGGGTGGAAAGCAATTTGGGCCCGGGTTTTAATTACCCAGAGTTACGTGACGTCACAGTGGTAGAAATAGGGTTTTGGAGTCCCAATTTGGGGTGAAGGGGTTTATGGTTGGTTTTGGGGTTCCCGGATTTAGAGTTACGTGACGTCACAGGGGTAGCGGAAAAGGTGGAGTCAATTTGGGTCAGGGGTTGAAAGAATGGTTTATTCCCAGAGAGTTACGTGACGTCACAGGGTAGAATAGTGGAGTCAATTTGGTTTGGGGTGAGGGGTTGAAAGTGGTTGGTTTTATTCCCGGAGAGTTACGTGACGTCACAGGGGGTAGGAAAGGTGGAGTCAATTTGGGGGTTTTGGGGTGAGGGGTTGAAAGGTCGGTTTTTATTCCCGGAGAGTTACGTGACGTCACAGGGGGTAGGAAAGGTGGAGTCAATTTGGGGTCAGGGGTTGAAAGAATGGTTTTATTCCCTTAGAGTTATGTGACGTCACAGGGGGTAGAAAGGTGGAGTCGATTTGGGGTTAGGGGAGGCCACGCCCCCCTAATATGAGCTCATGTACATACATGAGCTTGTTAGACAAACTGGAGTCAATTATGTTGGGGTCAGGGGTGGCCATGCCCCCCCAGAATAGTGGGAGGGGTTTGAAAGGATGGGTTTTATGACCCTTATAGTTATTGACGTCACAGGGGTAAGAAAAGTGGAGGTCGATTTGGGGTTAGGGGAGGCCACGCCCCCCTAATATGAAGCCATGTACGGACGACTTGTAAAGCCCAAATGAGTCAATTTGGGGTCGGGTGGCCACGCCCCCCAGAATAGTGGAGGGTGAAAGGATGGTTTTTTATTCCCTTATAGTTATGTGACGTCACAGGGGTAGAAAAGTGGAGTCGAGTTTCGTGGGGTTAGGGGAGGGCCACGCCCCCCTAATATGAGCTCATGTACGTACATGAGCTTGTAAGACAAATGGAGTCAATTATGAGCTCATGTACGTACATGAACTTATCATACATATGGAAGTCAATTATGAGCTCATGTACGTACATGAGCTTATAATACAAATGGAGTCAATTTTGGGTCAGGGTGGCAACGCCCCCCCAGAATAGTGGAGTCTATATGGGGTCAGGGTGGCCACACCCCCAGACAAGTGGAGTCTATATGGGTCCGGTCGTGGCACCACGCCCCTTTTGGGTTTTGGGGGTGCCCGCTCCTTTTTTAGGCCTCACGTACGTACATGAAGGCCAATCAGGAGGGAGGGGGGTAGCCACGCCCCTTGGGGCCGGGGGGTGGGGGGGCGGGGGGTGGGGCTAGAAAAGTGAGTCTATATGGGGTCTTTTCCTCTACTCACAATTTCAGGAAAATTTACTATCACTTTGAAATAAAATTCAAATTTTACCTGACATTAAAATTCACAAACCGTAATTAATTCTTTAATTAATTTAATGAACAAAATTATTAAAGCAAAATTTAAACTAGTAAGAAATACTTAATATTTAAAAAGAAAATCTAAGTAAAGGAAAATTACCACAAGTGTTAAAATGTGAAATTAAATCAAGTATGTTAAACTTAGAAAAAGCACACAAAATATTTAAAAGTGCTAAATTCAGTCACATGAAGCAAAGAAAATTGAAATTCACAAGGTAATTTTAAGTCATGACAAACTGTAAAAATTTAACGATACCTTTACTCAAGTTGCAAAACAAAAATATACACTTTCACTGTTCCTACTGAGGCGTCGTTACCACCCTTACACTGCTACAAAAGAGTTCGATCCTCAGGCATTCAACTGAGGGGTGAGAGATGTGTATTTCTGGTGATAGAAGTTCACTCTCGACGTGGTTCGGAAATCACGTAAAGCCGTTGGTCTCGTTGCTGAATAACCACTGGTTTCATGCAACGTAAAAACACCATACAAACAAACACTGGTACAAAGCTAAATGTTAAATTTCACAATATCAAAATGGAGTGACCGAAAATTAATTACCTTACCTTAACTGAGAGAGAGAGAGAGAGAGAGAGAGAGAGAGAGAGAGAGAGAGAGAGAGAGAGAGAGAGAATGCAAATGAAAATTTTTTAGGATTCCAGTTAAAAGCAAAACAACTAGATGACGTCATTATTAAACGCAAACCCCCTGCAACTTACAACACATGACGCAATCGAAGGAGGTACGTTCTAGAAACTATTATGACGTAATAGTTATGTGATTTTGTGCAATAACACGTACGAGACTTTTTTAAAAATCACCTGAACGCAGGTGGTTAAAATGATTGACATGTATTAAAAACAGATAAGAGATCCCAGGTTCTCTTTCAGTAACCGATGACAAGTAAAATCTTATGGGGACGAAACGCCCAGTTGTCAATACGAGTTTATCGACTGACAGCTCAAAATGTCTGGTTCTGGACAAAGATCTCTATTTTCATTTTACGTTTCTTAAATATTTTTTTATGAAATCTGAACATACACTACATACGGTAGCACAATAAGTATCACTATTACTCAGTATACAGGATAACTAGAATCCTAGACATAACAATACCGAGAGGGATATACGTACATTTTAACCGCAATTTTATGATGATGCTCAAATCTCATGCGACATGATTCTTTTTGTATTGTCCAGATTCTCAGACTCAACATGACGTTGCCAAGTAGTGTTAAACTTTTTTTCTAATATCATCCATGTAGAAAAATGTGCGAATTCACAGCTAGCACTGTTTTCCTTACGGTTATATAAATATGATCCATTTTATGCATTGGTATAATTTGTAATCCGTGTGATCTGAACTAAGGTTAGCAGTGGCGTCAATGACCGCGTTTACTTTGAAACTGGATGAAAGTGACAACCAGCACAGTAATACCTGTTTACAGAGGACAAACAGCACAGCAACAACTGGTTTAATGTGACAAAATGAATAGTAATACCTGGATACAAGAAACAGACATTATAGTGATACTTATTAAAAGCTGTTAGACAGGACAGTAAAGCATGGATAAAAGGGATAGTCACTACAATAATACTGGATACAAAGGACAGTCACCACAGTACCTGTAGAAAAGGGTAGAACAGTAATACATGTATAAAAGGGACAGTCGCCACAGTACTAACTGGATAAACGGAAAGAGAGAGAGTACAGTAATTTATGCATAAAAGGGTGTCACTACAGTTTTACCTGGATAAAAAGGACAGACAGAACATTATTACCTGCATAAAAGGGACAGTTACCACAATAATATCTAGATAAAAGTGACAGTCATCGCTGTAATACTTGGATAAAAGGAACAAACAGAACAGAAATAACAGGATAAAATGGACAGTCAACACATTAATGTCTGTTAATTCACCCACGACTGTTCGAAGTGTGAACATTTGCATAATAAAAGTAGGACTTTCAGTTGGAACATCAACGCAAACCCCTCTCCCCTCTTCATTCTCCCTCCTCTTTCCCATTTCCCTCCTTCTACACGTAGATTGTCTTTCAGTTTTCCCAGGCAGCGCCGGGTTGGCCAGCTAGTGTATATATATATATACGTATATACATATATATATATATATATATATATATATATATATATATATATATATATATACACACACATACATACACACATACATACATACACGCAATTCGGTATGCATGATAGTGACGCTAGATAATGTATCACTTACATACACATTCCTGTTCTCCTCCGTCTACAAGTGACCTGTCCCCTTTTAGCCACCAGTGATGTATGCCAGTTCATCCACCGTAACCTATCCTATGCCATCCACCATCTCTCGTCATCCGCAAGTGACATATCTCACCATTTCCACCAGTATCCTGTCTCACAGCCAGTGACTACTTATCTTTATCCCCACCAACGACCTATTCTTTACCTCTACCACTGGAGGCGGAATGAGGATTTCTGATGGGGAATAGCAAAGATTCTTCTTTGTAGGGCCTTCATATAATGAAGGAGTATTAATTCGACTCATCCCCGTCATATTGTATGAGATGCACATGTGTTACGACGGAATACGTTGCGATTAATGGCGAGCTTAGCATTATTAATGGAAGGGGATTCAGGGTCCGAAAGGACGCAGCTGAGGGAAATGCCCTTTTCGTCTTACTTTATGTCATTCATATTGTCGTTGAACTCGCACATCCCTCCACCCGTCAGTTTTGGGTTTACAGAATCTTTTGATTCTAGCACAATGATAAGGGATTGTCAGGGTGAAAACAAATGATTACCTTTCTTTGAGTTATTTTGTCGATTATCAGAGGATGATTTCTTGAAAGGAGACCATTTTTACACAGCAGTATTCGCACGAAATCACATTTTCAGCCGTATCTTATATACTGTAAATTAAGATATTTTAAGAGTAACTTGATTTAAAGACATTTAAGTTTCCTAATAAATTTGTGTTTTCTAAAAAAAAAAAAACTTTCTCCGGCGTCTACTACAGCGTTCAAAGTCTCTCTTTTGTACGACTCATTTTATTAATTGAGCAGCGAAGAAATACTGAGGAAAGTACCTCGTACAGAGTTCCTGTTTCTTTTCTTCTATTTGGCCAAGCACCATCTTGGATATTTCATGACGCATTGTGACTTCATGTTGAAGCTCAGATCTTCACGGCCGCTTCCTCCACTTTTTCTGATCCTTCTCCTTTGTGTTATGAAATTGAAAAGTGGCTCCTTTTATTTTAAAGTTATCAGAATAACCGAAGACCTCATTACTTCTTCGAAATAACTGTGCGATTATGAAGGCGATTATCGATATTTGTGTAACAAGGTTTTTCGTCATTATCATATTCATTGCTTTTACCAATTACAAATATTGCGACACAAGCATGAAGCAGTGTTCTGATGATTTACTTTTACTGAGAGCTATCGTAAACATTTTAATATTCACATCTTTCTGGCTACGCTTGTGACTTACTCTCTCTCTCTCTCTCTCTCTCTCTCGGGGTCATTATAGTCAGCACAGTACCTCAAGCATTGTATAAGGAACTTTAACGAACTTATTGTGAAATCGTTTTCAAAATTCTGCAGATATTCCATGTATTACTATTGTAGTCGTATATATAATGTTAATATATTTAATTCCAAAGGATATTTTTGGTGTCATTAGATAGCCTAGTACTTCTGTAATCTCGTTAATGCCGTTCATGGATTTAATTTGAAGTTCATTTAAGAGCCATTAGGTAACCTGCGCAATACCTCAGAAATGCTGTCGGTCCCAGAGGTTATTTCCGTGGTCATTAGACATTAGTGATTGAAAGTGTAAAGGAGGAACAGAATGTGCTGCGCATTTTGTGATTATTCCTTTTGTTTAGATCTTGTCGCTGTCTGATTGAATGGCTTATTTGAATGACGGCATCGAAAGGGAACAGATCTTTGCGTTCCATGAACTGTCCCAAGTGAACAAAGAAGTAGTGGCTATCGACGTGCTGAACAAAAGATATGGCTTCTCTTACAATAAAACTTTCTTGTCCAGAAGAGAGAAAGAAAGAAGCCTGGTCACTGAAACGTAGTTGGGGATCTTCTCTTTTCTTTTCCTTGTTTCCTGTCATTTCCAAGACTCTCTCTCTCTCTCTCTCTCTCTCTCTCTCTCTCTCTCTCTCTCTCTTCTCTCTCTCTCTCTCTCCGTGGTTATATTTTCTTTCGGATGTTGATGAATATTCATGAGTCTTTAGTCCGTATCAAGCTACTCATTGGTGTGCATAAGTAGAGGGAGTTGTGACGAGTACTATATTTGAAAGTAACTGGACACCATGGTGTAAGACTTGATACAATGTTATTGTTTGCAAACTTAAAGCTATTATTTTATTTTGAAGCAAATATAATAATAAATAAGCTATCAATACTCGGATTTGCTTGATGAAACTTTGTAGAAAGGCTATACCTTAATGAACAGATCTAGTTCAATCTAAAGTCTTGTCCAGATCTTCGTGAATGAGAGTTCAGTAATGTGGCGAGTGACTTTGTGATTATAATAAGAAATACACCAAGGGAAATAACTAGTTTTTGTTGGTTTTATTCGTTAACCTAAACTTGTTGATCTGGTTGGTCTCAAATTCAACCTTTTAGTAGCATACGAAGCCTTTATGCATAACTAGTCTGGTCGACATTTCTCTTTTTGATGACTGACCGATTTATTTAATTTTCCAAATTATAGATATGATGTTCTTTTCACCTTTTATAAAGATTTATGCCAATACAATATGTCAGTGATAACATTAAAACTAATGCAAAGCACGAGGCCCAATGACAGCATCTATGCGTCAGATAGTATTTTCACGAACGATAAGATGGCTTCAGTAATAAGACATTGGATGAAAAACTTACTTATGATCCACTAAAAAAATGATCAGTCTTTGGTGATTTACGTACAAAGCTCTTATTTAATCTAATAACGTTATTATCAGTGCTACTCTTTATTCTTTCCAGAGGAAGAAAAGACGCCAGCGTTAACTTTGAGGCAATCAGAGACAAACAGCAACTCTGTTAAAAACTATTTGGAATGACTCCATTTCATTTCCGTGGATTCTCCCTCCTTGAAAAGTTTGTGGGTTCGGCCTGTTTATTCATCAAGAAGTTTGTCGGGAAACTTCTTAAGACTTAAGGTTTTTTTTTAATGGTGTTGAATATCGAGGTTTTCGGGTTCCGGGTACTGAAACCATAGAAGGTTTACTTGTACTTCTTTCTATACGCGTCTGTTTGACTAGAACATGCAAGGCTTCGCAATTGCCTATGACTATGTTATGTTCGGTTCTTGCAAAAAAGAAGTTTCCCGTTCCGCTAAACAAGGAGTTTCTCGGTAACTGCTTTGTATAACTTGTGGGAATTCAAGCTATCTTTCTCTATTTTTTTTAATTTCACAAATGCGCTACACAATGTAATTCGCAACTGTGACCCGTTCCGTGAACGAATGTAAGTTTTCCCTAAATTTGCTTCTGAGAGTCAAGAAGCGAAAACCAGTAAGTTCGGGTTCGTTTATAATAACAGACAAGCGAGAAATTTCCTAGGTTTCCAAAATTCTGAAAAAATTTCTTTCCGTATAATGTTAGTTTTGTGTGTGAAATTAATTTACAAAAACAAAAGTTTCACGTTATCTCAATCACCCTAATTTCATATAATAGCAAAACTTTTGCAAAAATAAATATGATAACTGCATTACTTAGGATCATTACAATTTCTCTCGCAGTATGGAATTTTTTTTTTTTTTCATCCTTATTTTTCCGCATTCGTTTACTAGATTTCTTCCTTTTCACATAATAACGAATTTCGTTTTCAAGTTAAAATGTAGCAAACGTTTTCGCTACCACTCCTGTTGCATCAACTGTCATTAGTATCTGTAATTATTCTTAGCATCCCTTGCAGTCTCGAGGAAATTGCAAAACAAGGTCCGGAGATTTTTCATTTTCCACGAGTCAAGATGATTTATTTTACTTTTTTTTCGAGCTTTTGCACTTTTGTAATGTCTGTTCGTTTTTGTCCTCTTTAGGTTTAGTTTGATCAAGGGTGATTCTCCTATTTTAGTTCACTAAGGACTGACAGTCATTTTGCCCAGTTCCACTTTCGTTCAGTTTGGAAATTAAACGAAATTGGCCTCTTTAGGTCAGTTTACCTTTTGAATAACCGGTTTCCAGATTAATACTGTTTTAACATAATACCAAAGAAAAGTTACATTTTCCAGTCGTTGCTATACACTCCCATGTCCAGGAACCTCTTATAAAAAAACAGGCTATATTTCCTCCCCTTTTCCCTAGTCCCCTGATACACATACCCTTTGGCTAAAATGTAACTAACAAAAATGGAGACCCATCCGCGTACTGTGTCATTCTTCCTGAAAATGGCCGTTAGTCTCCTTGCAGAGAGAGAGAGAGAGAGAGAGAGAGAGAGAGAGAGAGAGAGAGAGAGAGAGATCCATATGAAAAGGATATCTGGCCACTTTTTCTTGGTGAAGGGGAGTAGAAAATTGATGATTTTCAATGTTACTCTTACAGGAATATATCCGAACTAATGAATATATATATATATATATATATATATATATATACTATATATATATATATATATATATATATATAAACGTGATGATTATACGAACAAAGTTACAGCCACGAAGAAAAAAGTGAAACGATGAGATGCTAAGGACTTTTTACGCAGAATTTTTATATACTATCTTCTTTTTGAAGTCTAAAGGAGTAAAAAATATGCAAGAGATATAAAAGAATAATCTATATTTCATAATACATCGCTTCAGCACCTCAACAAATAAGCTCCCCAATGTACACTTCGTCTTGGTATTGGAACGAAAGCAATAAGGGAGACGTCCGTTGCACTTCCAAATTAAGATGTTATAAGAAGTGTACCCAGAAACGGACCATTCCGAGTCACCTGCACATAGAACGAGAGAAAAGCACTACAAAAAACGTAAACCAAACTTGTGAAAACATCCAAAAATATTACACTTAAACTATAAAAGTCTCAAGATTCCAAACTTAAACACAAAACACTCAATTTACAAATCTCACCAAGTCAACGACAATTACTCAACCCAGCCACGATAATTTCGCTATTGAATATGGCAAAAACTGTAGCCAAAGAAATAGGCCAATCCAACGTTCTAAAAAAATAATATTAGCAGGATTTAAAAAAATTAATTATGGTTTCTCGAATGGTTGAGGAATATAAAACACAAACCAATAAATAAGGCCGGGTAACCTTACAATTAACTAACCTGCATCTTATATCCACCGGCAAGTTGTCCGTCTGCGATGTTATGCAATAAAGTCTCCGTCCTGATGTGGGTCCCATGAACTATTTACTCTCGGTAAATCATCTTAAAAGCGTTGCCAAATAATATAAATAATCCCAGCGGCGGCGAAATCCGTCCTACTCGAAAGGGCTGATATCTTTAAAAATGCTTCGAGTGTGCACTTCATTGTAGGACCGAGTCTGGTCTGCCACAGCTTGAATTACGTAGCTCTCAAGAAAAGGAAAACTTTCACCTCTCCCGAAGATCCCAACACTATTCTGTAAAAGGGCAATTCTTCGGCAGTAACTAGTTAAACTAGCTGGTTCGGGGAGCTAAAAGGCATTACAGCTACTGTAAGGTAATAATGGCCTTTAATGAAGTTAACTGAAACTACTATCTAGAAAAAAATATGAAATTTTATATTGCTTTTATTATTTTTGTAGAACAATTTCAAATTTAAAAGTTAGAAAAAAGAAAATATAACTAATATTTTGTACACTTTTCGTTTTATTTATCACGACTAAAGTATTTAGCATCTCATCGTTCCATTCTTTCTTTCGGGGCTGTAACTTTGTTCATATATATATATACATACATACATATATATATATATATATATATATATATATATATATATATATATATATATATATATATATATATATTAAATATGAATACATTAAATATATATATATGTATACACACACTCACAGCAAAGTCTGTGGTCGTTGAAATTATGCATGTGAAATGACTATGCTCATAAAGATAACACACATTAAATCGAAAGAAGGAAAAGATCAACTAAAATGTAATGAATGCATGAACTACAGCATAATTCAGCACCAATTGTTTGCGTATGTGTACCCATGCATGTATGGTTGGGGGGTGCTTATTCTGGGATTAATTGTTGATGTAATTATCTCTAATTGGAGTCATAGTGTAGGATACAATTGCCCCAATCTTTTTCAGTTGAAATTTTCATCGCGGTAAGTTCCGGTCATGGCGTTCCAAATTAGAGGACACTAAATTGTAAATTAAAAATATACATTTAATTTAGCTCCAATTCGTTGATATTCTTATCCTCCACAGATTGCAAATAAAGATACTAAACTACTGGGATTTCTTTAATACTATATTTTTTACATTGCTAATAAGCATTTTTTTTCTGGTAGATCGCTTATGGTGGGTTAATTTGTATTTTTATTTTTATTCGCTTGCTTGGTTACTGGGCTTAATGAATAAAATGCTTTAGTGAAAGCGCTTAAGTTAGAACCTTCTGTTATTTTAGCAGATATTACATAAATGAAGGATTATGGAAGAGTAACTAAAGTTCATCTTGATCCAGAGGAACACTGACGTTATTTCTTGCATATAGTAGTGCACTGTTCTCGCAACATGAAAGATCACTAATAAAATGTAAGTGTAGCGTTAACAGTTTTTCTAACGGAATAAACCCTATATTCTAAAATACTTATTTTGCATTCCGTTGAAAAATTAAAAGTTTAACTTTTCGAGCCGTTAAATTGATTAGCTCCAGTAACAAGTGATCATGCTGACAGAGCTGTGATCTAATTGGATTAGTTGCGTTGAATAGCATCGTTGTTTTACCTTTTGACGGGTGTTTTGGGACCCATCGTCATTTTGCCGCTCCGGAATTTATCACCTGTGTCCTCATGTTGTCCTTTTCTTATTACATCAGACACTCAGATTCTTCTCTATCTTCGATTCTGCCCCAAAACCCAAAACATGCCAGAATCAGGCATCCAAGTAAGAAAGTCAGACATTTCGAACCCGAGGAGTCGCTGGCATTGAGCAGTTTTTTACTACTTTCTTGCTCAATAGCCCGTTGTATAGCTTCATTTTTCATAGTACTACGTCTTCTACGTAAAGTGAATCAGTCAAATGCGAATCCTCTTACGCTTTTTCCGTTTCTGTCAATAATACTCCTGATGACAAAAGGGAGTATTGGGAAGTACCTTCGACTCCAGATTTTTTTAAATACTTGAACTGAACATGTCACTTATATACCTAATTCTGTCGAAGAAACTTGTTATTCCAAATGCATCTCATATTTACACATGATTTCAGTAGTGTCAGATGTTTCAAATCTTTTCCTTTTGCCAGTAGTGATGATTTCTCTTGTGTTTAGATGTCAGCATCTTTCAGTGTAGAGTAAATTGTTCGAAATGCTTTCCCTGTTCCTAACAGGAGTACGTGTGGCATAGAGCATCGTATTGTTACCACCGTTATGTCAACAGGTCTTGACATCTAACTTTTCAATACTTAGAAAGCTGTATTCAACAGCTAGAATTGCTCTCAGAGGTACCCTTGATCGGTAGTTTCAAAAGATAAAAGCCATTGATAAGAAGAGCTACAACTGAATAAAGGCAGTCACAAGAGAAAGGAACAGGAGCTGATGAAAGAACGGTATGATTCTTACTAAGGTTTACGATCCCTAAGGGAGAAGATTTCAAACGCTTCATTAATTCCTTCGGAAGGGAACATTCTGTAATAGTTCAAAATGTAGTTGTGTTGCGACGTTGAATACAATAACGAAAGGGCAAGGCCAACAAACTAAGATGTGAAATGTTTCAGAAATAAGCGGTTCCAAAATACAGTGAATTGGCTGCAAGCGATTTCCCAAGAACCAATTACGTACCTCACGCAGTGTATGAATTGTTCCTCGAAGACAAACCAGTGCTGGGAAACTCTCAGGGAAGAAGCGAGAATGAGGCGGTTGTTAATACTCTGTGAACCATCAAGCGAAAGTTTATCGAATGCAGACCTTAACGAAGGAATGGCTCACGAATAAGATTCTTTTTAAGCGGATGAATTTCAAGATCAGGAGAGTGTAGACAGTGAGTGGCCTTTCACGTCTGGCACCCGTTGAGTGGCCTTTCATGTTTGGCACCCGTCGCATTATGCACAGGTCACATTCTGCGCATCGAATTCTGCGCATCGAAGAGGCTCAGCGCAGCATATTGGTATTCAGAGTGGCATTGTAAAACCATATCGGACGGTAAACGTTACTGTACATATCTTGAAATAAAAATAAAACTAAGATGTTTAATTTTAGTCGGATTTTGTAAAATAATAAGATATCACGTGATCCTTTTAGGTATGTCGTGTTTGACGTGACATTTAGTAAACTTAAAGAACAAGCTTCATTTTTGGTTCATTTCGCCAAGGCAAAACTTTTATGCTTTGGTAAAATGTTAATCATATATTGTCCTTTTGTTAGGCGTGTGTGTGTGTGTGCGTTTGTGCGTGTAGGTATGCATAGATGTGTGTATATGCAGATAAAAAGAAAATTAAGTTGGAAATTTGGAGAAAAGTCACAGTAGAAGGAATAAACAAATATATATGAGACATTTCGTGTTAAAAAAAATTACGCCACAATACAAGCTTTCATTATATACTATATATTTTGTAATCCATTTTCCTTCCATTCCACAAAACAGTAGATTAGTTTTCTCAAGTCACTCGAACATGGCTGGCGTGGTCGTCTCAGCATTGCTATTCAACATCAATTAAAATAATCAAACAACAAAGTGGAGCCAAACAGGGTATTTATTCGAAATGAGACAAAACTAACCTTTTGCGACGTATCGGGTGGGCGTCATCAACCGCTGAATCAATAATGATCTGCGTGGATGAACGCTTTTAGGTCACTACCTGAAAGGTCAAAAATAGACGCGTGCAAAAAGGTAAACAAAAAATAAAAAGTTCAGCGTTCTCAGTCTTTACCTGTGGAATCCTGGGCTTTGTTCATGAATGGGTACGTGGGTACGACTAAAAACACTGCGGTCAGATACGCAGGCAAATGTGTAACTATGTTCTCTTTTGTTCGCTCTCTGGGTATTTCTTTGACATTTGAGGGGAAAATGATAAAATATGGCGTTGTATTATTTTTGATTGATATACATTTCCAATATATGAACGGAAGCGAATATTGAACCTTCATTTCCAGTTGCAGCAGCTTAGTAGCGTGTTCTGTAAAAGTCCCCAACTGCCGTCGGATAAGCGCTTATCTGGGGTGTTTTGAAAGCTAGCTATGAAATGTGGTGGAGAATCATTGGCAAAATAGCCAATTGCCTAACATTTCTTTTATCATTCCTGTCGACGGATACAATGCAGGTCGTTCGCTGACAAGCAGATAATGATGGGTTGGAACAAAAACGCAGCAAATTGCTTCTTCGTCTCGTAGTTATTTCGGGCAAAATATTACTCAGTAGCAGTGACCCCAACTTTTTAGGCTTATTGTAGGACGGCTGAGCAACTACCCATTATGACAACAATAAAGCTTTTGTAAATTGTACCGACTTGAAATCGGATCAAATGTGTCTCCGGCTAGTTAGAGCAACGGAGAATACTTCAGGTTCCTGGCTATTGTCAAAAAAGGTTTCTGTAGAATTGCCACTTGATTTAAATCATATAATAACAAGAAAACAAGCGACTGTCAGCAGGCGTGTATACACTCCAACACGTACGATAAAATAGACAATGTTTAGCAAAAATTAGGTATCCCAGTCTTATTCTAAAACCATTGTTTATCACATTACCAAATAACCGAACAGTTTTAGTACTAGGTCGTCAGATCAAAGTTTCATATATCAATCAATCACACTTATGACTCAATCGGTCGGGCAAACGCTAATTGAATATGTCTAACATGCCGTTGTGCTATACAAACTTTTTTTCTTTTCTTTTCATCTCTTTTATGCCATGTGAATTCCTTTTCTTTGACTGAGCAGCAACTTTTGCAAACCATTTTCCGTTCTTGAATACCGTGATCCTTTAACCTTTAACGTATGAAGCCCAATGCTGTAGTAATAGTCGGGTGACTGTGCAGTAATTCTGTTAAACGATCAGTAGATACCTCTGTCGAGGTCGATGCACTTCATTGACATTTGAGTCTAACAAGTACAGTCAGATGAAATGATTGCAGATTGCAATGAGTTGTTTCGCAAGAGGCTTTCTCGCTTTAAGTTCAAGAACAGGGAGTCCACGACTGGCTTGTGGGAGTGTTCTAGAGAAGAACAAACACCAAATATATCAAAATATATACATACATTATATATTTTATATTTTAAATGGTAATTAGTATTGTTTACTCTTTGACATTAACATAGGCTCAGAAGTACGCAGACAAATATGTGAAGTGCGCCCCCCGGTTAAAGTGCCTGCCTCATCAGCAAGAATAACCGTGTACGGTTCCCGACTGTTGAGGATTATACATAGACAAACATAGGTGTCATATGAACTAGCCATCAAATATGTACCAAGTAATTAGATAACTTGTTTTGTGGCGAAAACACCGCTTAACTGGAATCGGAAGAAGAGTCCCTAAAATGTCCATCGAAGGAACTGGGTACTCTTCTGCCTTCCTCTATCCAAACCGTAGCTAAGGTCCTCCATCTATTAACATACAGAAACAGAGCGTGGAAACTTGAACCTACGGAAACGAGTTTTAGGATTTATCCCAAGGAATTGGGGGAGTTGGCATTCCAGGGAGTGGGTAGTGTTTAGGATACTGGTTTATTCGCAGGAATCGATCGACAGGCAAATGGATAGGTTTGCAAAAGTGATAAACAAATGGAGAGTAGCAATGATATAAATAATAATGGAAAAAATATGCAAAAGATCAAACTATTGGGGCGAGGTATGGGTGTTAGTCTTAGCGTAGGTCATAAATATGATATACATATATATATATATATATATATATATATATATATATATATATATATATATATATATATGAATATATATAATATATATATATATATATATATATATATATATATATATGTGTGTGTGTTGTGTGTGTGTGTGTGTTTGGGAAGGGGGGGGGGGCACTTCACATATTTGCCTGCGTATCTGAGTATATGTATGTCAAAGAGTAAACCATACTAATCACCATTTAAAGGAATTTGCTTGTTAACTGGTACCCTTTAAGCTATTTTGCACAGTTTAATAATAAATTATTTTGTTTGTCATATGTTTGAAGTATAATGACTTTCAGCACCTGCCTAGGCAGCAGTGTTATTAATACTTGACATTTATCTTTAGATACTACCCTTTTCAGATTGTTGATTAACTCGTCGTAGAGTATTTGTAATTAAGATTATTACTACGCTTTAATCTCCAAATGTTACGTGACTACCAACTGAAATGTAAAAATTCCAAAATGAGATTTTACTGTTTTCGAATAATTGTGTAAATTCTGGTAATGCTTTTGTTTACAAGAACTATTTTCTCGTAAGTGCAATTTGATATGTGGTCCATAAAATTAATATACTAATTTGTCCAACATCAATATATGGAATATCCATTACACGAGACAGCGTTCCATTACATCATCCCATTTAAATTCTGTATTATTACATTGTATCGGATTTTGTTTGTAAAATGCGCTCCAGCAGTCTATCTTCACTCAAACTGTATATGACGTCTGTTGTGATATTAACTATAGTTACCTGCCCCCAAAAATGACGGCATTATTCAAGTAACTTTGTAGTTGCTTTGTACTTACAGTCAGGTACTGTCTGTAGTTAATTCATTTTCATTTTAGCTTCATTAAGCGCAGACTATTTTGCTGTACAAAACAAATGTGGATAGACACCAAAGTTTGTAGAAGTCATGAATTAAAGCCAAAATTCCGTGTAGAGACGCTTGATTTTCACTATTCGGTGCTCTCCTTCGCGTTGATAGCAAGTTATACTTTCCTCACGCTGGTTGTGACCCACCTCAGTCGACTAACCATCCGACCATCATATGACTAATTCACCACTTAGGTTCACAGAATCACTACAGGATTCCGCGGGACTCAAACCTGTGTTTTCTTACTGGTGAGGCGAGTCCTGACAGCAGGTCTCGTTTGTCTAAGCAGTGAATGGAGCTGGTAGTGGTTAATTGACTGTGATGGGTTGTAGCCAGAATAGGGTAGGCATAGGGTTAGCAATTTCACCCCCACCCCTTCAAAAAAACCCTTGGGAAAAAAAATGGGAACCGGAAGGTTAACATCCTTCGGAGGAAAATCGTTCGATAATTGGGGATATAATGTGAAGAATGTAGAGAATGAAGATATGATAGGTATAATTGCTCAGGCAAGGGTGTCTGATTTCTCCTTGCCTGTTCAGTACTCATTTGGATGGAGGGAGGACAGAACTTGGGAAACAGCATGCGTAGGTAAAAGTTTTAGATAACCTTAAGGCCTGTCCACACGACCTGGCCTGATCGGCGGACCTCCCCCTCTAACGGGCCACATTGCTTGATGGGCAAACCGTCAAATTGCCCGATGGGGTCTTGTAGTCAAAATCACCATGGTGGTGCCCGATGGCTTGAGCTACGACCCTGGCAGACATACGTTAACCAAATACATTTCTTTTACCGAGCCATTCTTTGCACCACATTCTCTTCTTTTTCATCACACACAAAACAAATATCATGCTACACAATATCTTCTTCTTTGCGGTAGGCACCGTGTTTATCGTACCGCATTGAACACACTACTGGCATCGTCGGGCACGCCTCACCCGTGTGGACAACATTCACGGATAAGCCCGCCAGAATTTTGCCCGTCAACCCCGGAGCACGCCGATCAGGCCCGCTCGTGTGGACAGACCTTTAGAGATGACTTAAAGCTGGAAGATGCAATATTTGTGAATTACGTTGTTTATGAAATTAGTGCTGTGTTAAACTGATAATCTTCATGATAACACTGTGGAGTAGCCACTGGCGTTTAGGAAATATTTAACAACTTAGGGAAACTAATAACTGGGGAAAATGGGAAAACTAGAATTTTTGGTAAGGATGAAAAAAGGGCAACAGAAACAGCAATAATAATAATAATAATAATAACAACACAAAGATATATTAATAAAACATATACCAAAAATAGGAGCAAGACGCAAAACAAGGTTCAATGAAATAGCCATTTTGTAGAGAGAGAGAGAGAGAGAGAGAGACATGACGGTAACAACACCTTACATGAACTTCGTGGGCCAGAAAACAAAGCGGCAGTGTAATGAATTGTGATTTTTCCATCATAATTAAAGTCAACGACTGCGATAAAACTTCAAATATTAGGAACACTGAAAAAGGAGATAGAATAAAAAAATAAGAGCGTTCGATTCATTTTCACCACATGCGAAAGCATCCAAAACAAATGAGAAAACTCAGAAGGAAAGGGAACATCTGAGTCGGAGCAAAGCAACAAATACACGCCATCAGGAGAACTTAATTTGAAATAGGAGGCCTTTCGCCATGCCTTGATAACATTAAAAGGAAATTATTCCAAACTGACAAGAAATATGCTTTGCACGACAAGGAACTCCTGTTAATTTTTGCTTGTGTTCGCCTGAAAAAGTCGTGCAATGAAAAGATGATAAAATTATTCGATATAAAGATTCCAACGTACCACAACAAACACATAAATTTCCTTAAAAGTATAAAAGGCCAGCATATGTGTATAATTATAGTAGGCAGGAGAAGGGCGCAGGAACATATACACATCCATTTGATACATTTATTGTCAACGCGTTTTCTTGACCCATGGTCACATCATCAGGACATCTATATAAAAAGGAATCCGAGCACATAATTAAAAGAAACATATATAAAGCATAAGAAACTTAAAATGGAAACTAAGTTGAACTTAAATACTGAATCACACTTAAATACATTTACACATTAAAAACCAAGCTTAAAATGATCCTTAAAAAACTAAACTTAATAAAAGAAAAAATAAAGGTAAAAACGAACTTAAAATGAAGAGCAAGGCGCACCTCTCAAAATGACAGAGACAAACGCACTAAAAGAATAACAAAACAAGAACAGAAAAAGAGGACGGAAATATATATATATATATAAAACAAAAAAAAAAAAAAACAAGCTAGTTATGCTATGAACAGGGGAACAGCCGATGATTGGCAATGTAACGAAGGTACAATTCTCTTTATTAGCAGGGACTTTCCAAGAGAAGCAGTTCTCCAGGTTCCTTGACTTGGCCATTATTTTAAAGTTGTCATATTTGATCGATGTCTTGCAACTTCTAGCGTGCGATCTTATATTGGAAAGTTCGGGATTAGACAATCTGCAGCCCGTACGATAACTCACGCCCATGTGAGAATCGGGCCCTGACCTTGAGGAGACGCCGAGTCGAACCAACGTAATTCCCGGAACTACATCCGGGGCACTTGTACTCGTATACGACGCCCGACGTCATCAAAGGACAGAGCCGATCCTTGAAGGGAAACAAAGAGCCAATAGTTTTATGGATTTTTTGGAATTCATTTTATATTTAGAGCACAATATGATTTTCAATAATTTTAGCACACTGCTTGGCAAAGTTCTGATTGGTGGGTAAAAAACAAAAGCTTGCGTATATAGTAAGTTTAGGTACGTTACATTTAGGTGTTAAGGGTGCAAGTTTTTTATCAAGAACTTTCTTAATAACCTTAAGTACTAGATGGGCAGGGAAACAGTTGTTACGGAAGTAGTGCTTAAGGAAGAGAATTTCAGAATGAAAAGAGAGCCAATTAGAAGTTAGAGATAGAGCCCGATGTACCAAGGTATGCACAGAAATAATTTTAAAAATTAATAAAACAAAAACTATAAAAATTGGAGCCGAGTCGGTGAATGTACTTTCCTAAAAATGGTCGTGTTAAAATGATCATTGTCCTTAGTAACTAAAACATCAAGAAAGCCAACTTACCGTCTTGTTCTTTTTCAATAGTAAAATTAATATTATTATGGAAGTTGTTGGCTAGGTTTAGGAATCTGTCAGCATCATATTCATTTTTCAATAGAACGAATGTGTCGTCTATATACCTGGCGTAAAATAAGGGACAGAAGGACAAGGGGCACTCCTCCATTACTTGCTCCTCCAGGGAACACATGAAAATGTTGGCAAAGGTGGGGCCGAGGGGAGACCCCATCGCCATCCCATCGATCTGTTTAAAAAGCTGGTTACTAAAAACAAAGGCCGTGTCCAGCACGGCTAATTCTAAAAGTGTTTTTAAAGATTCATAATTAAAATTACAATATATAAAGTCAGGTGTAGGGAACAATTTATTGGAGCCGTTGACCCGGAATGAATATACCCTAAGAAACTCCGAAGATTTTAAAACTAAGATCCTCTCACAAGACTCAGATTTGTATATGGTCAGTTTAGATGTAGAATCCCTCTTACCAACGTTCCTCTGAGGGAGACCATTGATCTTATTTTTTAACCAAATTGTTCCCCTACACCTGACTTTATATATTGTAATTTTAATTATGAATCTTTTAAAACACTTTTAGAATTAGCCGTGCTGGACACGGCCTTTGTTTTTAGTAACCAGCTTTTGTTTTTTACCCACCAATCAGAACTTTGCCAAGCAGTGTGCTAAAATTATTGAAAATCATATTGGTGCTCTAAATATAAATGAATTCCAAAAAATCCTAAAACTATTGGCTCTTTGTTTCCCTTCAAGGATCGGCTCTGTCCTTTGATGACGTCGGGCGTCGTATACGAGTACAAGTGCCCCGGATGTAGTTCCGGGAATTACGTTGGTTCGACTCGGCGTCTCCTCAAGGTCAGGGCCGATTCTCACATGGGCGTGAGTTATCGTACGGGCTGCAGATTGTCTAATCCCGAACTTTCCAATATAAGATCGCACGCTAGAAGTTGCAAGACATCGATCAAATATGACAACTTTAAAATAATTGGCCAAGTCAAGGAACCTGGAGAACTGCTTCTCTTGGAAAGTCTGCTAATAAAGAGAATTGTACCTTCGTGAAATTGCCAATCATCGGCTGTTCCCCTGTCATAGCATAACTAGCTTGTTTTTTTTTTTTTTTTTTTTTTTATATATATATATATATTTGTCCGCCTTCTTTTTCTGTTCTTGTGTATTCTTTTAGTGCGTTTGTCTCTGTCATTTTGAGAGGTGCGCCTTGCTCTTCATTTTAAGTTCGTTTTTTTACCTTTATTTTTTCTTTTATTAAGTTTAGTTTTTTAAGGATCATTTTAAGCTTGGTTTTTTAATGTGTAAATGTATTAGTGTGATTCAGTATTTAAGTTCAACTTAGTTTCCATTTTAAGTTTTCTTATGCTTTATATATGTTTCTTTTAATTATGTGCTCGGATTCCTTTTTATATAGATGTCCTGATGATGTGACCATGGGTCAAGAAACGCGTTGACAATAAATGTATCAAATGGATGTGTTATATGTTCCTGCGCCCTTCTCCTGCCTACTATAGTACCCTTGCTTTGTGTGTGGTATATGTATTATATATATATATATATATATATATATATATATATATAATATATATATATATACTATATACATACATACATACGTGTATGTATAGTCAGTTATAGTTAAACAATAGAATGAGAAAATAAGAACCACCACTGTCTAAAACAAAGAGAGAGGGAAGAGTATACCTACTACGAGAAATATTTGGTGTTCAAGTCTGCTTCTATGGGCAAAAACATTTCCATTCTTTGTGTTGATATTTCTGGGAATCCGAGACTGCAGAGCAGAAAGGAAAGGGGAAAAGGAAAAGAAAGGCTCGCCAAAAATCCTCTGCTACAGGAACACAAGTCAAATAACGCTCTCGAAACTTCTCTCTCGCCACACCATTTTTGGAGAAGAAACATGAACGAAGGAAAAATTAGGATACGAACGAAGAATGATGCAAAGGACCCAGAGAAAAGATGATAAAGATCATAGAAAATTACGGTAATTTGAATATAAAAGTGAAGAAGAATTATTTAAGACAGGGGAAATATTCAACTGCTCAGAATAGTAGTTAATGCATAATAACCATTCAAAACAATGGTTAGAAGAATACTCTATATAAGATACCAAGAATCAAAAATTTTTCACACAAACATATTTATATACTATATTATACCTCTTGGTCCTATTGTTTTATTCAAACCTGGATAATATGCTGCATATGTAATAGAGTAAGTGGTGATTCGTTCCTTTCTTTCAAAACATAGGATTATTGATAACCGTAAATCCTTTTTTTTCAGTGAATACAAATTTAATACAAATTTAATTTTTATATATTTCTGTGATGAATATGAATACAAAGCTGAACACTATTGCATGGATATTTCCATTCCTTCCCTATATGTTTTCGCATGTTTAATTCAATGGAATATCATTACGAACTTGTGGCTTTTAAAATTTAGAGGTGGTGAAAATTTTGGGAGCTATTATTCAATACAGACTCACCAAAACAGCAATGAATGTAAAGCAATATCCTAGGGAAGAATAAAACTAATGGATGCTTGAATGTCAGCATCACAGAACACTGTCCTGTCAGAATTTCATCTGACATCACGTTTGTTATGGTTTCATCACATGACTTTCATATTTTACATATTTTCTTTTCACATTACATGTATGCAGGGATATATATATATATATATATATATATATATATATATATATATATATATATATATATGTGTGTGTGTGTGTGTGTATGTATGTATGTATGTATGTTGTATGCATGTAGTATGTAAGAGAGAGAGAGAGAGAGACGAGAGAGAGAGAGAGAGAGAGAGAGAGAGAGAGAGAGAGAGAGAGAGCATTGAATTTTGAAAATTTCGATAGGAATTGGAAAACCTGAATGTTTTGTACATTGTGGAGAAATAGGAAGTCATGGTGCAGAGGGTAATTTGCTGAACTCCACCAGTATGATTTACGATAAAAGCAAAGTTTGTGCTATAGAGTATGTAAATGTCAAAGTGGTTCGTTTGGTGTAAAGGTGATTATAATAATATTCTCTACCATTTTGCTACAGCTTTGTACTCTTGTCATAAATGGAGTGAAAAAGGAGTGTAGTTGTAGATATTAGAAGATGTTGGTGTTCACTGGTGGGTAATGAAGAGAAACTGCGAGAAGACCCAGAAAGAATTTGTAAAAATAGAAAGTTAGAAGTGAGCTTTAGCTGTACATGTAAATGAAACTCTAGAAGAGGGAACATTACCTGTTAGTATGGGCGTTGTTAGAGAGGAATTGGTTGATTTTTACAGATATTTTGTCGTAAATGTATTTGACACTGGTAGGATTTAGCAAGGAAGGGCAGAACTCTGCCCAAAGTTTGGAAAACAAGGGTGTCTAGGCAATTAAGAATTATCATGTATGACGAGAATGTTCATTTAACTCCTCTGTGAAATTGATATAACTTGAAGAAAAATGTAGTGCATTACAATCATATATGCATAATATGTTTACAGAAAAATAGGTTAATGGTTGACATGCTAAGGTAATACTAATCACGTAAAAAAAAAATATTTAGCATAGGCGAAAGGATAGACCACAGTGTGTTTGAAGTGGCCTCGTCACATGGAGAGAAGGGGAGATGACAGACTGGTAAAATGGATATATCACTCGAAAGATTTGGAAGTAAGAGTGAGAGGTAGACCGTGAATGGAGGTGTTTTAGTGGAAGGTTCTTAAGTTTTTGGTTGTGTAAGTGGATTATATATATATATATATATATATATATATATATATATATATATATGTGTGTGTGTATATAGTATATAGTATATTATTCTGGCTACAAATGTCTTAAATATCTAATTCGCCCTACCTCGGAATTAATATATTTTCATATATGTCAACTAAAAAATTCCCCTTCGGTTTACATATCCGCTGGGCGATGGTTCGAACCCACGAGAGGACGAAATTATCATCGACTAAAAAATTCACTTCGTTTTACATATATGAAAATATATTAATTCCGAGGTAAAGCAAATTAGATATTAAAGCACATTTGTAGCTCGAATAATATATAATATATATTACATATATGATTATAATTAATTTATCACATATATCCACAGGTGGAAAATAAAGAGGCTGGTGTGGGTCCTGACCGGTTTTGACTTCATTTCCAAGCCATTGACGAAGGACTGATACATAGTATTAGAAGTCACAAATATATATACTACAGAGACAGTACTGACGAACATACATACAACCTTTTGAGACTGCAGATCCACTCACAGGCAGGTGTCAAGGTAGGAGTGGTTTTCAAAAATCATTTGGCTAAACTTTACAATAAATTCTCAAGGGACACTACCAATAAACGTACCCACAAATCCACACCTGACAGGTGTCAGGGAGGCGGGGTTGGACATCTCATTAGCACTGCTGCCCCCTTACTGTGTTTACAGATATAATAGTCCTATTTCCATACATCTCTACTGCCTACCTTAAAATTTAAACAATTTACAAATTTCTTTTGATATTAAAGAATCAAGTTTATACATTCTTTGACTGATGTTCATATTATTGTTGTAACTAGATTCAATGATATTCCTTCCCATTGCATTTTTTGCCCCTTCCAAGTTAATAGCACGATTGTTCTCACTAACATGTATGAAAACACCATTGTTTCCCTGTGCATATCTCACTCATTTTTTATGTTCTATTGTCTTTTCAAGTGCTTTACCCCTTTGACCAATGTAAAAGTTGTCACACGACTTACATGGAATTATATATACACTCTTTCAATATTGTCGGGGGAGTTCTTGATAAGTACATCTATTATTGTTCTATTGTTTTTGAAAGCGACATTAACATCAAAATTCTTCAAGAGATGGGGGATATCGTTCATATTATTATTATAAGGTAGTACAAGCAAATTTTCTGTGTTGTAAGGTTCTCTTTGGTGTTGTTACATTCTTTTTTGCCGCTTCTAATGCATTGTTTAGTACACTGTCAGGATATTTCAGTTTCTTGCCTGTATTCCAAATCTTATCCATTTCCTCACCTATATATATATTTGGGGCTACATACCCGTAATGCTCTGAGAAACATAGATGCAAACACTGATTTTTTAACCTTGTTGTTTTGGCCATAATAGAAATGCACAGGAAGAAATATTAGTAGGTTTTCTGTAAACACTATATTTAAACCCTCTACTATTTCTCCGTATGAGGACATCCAAAAAGGGGTAGGCATCTATCTTTTTCCATTTCCATAGTCAATTTAAATGATGGTACTAATTGATTTAACTTGGCAAAAAAAAAGTTACATCGTATGGCCAGGGAACGAAGATGTAAACAATCATTTAATATCCAATTCACTATAACTCGGGATTATCGTACACCTGAGGGGAAATATCATTTATCGATAAGGGCATCGTCACTTACAAGATTTGAAACGTTGCCTGGTTTAGAAACAACGAAAGACAGTGACTTGGACTACTTAACTATAAAAAAAGTATATATATATATATATTATATATATATATATACATATATACATATATTATATATATATATATATATATATATATATATATACACACACCTATTTTTCCCTTTTGATGGTGCCCAGAATGTGAGATAGCTTCGGATCCCGGCAAGTCCTTTGTGGGGGTGATGGTGATGGGGTGGGGGTGGGGGTGGGGGTGGGGTTGAAGTTGGCCTTTCCCCAGGCTTTGAGGTACCATAGTCTACTATAAACATAATTCACTGCCTAAGTTGACAGGTGCATAATAGGCTTACTTAGAAACTTGTTCACCTACGACACATTACCCTCCTCCTCCTCCGGACAGATCTCGGGTATTGCTTAAGGCGTGCGGGTGTGTGAGAGCGTTTTTGGGAAGGAGCAAAGAAAATCCGAGTGCTTAAAGGAAAGAAACAAGTAAAAAAATGAAAAAATATAAATCTTTCGGTGGTCTCTGTATAATGCTGTATGAGCCGAGGCCCGTGAAACTTTAATCACGACCCGGTGCTAGCCTGTCCTATATCGTTGCTAGACGCACGATCATGGCTAATTTTAACCTTATATAAAATCAAAACCATTGAGGCTAAAGGGGTTGCAATTTGGTATGTTTAATGATTGGAGGGTGGAGGATCATTATACTAATTTGCACAGCCCTCTAACCTCAGTTATTAAGATCTGATTTCGGACGGACAGTGAAAGATATCTCAATAATTTGAGTTATGGAAATAACTGGAAAACCATGGAATTGCATGTAAGTGAATAGGTGTGTGTATATATATATGTGTGTGTGTTTGTTTGTGTGTGTGTGTGTGTTAAAAGGAATCTTTTTGTACAGCCCATAAATGTAATAGGGTGAGTCCCCTTCTTTGAAATAGTACTTGTTTCTGATTTTGAATTTATACTCCATATTACATTTGATGCAAAAAATAAAAAGAAAAAAAATACATGGCCAAATTAGTGGCTAATCTAGCCCAGGATTGATGAAAAAGAAAGCTAAGGAAGGAATATTGCAGGACTCGGGAAAGAGGCCACAAAGGGACACTCCAAAGCTTTGCTCCAAGTGGGAAAGAGAAGCTTCAGTGAGCGTCAGTCCACACGTGATTTTGAGAAGAGGCGGACCTTTCTAGGCCTTGAGTCCTTCACTAAAGCGTGAATAAAATGCTTTGTATCTTCGTGGTCCAATATAAATTATTCATATAAAACTGGCCCACGTTACGAGTTTCATGTGTATTTTTACATATATGTACCCAAATGTATAAAAGTACATGTACATATTTCAACATGCATATATGTGTAAATAGGATACATACTTCGCAAAATCTCACATGGATCATGTTAAGTATAATAACGGATAAGCATTGCGGTAAATAAAAATGGATCTGTTTTCCATGCGTATCGAAAGAGAAAGGAAAAAGGAAATAGAAATATCGAGCCGTATTATAAAGAGAACCCCAGTAGTAAAATACACAGAGAGCAACCAATACACATATCTATTACAACTTTTCCCATAGAAGGACGTATAAATCTCTCGACTTGACGCCCACCTACAACCGTACCATCCTCTCGCAACCCCATCCACGAATTCGAGGGGAAAGGTTGGAAGGGGGGATGGGGAAGGGTAAGGGTGGGGGCGTTGCACCCCGTTTCGAGTTCCAAATCACCCAAAGATTCTTATTGATTTTGGATGGGGTTTGAGGCAACACCGAAGATAGGTTGACGATGTTGGGAGATGGAGTGATGTGGAGAGTGAAAAGCAGGAAAGGATGAAGGGCGACAGAATTTGGAATGAGGAGAATAAAAGGAAGCTTAAATAAAGGTAGACGTAAATGGAAGTACGGACAACTGAAAGAACAGGGGCAGATCAGCGATGACAGGTGAAACAGAATAGAGGAAGAAAACCTTTCCAAGGAAAAAAGGGAGGGGGTAGGTTGCGTGGTGCTATACGAGGTGGGATGGGTTAACTAAAACACCCACGAAAGGTTCCTATGGAACCCATTGTATTTGGGAGGGAAGCAACAATTACCTCCATCACGCCATCGCCATCTTCGATTGTCATTTTTTTCCCCCTCCTTTCTTCGGCTCTAATAAGTTCCAATCTTCGTGTGTGTGTGTGTGTGTGTGTGGCGGTGAGCTTACTGTATATATCTATATATAATGGCACATGGACAATTGCTGGCGTTTCTGTTCCAATTTCAGATGCATAGAATAAAGTTGATACCACTTGATTATGTATTACAGATATGCGTATGTGCATAGACATACGAGTACACACATTGAAAATATAGAACATAGGAAATAGAGATATCTCAGTTGATTATAGACCAATTTTTGCTATTTTTTCTTGTCTGGGTGTACACATGGATGCACGGTGTGTATCTGTAGTTGAACATTCAGAAATTATTTCCTCTCTCTATTGGTAATGTATACCATCCGGAATATCCTGCAGCGATTCCAAGGAATAGAGAAGCAGCCTGTCCGATCACGTCCTGGAATTCCTATTGTCAAGTGATTTTCTTATCCAGCATCTATTGTTTCCATATGCCAGACGCCACCAGATGAGAATTCTTCCATGTTCATATTTACTTTGAGGTTCACTGAGTTTTACTTCTTGTGATGATGGTCTGATTCCTTCATATTTATATAAGTCAAATAAGCATGGAGTATGTATTTGATGGATGCAGTTAATTCATAGAATGTTTTGGGATATGCTGATGATGTGATTCAGTCACGTGTAAATACTTGAAGCATAAGTTTGAAGTATTCATTTCGAGTGATAGTGCAGTTTCGAAAATATTTATAGTTATACATAACATCCACACACAAACATATGTATATATATATATATATATATATATATATATATATATATATATATATATATATATCATTTTTTATATATATAATTATTTATATATTAATACGATTGTACCTAGGAGTGCACAAATGTGGAGGGTATCCTGAAATGATCTGACAATGGCCTGATGAAGGAGGGGCAATCATATGCAAAAAGAGCAGGTCATAGTTACGTAAACGCTAAGGTTAACTAAATTAATTATATTTACACTTAATTCACATTAGAAAGAATTAAAGGGGACATGAGGGCCCCGTAACACAGATAATAATCAACACTGAATTACAGCTAGACGTAGATGAACAGGTGGCCGGAGATTTCCGAGCAAATAGGGAGAGTTTTCCCCAGAGCAATGAGGCCAGAATCCAGATTCCACATCTGCTCAATTGCGAGCCTGTGACAAGAGCAGTTGGAGATTGAGCAGAGCACGTAAGACACGTGTTCGATGATGGAGGGTGATGTGTACTAAAGGTACCGAACAACTCGATCTCAAAATAAATAAGTTACGTTACTGATCACTGACAAAGAAATAGTTATTGATCACTCTCAAAGAAATAATTTACGTTACTTAACACTGGGACATTCTTTGGCCGATGGCCTACAACACTATACGATAATAACATAATACAGGAATTGCTCAAGAAGATGAAAAGGAAATGAAGTCGGAGATGGGGCTGACTGCTAATAATCTTGCAATTTACACATTGCCTTCTGTTGGAGATGGGCTTCGTCTTCCTCCAGGCGCCGGTGGGGGAGGCATATGTGAAACACCACAATAGGACACAGGATAGAAAACAGCCCGTCTCAAAGGGAACTAGCTCAAAGAAGAGCGGGAAGGAGTCGAAGCATGTTCTAAGGACGTTCGTCTTCGCTCACTCCTTATGTGACCTTAGACTTAGAGGGAAGAGTGAGTGAATAAACGAACAGACTCTCGGGTTGCTTTGTGAAGGCATCATGGCAATTAAAGGGAAAATGGAAAAGAAGCTCGTTTTTTTTTAAACATTCAGTTTTCCCTGTTTCCTGGAGATAGTTTTCCTCCTCCTCCTCCTCTTCCTCCTCCGTGAAAATCTGACATCGATGACTCTAATGCCGGCCGTGATAAAAGATATTAGGTAATCAAGTTTTCTTTCACTTTTATTCAGCGAATCAGTCATTTTTTTTCTCTCTCTCTCTCCCTCCAGAGAAATTGAATAACCCCAGGGCCTTCACTTTGAGATTTGAGGGATTTCGAAAAGAGAAAGCCAGTGCTCGTATCTCTTGTTTATGCGATAGTTTTAACATTTTACGCAAACTCTATCGTATAATGTATCAATTTACATTTTTCTGGTATTGTACGTCGATGGTTTCCCAAAAGTAACTTTCAAAATATGTTACGTTTATGTCAGGTAACCTATTGCATTCATTCCCGTAGCAGGGTAATGTCGACAGTGCACCTCACGCGGTGCACTGCAAGCGTTATTTAAGGTTCTTTGCAGCGTCCTTTCGGCTCTTAGCTGTAAACTCTTTCATTCCTTTTATTGTACTTCCATTTTATTGTTTCTTCCATCATGCTATCCACCCTTTCTTAACAATTGCTTCATTGTGCAACTGCGAGGTTTTCCTCCTGTTACACCTTTGTAACCTTTTACTCTCAAGTTCCTTTTCAGCCCTGAATGACCTCATAGTGCTTAGCGCTTGAGCTTTGGCCTAAATTCTATATTTTATTCCATTACATTCGTGTATGCATTCGTGTATGTACATACGTACGTATTCCTATCTATCTGAATTTTCCCTCTGTCTTATGACTTGTCTCTACAAGCACAAACCAAACCACTGTCATTATATATATATAATTATATATATATATATATATATATATATATATATATATTATATATATATATATATATATATATAATATATATATATATATATATATATATTTATATATATGTATGTATGTATAGTATATATATAGTGTGTTTGTGTATTAATACAATCATACATGCATAAATATGTATAATATGTGTATATATACATATATATTGATAGTAAAGCGTATTACCAGGAGCCCTTTGCTTCCACTGAACATATCGCAAATGGAGGTTTCTCTCCAATTTTGTGGGAGGTATCAATTACTCCAATTTACGTCAAGCTCCGGCTTTACAAGATTGCCAACATCAGTTACACGAACGCACCATGATACAACATGAGTGGTTGTTGCTCCTGCACTCAAAAGGACCGTCGCTTTCATAAAATTCTGCCGTGATGCTCAAACGTAGCCGGTGCAGCGGTAACTCAATAGTTTTGTGAACTACAAACCATTTAAAGCGCTCGGTATGAAATGCGAGAGAGAGAGGGAGAGAAAGTCAAATTTGCCAGACCATATATTTTGTATATTGCAAATTTCATATTGTTCGTTTTGACATGATGTGATCTGCAGAGGAAATGCGTTTGGTAGGATCTTGCGAAGAGTAAATAAGTTTTGGTCACTCTAGTTGAAGTTACGACGGTCGTAACTGAGGCCATCAATAAGAGAAAAGAAATGAGAGAGAGAGAGAGAGAGAGAGAGAGAGAGAGAGAGAGAGAGAGAGAGAGAGAGAATCAATTCCACGAAGCAAAAATCTAAAAGATATCGCAAATCGAAATCAGAATTAAGAGACAGGTGACAAGATATAGTATACCTGGAAACGCAGAGTTGAAAAAGGGCACGAGTTTCTGGAGCCTTTCAATTTTAAACGATTAGATGGCGAATATGATATTACTTAATCGTTTCAAGAGAAAATGGGACAAAGACTACAACACAGAAAAGCACAAATTTATTATTACTATGTCAACCATACAATTAAGTCACGTCTCTAGGCTGTGAAAAGGCTGATCCGATGGATTTGTTCTAAGGGGTGAGTGAAACTTCGAGGAAGGTGAAATGAAAGAATTGGAAAAACAAACGGCAGTAAGGGTCGCTGTTCAGAAAACTATCCTCTAAAACTTGATGTCGGTGACCGCTGTTAGGCGCGAGGGTTCTATTTCGGACGACAAAATAGGTGGGCGGTAGGCGTCGCAAGACTGAACTCCCCAGGCACCACGAAACTGTTATCTACTCTTTTTCTACTACCGATTTTATTGTGCATGCAAATAATATTCTTAACTAAGTTAATTAGGGAATGAAAATCGAATCCAGTAGTATGGCGTACAGAGAGGAAAGCTAGCTTTGACTTGCCTAGGAATTGTAATCACAGTATCATTGCATTCTCATCAGATTAAAGAAACACCTAAGTTGAACCCATAGCAAGGCTCATAAAGTTCGTTTTGATTCTTAGTGCAGAATTTTCTTAACTCTCTTCAGTTCAAATTGCATTAGTCTGCAAAATAATCCTGAATTGTTAATGCTTAAAACCGAGTGTTGTAGAGTGAAGAAAAAAAAAACTACATTAAAAGCTAAAAAGGTTAAAAAGGTAGTATACAACCGTTAGTGAATGATTTTTTTTTTTTTTTTTTTTTTTTTTTTTTTTTTTTTTTTTTTTTGTGAGTGAGTAATTGGCTCAACAGAGAACATGAATCTATCATCAAAGGTTTAGGAATCTTGACCAAAATTTTCCACCGACCTTTGTACGGATATTTTCTGTGGAATATAAATATGAAAATTTTTACTTAACAGCAAACACGCGATCGCGCGCGCGCACACATACATATGATATATATGATATAGATATATATATATATATATATATATATATATATATATATATATATATATATATATATATATATATAGTATATATATACTATATATATATATATTATATATATATATATAATATATATATATATATATATATATCATATGCATACATGCATAAGGGGCAGTCTCATGTCCATTGAAAGACATCTTCAGTAAATGCTTTATTCGATACAGATCTACAGAGATCACTGTCTATTATTAGGTTCGAATGCAAAGTGAACAGTAATCATAATCAACCACACCCGTATAGGTTTGAAAACAAACATACAAACGCACACAATTCCAGCCTCGAAATCGGGGCAAAAACACCTTATGCACAAGTTATACATTTTTACAAACAATTCATCCTTTATCAGGATATCGGAGCAAAACAAAACATGTTGCCGGATAACGGCAAATCGGCCACCTTCTTGATCACGCAACTTTCAGATGCAAACGTCCTGTTGACGTTTGAAAATGTAAGCATCTTTTGCTAAACACTTGTTGTTTGTGTGTGTGTGTGTGGCGCACACGAATGCATAATTATAGAAAACGTGATCGCAAGTTGATTTTACTAACACACAAGTATGACTGTACGTTTGGAGGGAACTGCGAGATTAAATGTGGGTCTTCCTAAATTCTCACCCCAGAATGCTTTTAAACAACGGAGACAAGCAAAGGCCAATCAGCTAAAGTGGATCTCTGAGGCTTTCCCATGTTAGTGAAAGGCCACTTTCTAGCTAGAGTTCTGGTTACATCAGTTGGAACAAAGCTCAGGCAACAATTCGGAAAAGCTTGTATCTCTGTGACCTTAAATACTGTAAGGTTTCCTTCGCTGCTTCTAAATAAAACATCGAGCTTACTCTTAAGTGACGTTGCTGGGCGCATTTCTAATCAGAAAAATGTTGGAATACCAATTTGCATTTAAAATCGGCTTTAAGGTAATTCTAGTGCCTTTAGATTTCAACCTCCCCATCCGTAATTCTGCTTTTTCCTCTATGGTTCAACATTTTCCATTTTATTTGTTATCCGTTTCATGTCAGTATTGCGTTAAAACGTAACGAAACAAGACAAAATGTATATTGTAAAAAAACAATAGTCTGAACAGTGTTTCATATATAAACAATGCCATAACTTTTTATATATGCCTTAGCATAAAACATAATTTGCCATTACTTTCTGAAGCATTTTGTTAGGTTAAACAATTTTAGTTATGAATCTGTTAATAAAAAGGTTTTCTGCTGCATACTCGTATATCAGATCAATTTTTTGACGGATAAGGCAGCTTAAATGACCCTTTGCTCTTGAAATAAACAAATTACATCCATCCAGAGTCCTATACATTGAGTGTTTTTAATTGTTTCCAAGAAAAAAGGGAAGTATAGTTACTGTCCTCTAACACATTGGACATTCTCTCTCTCTCTCTCTCTCTCTCTCTCTCTCTCTCTCTCTCTCTCTCTCTCTCATTGGAATAAATACATAGATAGAACAGGAATGAACTTTATATGGTTAGCATTAAACATTTTTTGAAGGTTAATGATTGCAAGATACGAGTAACCATCGTATAATCGTTAGCAAGATACCTAATAAACGGGTATTTGTATTATTAATTATCAGTAGCTGGGGCTCATTATTACCCTCTTTTCCAGTACGTTCTGCATAACTGAGACATTACATTAGAAGCAAAATTAAGTGTCCTTACTCCGAAGGCAGTAAGTCATTGCTGTTGACTACCGTGACTCCACCGGTCACTTCAGGATGACAATCCCGTGTCCTGCAGATATGGAAGGGGTAAGGGAGCATCTCCTCTTTGTAACTGTAGAAGCTATTACTGAAGTTCCTAATTTCTGATGACTCAATTTATCGAAGAAATTACTCTCCCCGTCACTAGAAATTTCCTATTTAATGTTTACACATTTTCAAGACTACCAAAAATAAATGCAATTTTCAAGATTTTCGAAAAAAAAGAAAAAAATTCTAATCCAGTTGAAGGGTTTCCCTAACTAAAATACCTTGCCAATTTTAAGGATTTCTACAAACTCTTCCAATTTCAAAGCATTCTAATTTAAGATACTGTCGCAGTCTGAGGACTTTTCACCCGAACGATTTTTGATGTGTTTTCAAAGACTTGTGGAAGTGTGAGAACGTGCAAGTCATGTATGTTTTGAGGAGATTCATTAGAAATTTCAAACGCATAAGTGAAATTCAATAATGTATTAGAATTGGCGCGATGAAGATATCTTAATGATGTACTTTTCAACTTAGTTTGCATTCACTTCGTTGCCTAGGAATCAACTATGCTTTTTTTAAGCTCTATCCTTTTGTATTCATGTGATGTTATTTACGAAATCAGTTCTCAGTATTTGACGATACTCGTTTTAATGCTTCCGTGTTTCGTGACGGTACTAGCTTAATAAATATTATCAATTTTGAAGGTGAATTAGTGATTACTCTTCAGTATTTATAGTTGAATTGGTGACCAAAGGTTTTCCAGTTTTTCATGAAAATATTTATTTGGGATCATTAAACTGTGAAGAAAACGTAGTAAATGTGCGTTAGGTTTATCAAAACATTGAAAGAGAATGTGGCAGAATCGTTGCAGTTATAAAACAAATGGAAAGGTTTTCTCAGCTCAAGCAGCACGTTTCGCAAAAAAAAAAAAAAAAAAGAATAAATAAAAACAAGTGCAAATAGTTCGAGTAATATGTATTATGGAACCCAGCCCCAGCCATGGAATTTTACCGAGATAATAATAATGATGATAATAAGGAGGATGAGCATTTTTACATTTAAGAGAAAATGTTATGATTTTAATCATTTTATTTTAGAATTGACAATGATTAAAACTTTAATTGGAGGGAACTTCATACTCACGTATATTGGAATTCACCTTTTTGTTTATTTATAGATGCCCTTTAAGCAATCAATTCAGTAGATTTTTCTTGCTCTTGCTTAAGGCACATTGCAGTGACGTAGGTGAGACATTATAACATCGGTTCCTCTATATTTAGTTTCGTTTTCTTTAAACATTCGACGTTCTTCCTTCAAAGTTGTAAAATTTATTCAGTGTCAAAATCCCGGCAAGAATTAGGATGACATTGAATGGTTCTTAGAGATATTATTACTTTTTTTAATATATAGCTGTAAAATTAGTATAAACAGCAGCAGTGTAGAAGTAGTACTATAAATCAGTAGCAGCAGCATGAGAGGAATGATGTCGAGGAAGACTCACAAACAAACTGTATATAGTATATGTGTGAGTGTGTGTGTGTGTGTGTATCCGTCCGCGTATTGAAGTAAAAAAATTTCATTGTAAGGAATGAAGAGGTTTCATCTATATATGAGGACTATACTCTATTTTTTTCCATCTGTTCACCCGCAGTGGTGTTTGGGTATGGTAACACTGCGTCCCGGGCTTTAGATAGTTATGTGTAAGTTTTAGGTAAATAAAAGGATATCTGGGTGTGCATTTGCAACTGAAAAGTGTTTTAATAATTTACTGTATGCGAATTACACTGTTAATATTCGAAATAGGACATTATTATAATCGTTGAATGTAAGCTGAATGTAACTGTCTAAAGCCCGGGACGCTGTGTTACCATACGCAAACCCCACAGGCGGATGGACAGATGGAAAAAAACGGAGTATAGTGTCAGTGCCAACCATGTTTTCTTTTCACAAAAGTAAGATGAAAAATTGAATTTTTGTCGGTCCACTCACATTAATGATAGTGGGCTTGGAAGTGAAAGAAAAGCAGATAAGAAAATGTGGCAAAGACGATGTCAGGGGCGAAACCAGGAGGAAAAAGAGAAATGTAGGAGGGAGATGAAGGACTATGAGGAATGAAAGTAAGAGAGAGAAAGAAATGAGCATGAAGGGAGGGGAAGGGGGAAAAGGGTACAAAAGCAAAGGAAAAGGAAGACGACGAGAAGAAAAGAAAAAGGAAGAGAGTGGTAATAAAAAGCTAGATAAAGTAGACGGAAGATAAAGGAAAGAAGAACAGGGAGAACAAAAGAGTAACGACATCAAGAAATGCATCAAACCTCTTACCTAATGACTGACCAGGCTGCTCCCTTTCTTCTTATTTTCCCGAATGTGGGCTTTTTCTCACCGTCCCCCCCCCCCCCCCCTGTCCCCAACTCTTCCCCCCTTGAAGAAGACATTACGATCGATTCCCCCTGACATGAACCCCATCCCGGTCGTTCTCTTTGATATGCAAAATCCCCTCAGATCCTACGAAGCCGTTATGCTGCTGATATATATTTATATATATATATATATATATATATATATATATATATATATATATATATAGATATTATAGAGATAGATGATAGATATTAAGAAATCACATAAGCACGTGATTTGTTTATTAGCTGAAGCCACTATGAAAATTTTTTAAAAAAGAAAAGACAGAGTGCCAAGTACTTCGCGTATTTAACACGAAGAGAAAGTACTTGGCACTCTGTCTTTTCTTTTTTAAATTTTCAGTGGCTTCGGCTAATTATAAAATATATTAATATATATATATATATATATATATATATATATATATATATATAGTTTGTGTGTGTGTGTGTATATATATTTATTCAATGCATACTAATTTAGCATATTACAAGATATTTCTTATTGATATATCTATATATATGTGTGTGCAGAAATAAATTCTTATGTTAAAACAGGATACGTCTCATGTATAAAAGGCCCATTAAAACACTGTTTTGAAGCTAAAGACTATATTTCGGTGGTCTGACTACCACTCCTATCAAGCACTGAATGAGAGAAGTTACATTGGCGAAATATATGTGGGAGAAATACCCTTATCACTGCATTGTTAATTGTCTTAATCCTCTTCGTTGTCTTAAGGAAGGCCTTGTCTATATGGTCAAACTCTCAACTTCCATTGGAATAGTTGATCCTATTATAAAAGAGCAGCTGTTGATACAAATGTCAAATGGTGGAATCTTCTCTGATAAAACAACAAGATAATAGGATCAACTTTTCCAGTGGAAGTTGGGATTCTGACCATATAGACAAGGTCTTCCTTAAGGCAACGATGAAGAGGATTAAAACAATTAACAGAACCTATGGCGGATCGGTGACGGAAGGGTATTTCTCCCACTATATATTTCGCCAATGTAACTTCTCTCATTCACTGTTTGATAGGGGTGGTAGTCAGGTCACCAAAATATAGTCCTTAGCTTCAAAACAGTGTTTTAATGGGCCTTTTATACTTTGTGCGTGTGTGTATATGTATATATATATATATATGATATATATATATATATATAGTATATATACACATATATATGTGTATGTATATATATATATATATATATATATATATATATATATATATATATATATTATATATATATATATATAATATATATATCTCAAATGTGTGTACACTCATACATACATAAGTAAACACATTTGTACTAGGGATGCACCGATACCAGACTTTTGGCCCGATACCCATACCAACTTTTAAACCCGATACCGATACCTGTTACCTCCATATTACTGTTATTTAGGAGAATATATATTGTCACTAATATCATTGCTGAAAGAGATATACACAACCATAGGTAATTAAAATTCGAATTACAATAATAAATTGTTAAATACATTATACAGTATTAAGATACCATCTGTTTTTAAAATATAAACAATGAACCTATATACTATGATATAGTTTGTTTGGTGGGCTTCGTTAACATATACTACATTTTAGGAAGTCTAGAAGGGTTTTAAATTCTTATACTGATGACAAAAGCATCGGCTGGTATCGGTCAGAAATTCACCAATACCACAAAAACTAGCCGATACCACCGATACCAATACCGATACTTGGGCACATTCCTAATTTGTACTTCCCAAAGATAAATCTCATGGGTTTGTCACAATATAAATTTTTTGGTTGGTTTGGTATTTTCCATTCCGTGTGAATGAAAATTTGTGATGGTTAGAGGTAAAGTCATAATATACAATAGCAGTGATGTATGCCTTACTTTCACTATACTCGTATTTTTTTTCCATCTGTCCACTAACCTGTGGTGCTCGTGCATGGTAACACTGCGTCCCAGGCTTTAAATATTTATGCTATGTGTAAGTGTTAGGTAAATAAAAGGATATCTGGGTGTACATTTGTAACTGAAAAGTGTTTTAATCGAATATTAACGCTGTAATTCGCATACAGTAAATTATTAAAATACTTTTCAGTTCCAAATGTACACCCAGATATTCTTTTATTTACCTAAAACTTACACATAGCGCAACTATTTAAAGCCCGGGACACAGTGTTACCGTGCGCGAGCACCACAGGCGGGTGGACAGATGGAAAAAAACCGAGTATAGGGTTTAATGATTGTTGACATTAAATCATGGTGATGAAATAAAAGTGTTTCAAAATAACCTTGCTTGGGACCTAATAAGGACACTAGTGATTCAGGATTAGTTCACCCCAATTGATAAGTAGCTTTAGTAACTACGTGCGCAACTTGTAAAATTCCGGGAAAAACAGGTGTACTGTTCATTTTTCATTTACATTTTTTGTCTTATAGTCAATTAATTATGGACCGAGGACATGAAAACACTGACGGTGACGTTATTGTTTTCTGTCGACAGTTAACAATACAAAGCGTAATGTGAATATATATATAAGCCCTAACTTTTTTATGGAGTTTCATTATAGTAAACTGATAACTTAAGAAATATATAGGTACTTGAATAGTTTAACTTAGAGAGAGAGAGAGAGAGAGACAGAAAGAGAGATTCTGACCTTAAATTTAAATGCTGGACCCAAAATGGGGAATCAGAAGCAACTTACCGGTTTATCATTTATTTTAAGATTTAAAGTAAAATTCCGCCATAGGCCAACAGTACGTCCCTCTTCCCTGGGTTACTCTGACCTTACATCGCATCTTCAGTAACTGAAAGCGCTGCGGTTCCCTACTGCCAAATTGAATGCCTCACACTTCCTGCGTGAACACCTGTACCAATAAATAATCATGGCCTAACAAACATCATAGCATCGTCACTAGTATATGCAAATTCGTTAAGAGGGGTAGAGAAATAGAGAGAGCGGGAAAAGGAAAGCGAGGTGAGGGAGAGGAGTCTCCTAGCGACTCGTTCCTTCTATTTCCATGCTTTCATTCCCCGGAAAGGTCCTGCTCTTAGCCAGGATACATGTATGTTAACTGGCATCGGTACAGAAGAATCACTTTTACAGTCCGAGATTATGCTGATGAGGAACAATTAGGGAGCATCAATTATTCATAAGCGTCGGTATTTTTCCCAACCTCATCTTCTCATTTCGGAAGCCATTTCAGAACCCTGATTTACATGATAAGGATGCTGCTAAAGCACCGAATATATGCCATCCTTTTATAAAGGGATTATATACTTGTTGTGTGTGTGTATATATATAAATATATTATAATATATATATATATAGATATATATATTATATATGTATATATATATGTACATACATGCGTTGGTATGTACATACATACATGCATGCATAGACAAACAGAGAGAGAGAGAGAGAGAGAAGAGAGAGAGAGAGAGCTTTGTATATAGCCCACTGCATAACGTATTTCTGATAATCTCCTAGTTAGTATTTATCACTTGTCTAATTTCCTTGTGCTGTAATTAAGTGAAACAACGGGAGCAGGAAAGGGGATATTGTCTGCAACTATTGTTTTTCATCACATGCGTATTCGGCCTCAGGTATAACTTCTACAAAGTAAACTCTTTTATTTAGTACTAATTTTTACGTTTACTCTCTTGTCGAGGGTCAACAAAACAATAGATTCTGTTTGTGATTCAATTTGATTTTCTTGAAGGCAACGCGTTTCTCCCGAGGTGTATCCAGGTTACAGGGGATGACCTGAATCTATCACTGCATTGTTAAATTGTTGCAAGTTAGTGTCTGTCACTTCTGAAAATAAATCCTTTTTGATTGCACCCTTAGCTGCCAACCGGTAGGGCAAATAACCAATAACCCCTTTGGGATTGTGAGGTATTGTACTCTGGCGTCGAATAAAGAGACTTTTCATATAAAGCCATCCCAAGGTCAAGAGAGAGAGGGTCTCCCCAATTAGGTGGGGTCGTCTCCCACCTGGGGTAATTACGTAGGCGATAACGTATCTTAGAGGTACTTAGCAGGTCGTTTTCTTTACGGTAATTCACTAGGTGACGTAATAACGAGGTAGACAAAGCTTCGCCTACTTGAAGATATGGGGGAAGTTAGTAGACATCTCTCTCTTGGCATTCCGATGAGCAGTTGTTTTTATTTTAGATTACATATTTTTAAATATGTTTTAACTTTTAGCCTTGTACCTGCCTGCAGTGTTCTCCTTGTTCTTTCTTCGATTCCCGGATTATTATTATTAGCAAGCAAGTGGTTGAGGGATTATTATTATTAGCAAGCAAGTGGTTGAGCACCAGTTGTCCTTAGTAACATTCACTGGGCCATCTATCGTTATGAGACGTTTCCGAGTTTTAGTTTGGAAACTGAGATTACTCTCTACCTTTTTTTTTTTTTTTTTGGTTTTCACTCTGTCTTCATTCTTTGTAATAATTTTCATTGTCCTTATTTTTTTTTATATTTACATCACCGTCGACGTCGCTGTTATTATTATTCTTGTTCTTATCATTGTCACCGTTATTCGCATAGTTTTTACAACTATCGTTTTTATGGTTCCTATCCTCAGGATCTTTATTGTGATTATAATTATCGTCGCCATTATTATTATTATTATTATTATTATTATTATTATTATTATTATTATTATTATTATTATTATTATTATTGTCTATCATAGTCATCCAGTTCGACTGGGTGGATTTTATAGTGTGGGGTTCCGGATTGCATATTGTCTCCTTAGAAGCCCATTACTTTTCTGTGCGCGCTGTTTCTAGTAGCACACTTCTGCATGAGTTCTGGAGCTACTTCGGCATCTAGTTTTTCCAGGTTCCTTCTCAGGGATCTTGGGATCGTGCCTAGTGTTCCTGTGATTATGGGTAAAATTTCCACCGGCATAGCACATATCTTTCTCATTTCTGTTTTCAGATCTTGATACTTATCAATTTTTTCTCTTTCTTTCTCACCTACTCTGGTGTCCCATGGTATTGCAACATCAGTGAGTGATACTTTCTTCTTGATTTTGTCAATTCGCGTCATATCTGGTCTATTGGCACGTATCACCCTATCTACAAGATAGCTGGTGTTTCGTGGACATACTCCAGTGGAGGGCTTTTTGCTACTGAATCATGCTTCTTTTTGTACTGGTTCTGTGCAAGGGCCGGGCATTCGCTTGCTGTGTAGTTTATGGTCTCGTTTTTCATATTGCACTTCCTGTGTGATGATATTTCCACCTATTGTTCTTTGGACATATCTGGTTGTTAGGGCCTTATCTTGTGCCGCTTTTAGTATTCCATCTGTTTCCTTCTCGAGTTCTCTGGTCAGGTCAGTAGCCATTGCCATGTTTCATCGCTGGCCAGTTCTGTATTATTTTTTATTATTATTATTGATTATTAATTATTCATTATTATTATTTATTTTTAATTTATTTATTATTTTTTATTATTATTTATTATTATTTATTATTATTTTATTATTATTTATTATTTAATTATTTTATTTATTTTATTATTATTTATTTATTATTTATGGTTTATTATTATTATTATATTATTATTATTATTATTCTTATTATTATTATTATTATTATTTTATTATTTATTTTATTATTTTATTATTTATTTTTATTATTTTATTATTTTATTTTATTATTTTTATTATTATTATTATTATTATTATTATTATTTTATTATTATTATTATTATTATTTATTATTATTATTATTATATTACATTTACTATTACTATTACTATTACTGATTACTATATATATTATTATATTATTATTATTTTATTATTATTATTATTATTATTATTTATTATTCATTATTATTATTATTATTATTATTATTATTATTATTATAGCAGTCGTACGAGGATTTCCACCATAGCTTTTCGATTGCTCCGAAGTTAAAGTGAATTTCCTATTTTATTTGACCTCTGGATGTTAATATTGCCATTATTTCGGTTGCTTGGGTTTTTGTTGTTCTCCAAACTTTGGAAAAAGAAACAAGAAATTATATCCATTGGGTTACATTTAAGACGCGTATATTGTTTCGGGGATGCCACACTTCATGATGGAACAAAGCACTGGTGAAATGCACCTACATGCCACATCCCTGAACACTTGATGTTAAAGTATATGTCGGTTAACATAAATACCAGGATTTGCGTGTAAATGATACCCCAGGCCCCTCCTAAGCAGATCACCAAAGTAACTAACACTTTGAAAATTAATACTGTGAAGGGGATTTACAATATGCCTTATTATAATTAGGGAAAGGTAAAAATATGAGTATCATTTCCTTATTAGAATCCAAGAGATCTTTGGAGACTTTTTCATTATTTTTTTGTTTTAATTTAAAGTTCGTAAAGTATTGTTTTATAATAGCTTGACCCACCCATCAGCTAATCCCGTAGGGGAATAGTGCCATCAATGCATCTAACCACGTCTTCTTGAAAGTATGATGATACTGAATAACTGCGTTTTCTTAATATTTTTTTCAGAATAATGAATGAAGATTATTCGTTTGGGGTTTTCGTGTTCCTACCACACCATTTGAAAGCTTGCATTGATTGATATCGGAAATTGAGTGTTGTTAAACGTGTCAATCTGCAATCGTACGTTAAAATTTTATATTTGTATTGGTTCACAAAATCACAGCCATTGAGATTTGGTAAGTGAAAGTGCTCTTAATTTTAAAGGAACGCGCATATAATAGTTTTAACATGGCTGAGGCAAGGATGTCATAACCACGTCACTCAATCCATTGTCGATCGAACAAAGAGTTGAATGTAATGGCAAAAGATGGAGGTTATATATTTATTCTTCCTGAAGGCAATCCAAGAAAATGTATATGTCTCGTGGCGCTTGGAACGTGAGTGAGCTCGGCTTGCGCGCTCTTACAGTTCCTCAGTCAGTGATGAAGATTTCCATTCAGCCCAGTGCTTGCACTCCAGTCGTCAAGAACCCGCAATGGACCCTGCGAGTAACCGACCTCATTGTCTGCAGCTTGGAGAGTAGGATACAGGACAGGGTTTAATGAGTGGCGGCACCCTTTGAACACATATACAACACCTGGATGAAAGTGAGATGAGATGTCGGAGTCCGGTGGAGGGAGAGGTGCAGGAGGAGGAGGAGGAGGAGGAGAAGAAGGATGAGGAGGAATGGGCTCCACAAGAGGAGTCCAATTAGCAGTGAAACTCATTTTACAGCTCTTATAGTTCGATCGTTATTAAACTCATACTTCGAGCTTGACACTACGTTTTATGGCCTGTAAATGCTATAGGGAAACTGTTTGGGAATTCTTGACATTAGTTAACTTGCACAATATACTGTTAGTGTATATATCAAGTGCATTTACATAAAATCTTTATTACCTGCATGCAATTTCATTGCTTAAGCATGGAAAGCTTTCCCATGTGGGATACGCACAAACACACATGTATGTACATTTTATATATACTATATATATATATATATATATAGTATATATATATATATATATATACATACATATACATACATAACATACATACATACATACACATACACATATACGTATCTACACATACATACATACACACATATGTGTATGTATATATATATATATATATATATATATATATATATATATATATATATATATATATATATAAACAGGGTGTTTCGAAATTGGAGCCCCCATTTACAGCATAAACTTAAATTGATATGGACAAAAACAAAAGTCATTCAGAACAGGTATTTATTTAAGTTTCTCTCAGAGTATTTAATATTTGGTGTGGCCTCCATCTGCCTGTACCACAGCCTGCATTCTTGAGGGGTATGATTTCAGCAAATCACTAAAAAGCCGAGACTCAAACTCCCATTTCCCTGAGTACTTCAGTCACCTCTCTTCACAGGTCCTCTCTTCGCAGGTCGTCGAGGCTTGGTATACCATCATAGTTCACTGTGCATGCTTCAACACAAGCCTTTAAGATACTACCAATGTTTTCACACACATTAAGGTCAGGGGAGCTACCAGGAAATTCACTTAACGAGAAGACACCGATACCATTGTTTCGAAACAGCTCCTGTGTTTGAAGAGCCTAGAGACATGGTGCCTTATCATGCAAAAATGTGACTTCTTCAACAGATAACACATTTTTCAGGATCTTTGAGGAAAGGCAATACTCCACCAGTAAGCACAGTTTCTCTGAAGTAAGCCCATATTCCATGACTTCCATTTTATTTCTTTTGATTTGATTCACATTAACCGTTTGGATGTGGAACAGGAAAATTTCCAAACATTCAGGAAATTTCACAACTTGTCGATAGCAGGTCATCGCCAATATCATCCAACTTAGCAGGCAAAATGAAGTCATTTTATATGATTTGGCTTTCTGACTGATGTGGCAACATTGAGAAAGTCAGCTTCATCCCAATCTTTAAGAAATGAACCACAAAACCATGTACGGACTTCTCTCTGTTCCTGAGTGATGTTGGGCTTATTGATAACATGAAATGACTTGATACCAGATTTTTTTCAACTCATGATTTACAGCACTATAACTTCTCTTCTTTCCCCTTTTTGTTTTTTGTTTTAGTTCTAGCATGGTCTACCCACTGCCTCAGCTATTATGTCTTTTGACTCCTGAGAATGGACTTCAGGCCTTTCAAGATTCTCACCTTTTTGCAATGACAGTCATATGGATTTTTGTTCCAGTTTCTTTTAACAAAGGATTCATATCTTTTAATGTATATAGCTATCCAGGAACGTGAAATGAAGGATGCGCCAGCATCCCTGGCCTCTCTGAAGCTTATAGCTCAGATTCGGTTAATCCATCTGATTTCCTCTGAGTGGTTAGCCATGGCTGTATCTAACGCCGTCACTCAGTCTGAAAATACAAGTAATGTGAAATGAAAAATAGCAGAAAACTTAATAACTTTCCATTTGTTCTGTGGGGTGGGGGGGGGGGCCCTAGGGGGGGGGCCTCTAATTTCGATACACCCGGTATATATCTAAAAGCAAAATTCTTGGTATCGTAAACCCTGTGGGTGTGAGTATACCACTTTCTTTATGAAGGCCATTACCTTCAAATGTGTAAATTATATAGTAGTTCAATTTACAATTAACAGATTTCGTATTTATTAGGATCTCATGATAAGGGTATCAGTAAGAATAATAGAACTATATATAATAGGCACATTATATTCTTTGCGTAATAGAGCTACATATTAGGAATATATTTTTCACATATTGAATCTAAAACTATGGACATACGGTTTGCATAATAAAACCGTAACTATGAGTTTTTCATAGTGTATCAGAACCATAAGCTAAGCAAATGCCTTTTGTTTGTTAAAGCTGTGCCCTATGAGTATAGTTTTGTTTATGTGAGACTTTTACTCCAAAGCGCACCTGTTTTTGGAAATGTGTTTATTTTTCATGCGTTTACTCACCAACTTTCCTGAAAAACAGATGCGAAATATATTTTGGGATCGTTTTCACCAATATATACATTTTACACATACGTTTCAGTCGTGTTATTGAAGAGTCCGAATTTTAAAAGTTAAATAAATGCAACTGCTTTTCCAAAATGGGGCCGGGGAGGGTTGCAGTGGCCGGCTGAGGGGAGAGAACGAAGAACAAGTCAGAAAGAGAGGGATTTTCTCTATTTTCCATTCCTATCTCATTAGTAGAAGAACCACTCGAAATATTATATGATATATATATATATATTATATATATATAATATATATATATATATATATATATATATATATGTGTATGTATAAATATATATATCATATAATATATATATATATATAATTCATATATATATATATATATATTATGTATATATATATATAGATATATATAGTATATATAATATATATATATATATATATATAGATATATATATATATATATATATATATATAAATTATTCACCCTTGGGTTATATACACAAATGTTTACTTCTGTCTGACCCGTTTTAACCATTATGGATTTCTGTTTCAGCATTTCATAATAAAACTGATATTTAGTTATTGAGAAGCAGTTGATGTAAAAACAGATAATATGGTACGGATAGAACGTTGGATAGGTACTATAACCTAAATATGTTAAACTTCATCATGTTGCCAGGTACCGACTATCTTGTCACGCATAAAAGAAGTGGCATTTTCAAAGACGGAGTGATTTGCTTTTGTTACTTAGTTAGCTGGCTATTTCACAGATATAACTGAAAAAGATGGGTTCAGGTAAAAGTAGATGCTTGTTCAATTGATCTCATTCTATCTTTCAGGTACACATAGATAAAAAAGAATTACATATGGCCGCGATAGATGGGTCATTGAATGTTATTATTTACGTTTTCGAGTACGTTACAGACCACACGCAGAGAGGAGAGAGAGAGCGAGCACAGATTCCTGA
>NC_087202.1:30546680-30609180 GCF_015104395.2 Macrobrachium nipponense | reverse complement strand
AAAGTGGGACCCCCTTTGCACTTTTAAAAAGTATTTCGCGCCAGACATTTGATTTTTAATAATAATCACCACCTTGGAAATTTGCGTCGTCGAGTACGAGCAACGGTTCACATAAGGTTGTTTTTTTTTCGTCTTTGTGCAGGTGCAAAGCGAGACTGTCAATTTATGCTTTGCTGTAAAGAAATGGTCATGTTGGTTAATGGTGCCCTGAAATGACAGTGTTATTGCTAATTTCTTCGTGTATCCTTTACAGAAAGCGTGAGATTGTAGGTGGCTCGTCGCAAGCAGTAACATTCTCCACACCATTCTTCAAATTAAAGTTGAGTTTTGAATGATGACACGTTTAGCCTTGTGTGAACGGAAGCTAAAGGAGAATGTAATAATGGTCCGTTAAATGGGAAAGTGCTGAGGAAACGTATAATGCTGTATATATTAATGCGTAGGTTGAAATTCTGTTATAAACTAACGGTCATCAAGTAACGAAAAAAGTAGACAGACTCAGTTGCTATGAATGATTTCCTCAACATAATAAGCAGATAATAGTTGCCTCTTAAATTTTACCCGCATTACCTTCTAAATGAGTATGTAGCCGCAATCCGTTGGTAGTCAGTACGATAAGTAACTGAGGCTTCAAATTTAAGTGGGGTCACTTAGTGTCACGATGACGACACGATATACATATTGGCAAGCAAGAGCAAGTACATAATAGCGTCTGCTACAACTTCAGCCACTTCAATGATGCACTTTAGTTAGGTAGGTTGTTATTATGGAGATGGGGGGGGGGTCCAAGATGCCTCTTTGTAATTCATTGCCAGATGCAGAACAGACTTATGTCTGCTTCAAGTATGAGACACACTTCTACCACAATGCTTAACGTCCTTTATCCGGATTTTGTTACTGTAAGCACAAATGTACATTGGAGTAGCGTGATTATTCTTAACAAAATAGGACAATTTCATAAATATTTTCGTGGATCGATATATTGGTAATGACGGGTAAACTCGCCTTTTCTATAACGTTTTTCAGCCAGTAAATTGGTGCAATTTTTTAAAATGAGAAACGGACAACAAAATCTGTAAAGAAGATAACAGGCATAAATGGTCTAATCAGTACTTGCAATAGATTTATTAAAGCCTGGAAAGCAGTGAAATCAAAAGCGGAAGGAGATTCGATATTGACCATGTATGCTTGTCACTATTTGTTCAAGCCTTTAGCAATGTTGGTAATTTCATCTTTATTTATCAATCGATTGATTAAATGAAATACTACCCCATCGCACCGGAATGAGAGAAAATTTATCAAAGAAGGTATCGTTTCTTTTCTGTAGGCATATCTACAGTGATACAGTATTTCCCCCGGAAAATCGGAGGGATTAAGAATATAAATATGCAATCAGGATGTCAGGAGCCTGTATGCAGACTCACACTGGAATACGTATTCAAGTGTAACCAGGGTTTAATGCATGCACATATATATACATATATTCGATAAAGTTAACAAACATTTATTAGCCATTATGAATACATTTGAAGATCAACGGAATTGCAATTCTAATAGCTAGGACATTTCAACATTGAACAGAAAATATACCGCAGGACTTCTTTAACTATTCTACATAATGATGAAAATAAGTAACGGTTTAAAAAAAAACAACCAACAGAACATATAGTCTATCTCCTGAGACCCCAACCCCAAAATTCTGAGTTCGTTGCCCCCCCCCCCCCCCCGCCCCCCCCCCCCCCCCCCCCCCCCCCCCCCCCCCTCTTTACCTCACTTTATGATACCAGTATGTAGGAAAATAAGTCTACTGTTCATTTCTGCCTTTTTCCAGGTCAACCGTTACCCTGAAAATGTCTAATTTCATGATTCTTACATCTTCCCTACAGGCATTTTTGCACAGCCATTAAGAAACAACATATTTGGTTTTGAACGTGTTCTCCAAACTAAGCAGTGAAAACAGAACAACACTTAGCAGGAAAACCTATCAATATGAATTTTTCCTTGTTAGAAGTGGTATTCATTTGTCACATTATGTCATAGACAGGTTGCCATGTGCAACTGTAGTAAAGCATCATTAAAGTATAATATATATCATTTTAATAGTGCACTAGTCCTCAGTGCCCTTCTTATCACTCTCAGTATCTGAATTTGTTTCACATGAATGCACAACTTTGTTTGCACATTCCTTGGCGCAATGGCATGCATTAGTACAAGGTAGGTTCAAGCCCCCTGCAACTGCAACGTTTATTCATGAAGGGCGTTTTACAACCACAGAGGCTATATTTCATCAGTACTCTATGCAGTACATATAGGACTGCAAATTATACAGAAGCATACACTTAACTAAAATGTGGAACATGTGATAGAGCCTTGGTGAGACACATAATAAATACTCAACAAATTTCCTGCATCTAGTGGCAAGCGAAGTAGGAACACCCAATATTCAGCTTGTGAGGTTCATTGAAAACTTGTAAATTAAATACTCTTCTGATATCAACATTCAGCAATCCAGGGCCATGTCTTTGACTTTGAGAGAAAGGTGCAAAATGCCCAACAAGGTAATTTGGTGCTGTAACTTGACGCTCATCACTGGCACCAGATGGATCTGGTGGAGGTTCACAAGTGTGGACTCTGTGTCATATGGGAGTGCCATTTGTACATTGGGTTGTGTTACTGCCACTGAGATCATTATTGTCCCAGCAGAAAGTTGTGAACACATTTGGCAGGATATTACTTGGCAATATTAACCCACCTTTCTCTTTTTTTACTTGTTTTTGGGCGAAAGCAGATTCTAACTTAAGCAAATCATTGTAAGAAATTGTGTCCAAATCTTTTTAAAATGGTCATGACCTAGGACCTTCCTGTCAGATTTTTTATGGGCATGCCTAGAGAGACATGCTTTGGTGTTTTACTTCTCCCTCGGACACATTATATATGAGATCCTGTCCAACAACCATCACTCTTCTGTGTAAATCAGGTTCCAACATCTCATTTCATCCCCACCAAATTCGTCTGGAGACATCATCCAAAACAAGGAAGTTGTAAACCTGTTCTGGCAAATGAGCCTTATCTAATGTCACATCAACTGACGAAACATCTGTCATTAGATTTTTCTACTTCTTTAGTTCACTTCTAAGATGCTTTGCCACATGGTAGAGATCTGCCCTGGCAATAGGACTAGTGGTCGTTTTGGGTTCATTTTCAGAATATTCAGAGTCAAAGTCAGGCCTTATGGTATCAGCAAGTCGCAAACCTGCTTCAATAATTTGCCCTTTAGAAATTTCTGATAAAAACAAAATCTCTGATCCATTCCTTTTGCCAGGTAGCCAAAATGAAAGTTGTTCTCCAAAGGTTTTATGCAAGCAGTTCTTGAGTTTGTATGATTTGTAATTAAGAACTTTGACATATGCTGCAGGGTGAAATATTCTAAAAGAATACTCATTGACACTGTTTTGTGCCCACTAAGCACATCTCTTTTGACCTCTTGTACAACTGAGGTGTATGATTCTTTATACAGTTCCTTTCCCTTTGGTGCTTCACATTTTTTAAGAGTATTTAATGATCTCTTCTTGGTGTACCAAACATAGCAACTAAGATTGTAGCACACTTCAATTGCAGTTGGCTCACTGTCGGAAAGTTCACGCACTATACGATCATCTTCTCGCAATCTTGCAGCCTGAAGGATTCTATCTCCAGCTTCAAAAGTCATGTACTGAACTAGGGGCACAAGGTTCTTTTTGGCTTTATCATACTGTCTAGTCTGACAGATCACACAGAGGTTTAGACAGGGAGCTGGCCTTGGAACGGTGGTGCTGTTTGAATGGTTATAGGTCCTCATTGTCAGCAGATTCAACCAAGTTCTCATCCCTTTGTCTTTTGTGCCTTGCAATCTGATCTCGATATGTGTAGGCCTTATAGCAGGTCCGACGGTAGGCGCCTAATGGTCTGTTGTCCAATGTTTCCTTCCAACATTTCTAGATTTCATCATTTCTTTCCCTGACTGCATTGTAGAAAGTTTGCTAACTGACTAAGGAGAACGGAGTCAATTTACCAGTTGGACCCTCTTTCTGACAAAGACACTTTGAAAAGTCTACTTGAGAATTAGTAGCAGCAAATAGGAGAGGATCTATATCAGAAGAAGTCATCTAATCATGCATATTATACTAACTTCTACAGTACTCTGCATTTACTGTGGATTCTCCACTATCACCAGAAAGCTTACTGCCTACAAAGAGAAAGGAAAGAAGAATTATAAGGTAAATAGCCCTTTTTACGGTCAGTAATGGAATGAATTTTTCCAATTAAAATATTATCAAAATATTAAATATTCGTAATATACCTACTTGTGTGTGTAGAAAGTTTGGAGAAGTACAACTAGTAAAATCAGAAATTGTGTAACATTTTTATTATATTTCATATTGTTTCCATGTCAAAGCTACTAAATTTAGGACATTTTTGTTATTGCATTTGAAAAATCTCAGACTTTTGAATAATACAAAGTTATCAGATATCAATATTTTAAAGAAAAGCCATGAAAAAATGTAAAATTAAAATAAGAATACTGATTTTATTATAAATTGCGTCAATAATCATTAAAGAAATTATTTTTGCCAATTTCAAAATTCAATAACGTAGATTTGTGGAAAATTTAAAGACCTTCATAATGATAGTGAAACCATTTAAATATTAGTTATAGGTATTGTTCAACCCAATGATTATTTTTAAATCACTAGAAAAATATCTGTATAGGGTAGGTGTAAAAATCATGAAATTAGACATGTTTTAGGGTAACTGGTGACTTGGAAACAGGTGGAAATGGGTAGCAGACATATTTTCCTATAGTTTGGCACCAGAAAAGTGAGCTAAGTGTTGGGGGGGGGGGGGGGGGGGGGGGGGGCACGAACTCTAAATTTATCCCCCTTATTGGAAATCATGTGATGGACTAATACGTGTGGTTTGTTTTCATGCCGGGAATTCTCGGCAACGATGGAACACGAGAGATGACTTGGTACATTTCAAGACAGGCATAAAATTATGTGTGTGTATACACAAAGAAAATTGTATATATTATATGTATACATATATGTATGTAATGCAACAGGGAATATAATTAAGACAATGTATTTAAGACACCGTTGTAAGTTGATGTGCTGTGACATTCCTAGAATGTAGGAATCATCAGTTTACCTCCCTTGGAAACAGTGCCCTAAGTGACAAGCTTCGAAAATGCTGACGTATCTTCATTGGGTGGCGTGATGTCGAAGTTGCTGTCTAAGCAGATCAGTGCCACATCCTGTCTCTATGCAGGAGCTGTTGTGGAGCTGCCTACTGAATCTGGTTAGGGGCAGTTTCTTGGGAGTGAACAATGTGTGTGAGTTCGTGCGTGTGTGCGAGCTTCTTCCCTAAATAATGAAAATGTAAGTTATTCAAGATGGGAGATCGCTACAGAATCGGCAGAGCCAAGATGGCCTCTGCAATAGTATTTTTTGTGAAGTGTGTGAAAATTGTGTTGAATGGGTAAGCATACTTATTCTTTGGTCAAAAGTGTGATTTGGCTGTATTTTGAATATTGTTTCAAAGATGTTCTATTTCATTTGACCTTTTTATTTTGTTTTTAATCTTTTGCTTATCGATATGTTCTGTCTTTTTATAGGTGATTCTGAGACAAAGGGGAATTGATATGGGAACTGAACTGATGTTCCGTCGTGTTACTATGTAGACTGTACTGTGACTATGCCCAGTTTTTATAACTAAAATAATGGTTATTGTAGGAGAAAGGTGGAGTGGGCTACCTGAGTTTGATCTTTCATTTAGTCTTTTTATTAAGAACCTGAGTTATTTAGTTGATGCCTTGCTCTTAAATAACTGTATTTTTGTAGTTCACGAGTCTGATTTAATTGCCTTAGGTAATGTAGAGAGAGAGAGAGAGAGAGAGAGAGAGAGAGAGAGAGATGTTGAGAGAGAGAAAATGGATGTTAGCCAGTGCCTTTGCTGCACGGTTCATCATTGCCAAACCTTTTGAGATTACCCAGGTTATCTGGGTAATAGAGTGGTGGCAGCGGTGTAGGGACATTTATTACGCCTTTGGGTGATTAATGGCAGCTTAAAGAGGCTGTTTTGAGAGAGTTTGGTTGTGGAAATGTGTTAGGATTTCAATTAATAGATAACAGGTGATAAGAATTAGTGAGCCATTGGTTCTGGTACCGAGAGAAGAAATTCAATTAGGGTCAGCATTTTTGTCTGCTGTGAGATGCCTTCGAGGGTCTCTGTCACTCAGTTGATATCTGTAAGTGTTTGTGATTACTAAGTGCTCGCTGCTCGGGTGCTAGGTCGTTTTTACACATGCAAGTATGTGTGTATTAGCGTGTTTTTACATGCACAAGTCGGCGATATGGTGTTCTTTCATTGATAGTGTGAGTGTTACATTTTTTGAGGCCCTTGTGTTATTTTTCTCTTCTTTCTGATTTTGTATGTGAATCGTTTTTGGAGTTAAAGAGGCAGTTCAGATAACCATATTTTTTCCCATAGGAGCAGAACGTGATGAGTTTCTTTATCTTGGCACATGTTTAAATGCGATGCCTTTTTTTTTCTTTTTTTATTACATACGTATGCATATGAAGTTATCATACGTGCGGCTCAGTTCTTGGAGTGCTTAGATTGCGTTTTTTTGGCTCTTGGAGACAGTTTCTCTCATGCATATGCACTCAGCGTATTTTTTGCTTAGCAACCAGTTAAGTGTGATCCTTGGGGTGGTGCCTAAGGGAGGGTGAATTTTTTTTTCTTTGTACAGGGGTTAGGGGGAGAGTGAATCTATCTGTACAGGGGTTAGGGGGAGAGTGAATCTATCATTTTTTTTCTTCTCTCATTTTTGGCCTTGATAACAGTTCAATGCCATGCCCTTGAAATGAGAAAATCAGCTGATAACCACTGAGAGATGATGTGATATGCTCATAGGGTTTCTTTTAGAACGATTTTTGTTCTTTCTTTTGCGTAAAGAGAAAATGAATATGAATAAATTTGGTGCAAGTTTTCCTTGCGCTTTGGAGAATGACTTTACGCAGTGGTAGAGGACGTGATTAGAACTGGGGATATGGATATTATTTGCTAATGGTGATGTGTTTGGTGATGCTATTGGTGATGTGTTTCATGATGCTAATGTTGATGTGTTTGGTGATGATACTGGTGAGTGGTAATATTAAAGCCCATACTGGTGATACGGGGAATTATGACAGGAGATATTTATGAGGATTCTATTGGAGTTCACGGTGGTAACAATTTTGGTGAATGTGACAATGATTTATGGGTGGTGATATTGGTAATGCTGGTGATAATGGCGAGTACCAATATTGGTAATATTTCTGATACTAACAATGGGGTTGGTGTAATGAGAACTAAGGGTGGTGATGTTTATGGGATTGTGTGAAATGGGAGGTACTAACCACGAATATAGAGGTGTTTTATCGGAGGTTATTGTGTTAATGCCCTGTTCAAGGACTATAGTAAAAGTCAAGTTGAGAGAAGTTAGGAAACCTACCAGTCTTCTTTTAGCAAGGGTCTTTTCTTTGGTTTTCTGTGATAGCCCTAGTTTTCCTTTTTTTATGGGTTCAGCAGATAATTGCTTGAAGTCTATGTGTGTCACAGATGTTACAGGTATCACGGGAACAGTCAACAGTGCCATTGGTTTTTCTTATCCCCTTTTGGACGTTAGCCATCTCTGACTTAAGTTTTTCTTTATCATGAGCGAATTTGAATTTATTTTTCTCTCAGAACGGTTTGTGTAGATTTTTAATATCTCAGTTCGTGACTTGGATTCATTGTTTGGGGATGCGTTTATAATTTCAGCCGTTTAAAGCTGCAAAGAGATTTAGGGGAGAATTTTTGCATTTTTGAATGTTTACATAATGGCACTACATTTTTTTTCTGGATATTTGTGTTCCGGAAATTGTTGGCCTCTTGTACAATTGTGTTTGTGGCAAGTTTCTGGTGGCCTGTGCCGTAGATAATATGGGGAAGCCTTTGCTTAGACACTTTGGATTTGTGGTTTTGTTGTAATGAGTTATGGCACACTGATGATTTTTACTAGAATTCCTCAGCAATTTTTTTGCCAAGCTTTTGCCCTTCTCAGCAATTATGCTAAACAGAGTTTTTACAGTTTTTGACAGTAACATTGAGCTCCTTAGAGATGCTTTTCGAGGTTATTTTACAGGAGAATTGGAGATATAATATTCTTTGGCCAAAAGTGTGGTTTGGCTGTATTTTGAATATTGTTTCAAAGATGTTCTATTTTATTTGACCTTTTTATTTTGTTTTTAATCTTATGCTTATCGATATGTTCTCATGTCTTTTTATAGGCGATTCTGAGACAAAGGGGAATTGATATGGGAACTTAACTGATGTTCCATGGTGTTACTATGTAGACTGTACTATGACTATACCCAGTTTTTATAACTAAAATAATGATTATTGTAGGAGAAATATGGAGTGGGCTATATGAGTTCAATCTTTCATTTAATCTTTTTATTAAGAACCTGAGTTCACGAGTCTGATTTAATTGCCCTAGGTAATGTATAGAGAGAGAGAGAGAGAGAGAGAGAGAGAGAGAGGGGGGGGGGGGGGGGGGGTTGTTGGAGAGAAAAAATGGATGTTAGCCAGCCAGTGCCTTTGCCGCACGGTTCATCGTTACCAAACCTTTTGAGATTGTTTGTATGGTGTTTTTACGTTGCATGGAACCAGTGGTTATTCAGCAACGGGACCAACGGCTTTACGGGACTTCCGAACCACGTCGAGAGTGAACTTCTATCACCAGAAATTCACATCTCTCACTCCTCAATGGAATGGCCGAGAATCGAACCCGCGACCACCGAGGTGAGAAGCAAACACAAAACCAACCACGCCACCGAGACGCTTCCTTTAGAGATTACCCAGATTACCTGGGTAATATATATATATATAATATATATATATATATATATATATATATATATATATATATAGATATATATATATATAAATTTTTTTTTTTGAAAATTCAGAAGTTAACGAGCATGAGAGAGGTGCGTCCGCGAAACTCTGTGACCTTCTCATTTACCAATATTCAAAATTTGTCGCACTGATGTCAGATTAATCATCACAGGTACGATTAACAATTCTTCATTTCTATAAAAGTCCTCATGTCCTCGCCAAAGGTTTAAAAAAAAAAAGGATTGACTTTTAATAATTGATTTTTAACTACATAAGTGTGTTCTGCGTTTTGCATCGTAGAAATTTAAATAAAAGCATAATAAAGAAAAATGTTTGCCACCGGTCATGAATTACTGATATGTATGAATTGTGCAAACTCAGCTGTGACTGCTAAACAGACCCAAATTCGAGACGGTTCATAAAGAGAAGAGAGAGAGAGAGAGAGAGAGAGAGAGAGAGAGAGAGAGAGAGAGAGAGAGAGATAATTGCTCTTTAATGTCGAAGGCTCTGGCTTGGTAATCCATGGTTTAAAAAAAATGAAGAGATGAAAAATCCGTCCGAGGTTTACTGGTTCCTCCAGATGAGCACCATGTTGGCTGAGATAGCACACGCAAGAGAGTGAGGATGTCAGAGTACAGTGAAGGAGGATTTCGTAGAGAGTTGAGGGCAGTAATTAAACGTACGGTTTAGATTCCTTTCATGTAGTTCATCCTATCTCCTTTAAGAGAGTTACAGCAATTTTTTTTTCCATACTGAAGTTATCTTTTTTCTCGATGAGTGAAGAAATTCATGCAGGCTTTAGAATTTGATTGTTGGTTTTGTGCCGTGAATGAAAAGGAAAAATGCTCCTGTATTGAGAAACATTTGGTCTTTGGTCTTTATCGCGGAATAGTTCGTCGTAGAGTGTTGGTCGTATTTAGTGATCGTGAGATTAATTAAATTATTGAATATTGCACCCTCAGCTGCGGTGATTTCTCTCTCTGTAGGCCTAGTATTGACTTGAAGTTCAAGCTTCTAAATAATATTGTGTTTATTTGAAAGAAGTAACGGAATATCATAGGAATTACAGAAAGAGAGCAGTTATTAGAAAAAATAAATGAACAAATAAGTAGAAAGAAATGCGAGTAAATTTTAAAATACAAGGGAATTGCTTTAGGTTGTAATCCTGTGTTATCCTTGGCTTCTGGCTATGGTTGGTTAGGTTTTGCTTTTTTTATTATTATTAATCGAAGCTTTCTAAACTTGCATATAACTTATGACAAGGCATGTTATCGAGTAACTGCATGATTCCACTGTAAATCTTAAGGTCATTTAGTTTGTGTATATTATCCTCATTCTTGTCCACTTAGGCGATGATAAAAACAAGCCACAAAATAACATTTTTTTAACAAGTAAAATTTATCTTAATCTTCAGGTCCCCGAAAAGAATATACAAGACCACGTTTCCATATTATTATTATTAATCTTGTTTATTGCTCAATGATGAAAAAAGCCATTGTAAATTATTTGGAGAAAATTAATAAACATTATTCGGGCCAATGAAATAAATAATAAACGCGTGCGCGAGCACCAACGTATCTTTACTACATTATATATAGATATATATATATATATATATATATATATATATATAGATATATTATATATAATATATCTAGAATATATATAATATTATATATATATATATATTATAATTATATATTATATATATATAATATATATATATAATTATATATATCTATATATATATATATCTATATTCTTTTTTTTATATATTATTTAATATATATATATCATATATATATATATATATTAATATATATATACTATATATATATATATAATATATATATATATATATATATGCACACCATAAGCAAATATTAAGCCTTAATTATTGCCTTAAAATCCAGTTTACGTTACCTCGAATATAACTTCCTCCCAAAATGGAATTATAATTTAGAAGTTCTTAGTCTTCGGCACGATTTAGACAGTTGCCTGGTTTAGAAAGCAAGGTGGACAGGTCTTGGACCAAGAAAACCAGTGGTCAAAGTTATCGTCTATCGTGTTTTATAAACCAGGTGACGGTTCGATTCCTGCCGTTGACGTGTAATTATTGGCTTAATATTTAAGTATATAAAAAATGTCACGCACAAGCATGTATATAATATAATATACATTGTACAGAATATATGCACGTATGTGACTCAGTGCGCAACTGATTATGAAGCTTTCGTTATCAGCAAGAGCAGTAAGAATGCCAAGGTACGCTTACCGGGTATGATAGAGTAATTTAAAGCTCTGTCTGACACTTCCATTGAATAGTTCTTGACCTAAGCCGTGAATTTTTTTCCTTGCTAAATTTAGGTAGATGAGGAAGGCTATGGAGATTACAACCTTATTCCAGAATGCTTAATGAAGACCGGATATTTTACCTTTTTCTTGATGAAAAGGAAGAGAAGACGGTGGATTGACGAGGCCTTTGTCCTGCAGTGGACTAGCAACGGATGATGATGATATTTGTGTGTGTGTGTGTGTGTATCACTACATGACTACATGACTTTTGCCCGTGTGTAGGATGGCACAAGAAGCTGATACACTTTCAGTTTTCAGCAAGTCCCTATTGGGACAAGTTGTTTGTTCCACGTCCATCAGTGGTCATTGGTGTTCTATGTCAATGGTGGCTGGTTTTATTTGGTGGTCACCTATCCCTTTATCAACTAAATAGAGAATGCGTCATATACCTTTGCCAGGTGGGAACGGTCTGAATGACACCTGACGACCAAAGCAGCTAATTGCGTACCTGCGATTTGTCGACTGTGGTGTGTTAATAAGGGCAGGGGAGGGCATGGACTTAGTAACGTTATTCCTTAAATGCTTGCCAAGAACTTGTGAAGAAACACCTCCTGGAGCCACCGTTTTGAAGAAAATGATATATATGTGTGTGGTGTGTGTGTGTGTGTGTGTGTGTGAGTGTGTGTGTGTGTGTTTGTTTATTGTTGGTGACAGGAGAAGCATTTTTTTTCGTGAATGGATGGTTTGATATGTTGTCGTCATTCAAGTCGCGTTCCCCCATCAATGTCTTCTCTCCCTTCCCATTTAGCCTCCGTCTGCAACCCCATGGATAGCGGGTGAGCCGTAAAGCTTTCAAGGCGCTCCTCCAACGACCTAATCCAATCACGACTATGTTAGGGAAGTACACGGAAGGTACAGGTTTCATTCTGGATAAAGGTGCCATTTCACACTCACTCTTCGAGATTATATTCTCCCCCTAAAACACTAGCCATATGCGATAGTACACTTACATACCCTCCTTTCACACGGTCACAAACGGCGTATATGATGGCACATCCATACACGATCGCTCTCGCACATACGTACACGCCTTCTCACGGTCACACACGACGTGATTCCACATTAACGCACATGGGACAATGTGATCACAAGACGCGGGGAGGATGTTTCCCCTTACTTTCTCAGACGCCCAAAAACTACCGCGTTATTTAATGGGATGTGATGATAGCAGGAGTCTTTTATGGCCTCCCGATATACCCAGGAAAGAAAACGCTTCCATCCGCATAGAAATCTTTGAATCTTCATTATTTAGACTTTAAAATAAGAGAGGGGCAAGAGGAAGAGAGAAATGAATGGAGAAAGCGTTTCGTTGTTTTTATTTACTGATGGCTTTGTTATATACAGGTTGATGCATTCTTCAATGTGGACGTATCCCCTCAGTTAATCACCTGCAGGTATAATTCATATTCTTAAATATTCGTTGAGTCGAGGGAGTAATTTTAGATTCACCTGTTTCTTGCAAATTTTCTATAATTCTTGCTTCCAAAAAATCAAAGTTTTGTTTAAATGTTTGGACAGATTATAACTTAATACTATTAAGTTAGGGTAAGACTAAATGATTGTGTTATTTCAAGATAGCCTACATTAAAAGTACCTAATTTGAACAGCCTCTGTACAAATAAGAGAATTGATATGTTCGCTTCTTCTCTCGTGCCTAATCTGCAGCTGTATGCTGATTTTTCATCAAAAACCTCTTGAGGTTCCTCTATTATAACTAAACCATTTCTCACTCTGTTGTTATATTTTTAGCTCACAATAATCCTAATACGTTTGTGCTTTTCGTGTGAAATTAAATTCTAGTTTTCTGTTCATTCCTGTTATGGAAGTTTCTCCTCGTGTCTTGAAAAGAAACTGTATTTAAGTAACGCAAAATAAGAAATAAAAACGTGAAATTCATTATTCTGTGAGTTACCATTGAAGCGGATAAAAACAACAATGTAAAATAGACAGTATTTTCTCTAAAAAAAGCAGTAACTTCCTGAGTATACTTTCGTACCAAAACTTTTACTTCATAGATCATTGATTATATTTGTTCTATTAATCCCATAAAAAAAGGGAAATTTTGGTTTACCAGTTTCTTAGTTGAAATCATTATATTCTTCATCGTTTTTCAAGAAAATATAATTCTAATGTTAAAAATATTTTCCCTTTATATAGCGTGCATATGAAATCCCATTTTCACAGCTAAAGTCACTACATAATGAATGTAATATCTATATAAAATGTTTTAAATTCCCACTTCATTTGGCAGCTGCAATCACTTGATGCTGCGTGCCATTTCCAGCGAAAATAATTATGTTTTATGAGAAGAGTTCCCAGCTGAATTAAATATTATACAAACACTTTTAACGATAAAACTGCCTATATCATTCATGATATTTCACTGATAAAATGTATAAATCATATGTATTTTCGTGGTGTAAATGGCTCTTTTAGCGTCGTTATGCCCTTGGAATTTACTCCTAGTTTTAGCGCTATAAAAACCGTATTTTCTCTTGTATTTTGAAGCCGGGGTGAATGTTGCACATGTTGTAAACCTTACAAAAGTATCAAAGGCTGTGCACATTCATCCAAGGAAGCAATATTTTTCGCAACATGCACATCGACAGTAAAATTATAAAACTTATGAACCGTGTTATGTTCAGCAAACTTGGTCATTTCTCCATTTCATAATATGCCACATTATGATCTAGGTTTTACCTTTGTACATAAATATGTTGCATATTGTGTATGTAGTTTTTTATGGAAGGTCCTAGTAAAATTTTGCAACATACCAATGTGCTTTATGTCATATTCTATTAATTAACTTCAAGTAAGGTGTTACTTTTTGATAAGAAATAGTTAGACGCATGTTTGAACAATTTCGACGTCACATTCTGTATTGAAATTATTCCATCTTCCCCTGATGATAACTGCCTTTTGTGCGCTGTATTAGCAGATTCAAAAGGTATAACATGAATGTTTTTACAAAAATGAGAATTTCATTAGAGTTTCACGGAATTAAGAACAGTTTTAGGTCACTTCTCAGGGTATTAAGTACAATTTTTCCCTGTGTCCTTGAAAAGGTATTTTTTCCTTCATAACAGATACAGTGGTATGTATTGTGGGCAATTACAACAGGAACGTTTTAAAACTAGAAAGTTTCTCTTCCATTATAAATGATCAAAGAGAGCGACAAAAAAAAAAAAAAAAAAACCTGTAGCGAGAATGACGAGGAAGACGAGCACTCTTAACCCACAGAAAACTCTCAGATAGGTAAAAGCTTTCTTACAAAAGAAAAAGTTATTTTCAGGGAAGTAAAACACTTCATATCAAGTGAATCGTTCTTAAGCAAGCAGAATTATTCTTTGTCATTTACATATTTTACTTAAGTAAGGATTCTACCTCCATGTGAAGTATTTTACTTGCCTAGGAAAGCTTTATGGAAATCTATAAAAATCTTTAATCCTCTAAGACTATTTAATATGTACAAGAATAATTTTTTTTCTTAAAGTTTTACTTGTCTAAGAAAGATTACACTTGGAAAAGAATAAGTAAGGCAAAGAACGATTTTTTTGCTTAAATATTATTTCGTAATAGATTCTTTCTTAATCAAATTAAATAGTTCTTTGCGTTTTAAAATTCTTCTAAATCAAGTAAAAACTTTCTTGGGGAAGTAAAACGTTTTGAGAATAAGATCGCCCTTGTATATACACATATTTCTTAAAGGAACTAAAATCTTTCTAGACTTCTAAAATCGTTCTTAGACAAATAAAAGCTCTCTTCGGCAAAAAGGCTGCATTTTAGGGAAGAGGATCTAGCTTGTCAAACGGAAGTTTAACGTTCTTCGTTGCTTCAGTTATTCTTCATTTATACTATAAATATAAAGTAGGGCTCTTGAGTTATTCAGATAAACTGCTTGAAAACGGTTACAGGAACTCCTGAACGTTGACAACAGAAAAACAAATAAAATAAATAAGTGTATAAATGCAGCTTACGAGTTGTAAAGTGGAAACAGAACGTTTTCTTGACGTTAAATGGGTCACGTATATTAAAGTAAAGAAAGAGCCGTTATGTTGCTATATTTCATAGGCCGAGGAATATTTATCTCGTAATGTCTTAACCAATTTCAGCTGATGCTTGTTTATTTTGAGTAGAGTGCATTATGATATGAAAACAGTTGTCTTTTAATGTCAGTTCTCGAGCGTTCTTCAACAGTAAGCTTTAGCAGTAGGTGGTCAGTGGATAAGAAAAAAAAAAAAGTGAATTTTGTTGTTCATCTGAAAATCAAGCAAGTCTGGACGATAGTATCCAGAGTATTATTTTGTATAAAAGTCCAGATTTAAAATAACTTCTTGAATTAAGCAAAGAGAGAGGGAGAAAAAGAGAGAGGAGTGACTGAAGAAACAAAGGATACATTACCGGCGGAAAGTTTTCTTTTACGACTGCAAAGTTAAAAGCTGAAAAAATCCAAGGCAACCCAACAATTTATTGGGGGTCTGCTAGGTAAAAAGAGAATGAAGATGAAAGAGCCCATAAAAGAAAGCTGGGAAAAAGTAAGAGACTAAAAGAGAAAGAGTAAATGGCTGTGAAAGGAAAAGAGTGAACCAAGTAAACAAAAACAAAAACAAAAAAAACCTACAGCGGCGCCCATTGTCTAACTAATTAAGTTTTGCAGCGAATAGAAAAGAAAGATGGGTATTGGGTATTAAGTAGATAGGACAGTAAGCAAAATGATTGGGTTTAAAAGTCAGTGATACATTAGACAAGATACTGTTAATGAAAGGTATAAAAAAAATAGGAAAACTATCCTGTTTCACGCCATTGACAGCCATTTGACTATATATATATATATATATATATATATATATATATATATATATATATATATATATATATATATATATATATATATAAATCACACACCTACTCATCCAACTTCGGGAGCAACAGTTATCCACTGTGTATTGAGGATAAGATTACAATCACAAACATATGACAATATATTGCAAAAAATTTGGATTCTTAAAGAACAAAGAAGAGGCTGGGGACAACTTACCCTATTGATAGCTAAAACTGATTGATTAATTGATTTGTTAGTTCTTACTGGCGTCTCAACGACGAGGTTATTGATAGCTAAAAGCAAGGTATTAGCAGTAGAGTGTTAACAACAAACTGTTGGTAATATGAGTTTAAAAGACGAAAGGTAAAATACATGCACAGAAGAACTAGCTTAGTAATTATTTATCTTAAGCTGATTCGTCTTCGAAATGTTTATTTACTTTCCATCTTTTGCATCATTTTTTGCCAATAGTTCGCTCCAAGTTACCACCTACTGGGTAGGTTGTCCATGAAAGTTTTATTATAAATTTATCCTCATACTGATTTCCATGTTCGCTGCTTCCAGTTTTGAAAGGCAACTTACATCAGTTGTGAAACGTCGGGTTATTATAATAAAATTCACCATGGATAGTAACGTTCCCTGATCCCAAATGGTAATAATACTATGGATATATATATATATATATATATATATATATATATATATAATATATATATATAATATATATAGATATATATAAATAATTAATAATATATATATATATATACATATATAATATATAAATATATATAGATACCATATATATATATATATATATATATATATAAAGGTTTTTGCCACGAAGGAAAAGATGAAAAAGCAAGATAGCCGAGTACTTTCGGTCCTGTTCAGACCCTTTACTAAAGGGTCTGAACAGGACCGAAAGTACTCGGCTATCTCGCTTTTTCATTTTTTCCTTCGTGGCAAAAACCTTTATTCATACATAGCATCACGTTTTATATACTTCGTGATCAAGTTATTCATATATATATATATATATATATATATATATATATATATATATATATATATATATTCTGATTCTCCGTTAATTTTTAGCGCTCTTAATAGACAAATTACAATTAGTTAATGTCGACTAAAGAGTTATGAGAGAGAAAATATACGAAAAACATATTCCTAAACAATTCAGGGAGACAAACATGTTAATCGCTGTGTAATGATTTTCTCGGGCGCCTTTTGTACCGATATTGCGATATTAATATTTCATGTGACGAAGATACAGGATATTGATCGAAGGCCTTCTGGTCCCCCGATCCTTTTCAGGTTCCAAATTTTTCCTGCGGCGGATGAAGCCATCGGACAACTTCCAGAGATAGTTGTTAGTGTCCAGTGTTATGAGATGGTCGTCCAAGAGGAATTTTAAAGCAGAAATACGACGGTGCTTTTCTTTTGATGGATAACAAGGCCAAATTTCAATGTAGGCAATGAGATCCCAAAAGACAATTGGGAGGAAAACCAAAACTTTCGTTAATTGAAGAATACATAATCATACATGTTACAAAATCTGCCTCCGAGTTAGTAATACGAATCATCATACTTTAAGGGATCTTGAACGGGGGTTTTATCGTTTATGTCTTAATCCTCCTTGCTATGATTTTGCGATATAATGCATCTATGTCGTGAATATTTCGTAGTATTTATCGAATGTTTACTTAGTTTCCGATTTCGTTGAAATGGTTATCAGTACCACTCTGGTGGACGAATTCGGTCCTCTGTCTATCGTTGATACTATCTTTGACATAAAATATCCAGTTGCTCAAGACACAAATCTTCATCTATAAATAATTTGCTCTCATTTAGAGTCGTGTTATTTACGGTAGTGGACATTCAGTGTCAACATGGCAGATGGTTTGTCATGAGAGTCCTCTGTTTATCAACATTTTAAAGGTACCCATTCCCTCCACAAAAGCCCTGAAATAAATAAACATCTCTTGATATCCGAAGCTGGATTTGATTAATATGTTTCCTTTAATTTATGTCGTATCCAATCTTGATTCTAGTCATAAAACTTTGTTCTAATTCAAAGCAATATTATGTGACTATAAAATTTTCTCAGTATATCTGTACCTTAAGAATGTTATCATTTTTATTCTTTTACTTTTACTTGTATGCAGGATACATTATGTCCCTCATGTTAAACTATATTTGTGCAGATAAAATCATTGATGTAGAAGGAAAAATTATTTTCTGCTTGGACTTGAAGATTTTCCGAACATAATATCAGGAAACTCAGCGAGAAAGCCATATATTGTTCAAAAGAAATGTTCAGCAGTTAGCTTGAGTAGATGAGCAAGACCCCGTTCTGGGATTAGGTCAGATAATTGTCCACACAAATCCCAACTTTGTCTTGGCTTACGTGCAGTTTTGAAACTTCTACTAAGATCCACCTGGATTGTGTAGCCCACGTATATGTATGTATACAGAGACCGGTGATATAGGAGAGGCTGACTAGGGCTGGACGATGTCAAGTCTAGACATGGGGTTTATTACTCGTAGGCTGTCATGGTCACATTCATAAAATATGGACACATGAGTTACATATTTTATGAATGTGAAATATATTCTGTTAAAACAAAATTTCATCTAGTAAAAGGAGCCCATAAAAAGACCAAAATGTAGAAAGCAAATGCCAAATTTCAGTGATCAAACTGTCTCTCTCTTCAGGCAGATGATGGATGAGGAGATGAGGAGAGTTACAGAAAAAGTGGTATTTGTATCAAGAGGTCCACAAGTCAGCCATTAAGTCAACCCAGTTAACTTTCTCTTTAATCTTCCTAATCGCTGGTTGGAAGAAGATTCTATCTATGATATGTGAGTCCCACGATTTTTTTTAAAGATTCACTGCTTTTCTTTGTTTAATCAAAACTAATTCTACCATCTGACCCCTGAACCGACAATTGCTGCCATAAATTATATGTGACAAATTACAGTTAATTCTGTGACTGGGTTTTTTTTGTGTGTGGTCAAAAATAGCTGAGCTCTGTTGTCCGTACCTAATTGAGGTTTATGTTGTATTAATCTCTGGGGGAGTGATTTACCTGTGAAACCAATGTAAAATTGGTCACAGTAGAGGCATGCCTGTGTCTTTGGGGATTGGCTTTTGTTGGACGTTAGTCTAGGATTTAGCTATGGTATTTGGGTAGGTAAAAGCAAAAGATTTAGAGTTTCCAAGTTTAGAGTTTCCAAGTGTCTGTGTCAATGTCTCAATCCTGTCCAGGTGTGGAAGTTTTACCTTATTTTTGGGTGTCTCTCTCTGGTCTTGTTGTGAGGGGAACGGTAGAAGATTATGTTCGCTTTATGGACCACTTTCTCAATCATATGGTCAGGGTACCTTGAAGATGACAGCTCATTATGGATTAGTTCAATTTCCTTATCTAGGAAATATCGGGAACAAATCCACAAGGCTCTTAAGAATAATTTGCTGGTTACTCCAGTTTTGATAGAAGTACTATGATAATTGAAATAATGAATGAATGAATGAATGAAAGTGAAAATGTTCGTTATCTGTATATGGTAAATTTGTATTATGTCGTGTCCCTAAATGTTAAAACATCAAGAAAAGGAATTCATCGTCTGTTTCCCATTCAAGTGTAAATTTGATGCTGGGGACTAGTGCATTTAATTTTGAAAGAAATTCGTTGAAATTGTCCCACCTATTATCCCAAAATGTTAGTATATTATCTGCATATCTCATCCACAGCATGTTTTTAAGTTTTATTGTATTTATGATTGTAGTTTCAAAATATTACATGTATAGATTAGCTAAAACAGGACTTAAAGGGCTACCCATACTGCACCCTATTTTTTTTTTTATAGAATGATTCCCCGAATGAAAATTCGTTATTAGATACACATAATTCAACTAACTTTATTATCTTATCTACGGCCAATGGGAAGTTATCTGAATAGGGGGCTAATTTTTCCCTAAAAAATTATAAAACGTCCTGTACTGGTACTTTTGTGAATAGGGAATCTACATCAAGGCTTAAAAGTTTTATGTTGTGAAGTGGTAAATTAACTTCTCTGAATTTGTGACAAATCCTCAGAGTGTTTAATATGACTGGGAGAAAATGTGCCCAAGAGAGGGGGAAAGGAGTCCAGCAGACCACTTTTAAATTATATAATTGAAAGCTTTGGCACATGAGATAATGGGTCTGAATAGATGATTATCTTTGTGAGTTTTGGGAAGGCCTTAAAAGAAAGGTAGTTTTGGGTTAATGACTTTAAATTTCTTTAGTAGTTCAATGCTCTTTTTGCCTTTGCCAATTCATCTTACTTTTCTAAAAAAAAATAATTATGTTGGAACGTTTTGAAGGGGTTTTTTCGTCAGTTTGTCATAAGTCTTTGTGTCACTAAGGAGTTGGTTGATTTTGTCAAGGTAAAAGTTTTTGTCCATAGTAACACAAAGACTTATGACAAATTGGCGAAAAATGCCCTGCAAAACGTCCCCACAGAATTTTTGAGAAGAGTAAGATGAATTGGCAAAGACAACGAGCATTTGAACTACTGGAGAAATTCAAATTCATCAATCCAAAACTACCTTACTTTTATGGTCTTCCTAAGACTCGGGAAGATCATCTTCCATTCATATGCCGGAGCTTTCAATCATAAAATTTCTAAGTGGTCAGCCTCATTTCCCCTTTCTAAGGCACATTTTCTCCCAGTTACATTAAACATTCTGAAGATTTATGTCACAAATTCAGAGAACCTCATATACTACTTCAAAACATAAAACATTTAAGCCTAGATGTAGATTCTCTATTCACAAAAGTACTAGTACAGGATGCTCTGCAGTTTTTGAGGAAAAAATGAGCCCCCTGTTCATATCATAAAGTTAGCTGAATTATGTGTATCTAATAACGTCTTTTCATTCGGGGAGTCATTCTATAAACAAAAATTCGGGTGCAGTGTGGGTAGACCTATTTTAGGCAGAAGGTCAGTACAAAGCGCTGTTTATTCAGGCATCGTCTGGGCACAAAGGAAATACAGTTTGAAAGAATGTTACAAGCTCAACAAAAAGATCAACAATACCAGATGATAAATTGCAAAAGGGTAAAAATCAAAGAGATAATCCGGGATCACACTGTCACAAACTAAAACCAAAGATTAAAGATACATAAGAGATATAGAAGCTTAGTCATACAAAATTCAGAAACATGTATATAACTAAAAATTTTAATTTTGTAGCTTATATTTATCAACAACTTTCTTAAATATGAAGGCATCGAGTTTAGAAAAACCAAGACTTGAATTCATTCCAATTGTATTTCATTTGTGCCCAGACGATTTCTGAATAAACAAGAGCAATCGCTTGGTACTGACGTTCTGTCTGACATATTCCTGTGGTATTTGCCTGTATATGTATATATATATATATATATATATATATATATATATATATATATATATATATATATATACATACATACACACACACACACATATACAATATATCATATATATATATATATATATGTATATATATATATATATATATATATATATATATATATATATATATATATATATATATATATATATATATATATATATATATATATATATATATACATACACACACACACACATACACACAGACAAATACCACAGGAATATGTCAGACAGAACGTCAGTACCAAGCGATTTCTCTTGTTTATACTGAAATCGTCGGGGCACAAATGAAATACAATTATATATATATTTATGTGTGTGTGTGTGTACGTGCGCACTTGCTTGCGTGTTATACGAAGGAGTCCAAGTGGTCTCCCAGTAGCAGCGTGAGGAGGGAAAATCGAGGAAATTTTCATTTTTAAGACATGAAAGGCTGAGAAAGAAAGCGTTCTGAAACCAGCGTGAGTTATGCAATGGCTTGTCGAAACGTGGAGAGACAAAGGAATCTTTCGTTTACCCTTGGCAATTCAGATCCGTTAATGGGCAATTAGGGTCGAGAGTGTGAGAAAGAGCCCAAACGTTAAAAAGATATTGAGATACACGAGTTTAAGTTTGATTTAGAGTCAGAAACTGAAAGAGGAAAGAGTTAAGGCTACTCTCAAAGTTTGTCAGTGTTAAGTTAGGCTTAACGAAGGATATTCAATTTTTTTGGATGGTTTTGGGAGGGAAAAATAAAACATGACGACTAAGTCATTAATGACTTAGTAAATGACAAGTTCTCTTAAACCAAAAAAAAAAAAGGAATAATTTAATTACGGCAGTAGTTAAATCAGTCCTAGGCCCACAATTTTGTACTTGGTAGTTTGTGCATAGCAGAGATTCGTTGATGTAGAACCATTTTAAAATTGAAATACTACAGCATTACTTGTTTTCTTTCATTACTATTTATGTTGTGTTATCCTGCTCTCTCTCTCTCTCTCTCTCTCTCTCTCCTCTCTCTCTCTCTCTCTCTCTCTCTCTGTCGGATATTTTGTAGGAAACAGAAAGAAAAATGAAATATGGTAATAGACGTAAAGAACTAAGAGACATTTTACAATGAAACTTAGTGTCTTGTCATGTAAGATATTCTCATAGCAAATATGGCATGAGGTACCTTTTCAGTTTTAATTAACCTAGGTTCTCTCAATAATTGTTTTTTTATATACGCTGTAGTCCTCAATCAGGTTTTTTTCACGATGAAACCATGATATATATATATATGTATATCCTTTTGTGGATTTTTATAAATAAACATTTTGTGATAGATGTTGAGAGAGAGAGAGAGAGAGAGAGAGAGAGAGAGAGAGAGAGCGAGAGAGAGAGAGAGAGAGAGAGTTAAGTGATAAAAGACAGTTTAATGACGTTATAGCCTCAGTTGGTGATAAAGGTGTCGTGAAAGGATGAACGATGGCTTGCCGGCAGGAATACATAAACATAATCATTAATCTTGTGAGTAAATAAGGCGAATCAAATATGAGAATAAACAACAAAAAGAAGCAGCTTCAATAGTGATAACTAGATATATTATCCTTTGAAGAGAATATAACCCGGTTTAGATGCATTAGAAATCTGTTCGAAGCGTATTGTTAAAGAAAAATACTTATCATCTCGGTTGCTCAACTGAATCGTAATGTCAATAAATTTTATATATATATATATATATATATATATATATATATATATATATATATATATATATATATATATATATATATATATATATATATATAATTTTTTGTTTGTCGGGTTGAAGGTCAGCTGTTATGAGAGGAATAAAAATAAGATTAAGAGAAACAGCATTTTAACTCTGCATTTTCTCAGTAATAGTATTGGTAGTAGTAGTAGTAGTAAACATAAAATAAACATTAACGAAAATATGAAAAACAGCAACAAAACAACATATAATAATGAATATTCGGGGGATAAAAGAAGGAAGAAGAAAATATTGGTACGTGGTTGGCCTGTTAACATCCAGTGTGTGTGACCATTCCACTTCTGCTAGTCTTCTAACCTCTGAAACTCAATAAGCCAAGTGATGGAAATGCGCACAAGTCCTTGTCACCAATTTTCAAAGACACCTCATTTTTTTTTACTAGAATTTCCTTTTTTATTAGAGTTACAGCAATTCACCAAAACCTTTTGGATGGCCCATACATCAACCAGAAAATCTCAATGTTATTTCTTGTTAGGTATTCCAAGAACCTATAATTGATAGAAATGGTTAGATATTAAAAAATATCAGTATTTTGTAAAAATTCCAAGCCGTTGTTGGCCCCAACGTCATCATTTCAAGTCTCCCCTGTGGAACCTGAAATTCTCTGTTGCCTTGTCTTGAGATTTTATTGCCCCTTAGAAAAAAAATTTGTGTTTACAGCATCTGGACACATATTAGGTTCATGAATAATAAACGCTTGAATTTTGTATTGTATATAATTTATATGATGACAGAAACAGAGCATGAACGGGTTCAGTAAAAGGAATGTAAGGGGTTGCAGCTAGCGGCCGAAGGGACACTGCAAACAGCCTGAAGTAATTCCTACGGTGCACCATGTGAGGTGCACTGACGTCACTACCTCCCTAAAGAAGATTCCCTTGGGTTGAGTGTTCTCTCACCTGTCACATAACTTCATTATAGAATAAGGGACTCCGTACTGGACCTGTGTGACTTCAACTGGGCATTGTTTCATTTAAGGGGAAGACGGTCATGGATCAGAATCTTCAAAAGTGCGAAAATAAAATGAATGAATGAACTCAAATTTTATATCTGGGGTCATGAAACTATTGTGGAACGTAATGGAAGGGGGACGCGTAGTTAATGTATGTAAATTCTATTTCTCTTATGGAGACTGCGTTTAAAATGAAAGTATAAGAATTCTCTTTTCTTTAGTCATCTCATGCCACTAGCATCTTTATCCCAAAATACAGATATCTAGAGGTAAATCTTGTCTTGGAGTACTTCTTTGATCATATATATAATGTTAAAGTTTCCAAGCATTGCTTATGAAAATCAGTGCTGCAGGATACATCCGCTTGGGAAAAAATAATTAATATTTTGTGGCTTGTATTTCCACGATAAAGATGCACGATATAGGAAATGCTATTGATGAAGGTAGAGATTTCTCCTTTTGTAGACTTGCAAAGATTGAGAGAACAGAGAAAAGAAGTGCAAATGCTCCTAGCATCAAATGAATGAAACGTTTAGTTGAATAGTAAAAGGGGATCGTAAAGAGAAAACAGAATTAAGAATGAAGTTGTTATGTAGGTATCTCAAAGCGGAATAAAAAAAAAAATAATGTTAACAGGTAGCTCCGCCCTTAGCACCTGGCGTGAATGCTGCCTTATGAACGTCTTTTGTTCGTTGTAAGTTTGTATTCTTGTTCATTATTGTTTGCCTTTGTCTCAAACACTCTTTCTCTTCTCGCTTCCTCGCTCGCTGGTCTTATATTTTTCTCTCTCTCTCTCTTTCCCTCTTTCTATTTATGTGTTAGCTTTTCTGACCTGAATGCATATTTCATAGAGATACCTCTGCTTTGGCTGAGGATCCATCCGTGTGTTCATGGAGAGTGAAAACTCGTTTTATTCCAATTCTTTAATTCTCTACGAACGGAAATTCAGTTTATTGAATTACGAAAGCATGAAATCGAGAACATTGCAATACTGGAGATTTCTTGAGAATAATTGATTTTAGAAAGGTGGTAACAAATTTACCAACAGTAAATACATAAGTGTGGATTGTTTTTGCTGAATGCAAAGAATTTTCTCTTTTATAAACTTTTATATAGCTTGCTTTTATGTCTATCTGTTTGTTTTTCTTGGTCAAATCTTGTAACTCTTCCCTTCGTCCGATGGACGTGAAATACTGCACAGTTACTCAATCCCAGTGACAATACAAATTTACATGATCAGTAGGTCAGCAGTGACCTCTTGTGACACTACAGTGATCTCTCCTAGTATCTCAGGATTTGTGAAACTCGTCAGATTTTTCATAACTTCTTTGACTCGAAATAATTCTATGGATTTTTCAAATCTTTGACTCGACAGGATATCAATCTCGTTGGCTACATACAATCATAAATTTGTTACAATTTCTGTCAAAGCTAAGAAGTATAAAATTTTAAAAATTATATATGAGATTTTTAAAACACGCTTTTATCAAAATGCGCTAACAAGTGAGAAATAAATTTTTTGAGACGCCAGGATTTTCTTACAATTAATCATGTCTACAAAAATAAGAGCATTGGCGCCAAACATGGAAGGAAATGCTACAAGAGATAAAACAATAATATTTTAGTTCTTTTTTGTAGCATTTCCTTCCATGTTTGGCGTCAACGCGTTTATTTTAGTAGACATGAGTAATTATAAGAAAATCCTGGAGTCTCAAAAAATATATTTATCACTTTTTGGTGCATTTTAATCTAAGCGTTTTTTAACATTTTTTTCTAGATTTGGAGGAACACTTTCAAAACAAGTAGCATGGCCAATTATACTGATAAAGAAACTAAACGATTTCAGAGTTCTGGAAAATATATTCACAATACTTCTTTTTCCTAAGGACAAGTTACAAGTATAGATAAGGTAACGAGTATTTTTTTTTTTTTCATTATTGATCAAGACAATTAGAAGTCAACCATTTTATATCTAATGAGAATATATTTTTCCACAACGTTGAAACTGTTCAGTTGCTTTGTAGCATAAATACGACTTGACATTTTTTATGCGTTTCTCAGAGATTTAGAAATTTAAAAAAGAAAATTCTGTGCATCAAGCAACACCTATCTGCTTGTAATCTACTTGTAACAATTTTCTGTGCAAAAGGAACTCATGTTTACATGGAATTCTCAACAGGACTATATATTCAAGATTTTAATTGAAAACTGTCACATTTTTACACGAGTTCTCTATGCACATGAATGTCTCATATTTGCTGCAGACGTTACCGAAAATAAATAGGTATTCGTTGGCTTGTAAACAACTGTTTCGCAAGCACGTGGCTGTAGGAGAGAGGCAAATTAATGCTTCCCGAAATAAACGCTGTTAGGGCATATTTTCTTGGAAATGTTTGGAAACATGAATAATTCTACAATGCCCTTTAGCTCATAGACGAAAGAAAATTAACCAAACTAGAGAAAATACTAAAATAGACCACAAGGGAAAAAATGTATGCGTCGTATCAGCGAGGATGTGGTTCACATGGCAACAGTCAAAGAATGCTTTAGAGACCTCGACCCTTTCACGTTAGAAAGTCCAATGAAACGGCTCTCTGTCTGTCGTCAAAGTATACCCTCACTCCATGAAGTGTCATTATTTGCTGTTTCTCATTTCATCAACCAAGGAACAGTGACAGCCTCCGGCCATTAGGATCTGCATCTAGAATCGTTCTTGGGAGGTGTCTTCGTTCGTTTTCTTTTAGAGAGATAGAGAGAAGCTCAGAAAGAAAGTTATATTCGCACAAGATCGTGCTTTCTTCTGTGCCACTTTATTTTTAAAAATAAAGGATAAGAGAGATCAAACGCAGGCACTGAACCACAAAGACTGTAAAACAGACATCTGTGTTCTAAGGTCTTTGTTGTTTATCGATTAAAATGCTTTTGTTCGTCAAGATTAGTTCTTGTGGTTGTCAAATGAAAACTTTCAACTTTATTTGAAATATTTGGATTATTGCAGTGCAATATTACTTTGGCATCTTCGAAGTTCAATGTACTCTGTAAACTTTAAGCGATTTCAAGTTTCGTTCATTCGGAAAACGCTGTATTAAATGGCGATTGTTAAAAATTATTCAGAAGCTTTTTTTTATAGTATACTTCATTTTATAGTACTAAAAAATTCTTTAATGGCATAACAAAGAAGTGGACATCACCAAATACTAACGCTTCTCTCTCTCTCTCTCTCTCTCTCTCTCTCTCCTTGTGTGCGTCGTTTTTACGTCATTTTTAAGGATAATGAGACCTAGCCTAATCAACTACGAAGCGACACGCACAATTGCAGAAATAGAAGAGAAAGAAATATAGGATTTAAGCCCTAGGCCAAGGGCTAGAACCTAGGAGGGCATTCAGCGCTGATAGGGAAGTTGAGTGGAAAGGTCTGAAAGGGTAGCAGGAGGAAATCCCCCAGTTGCACTTTGAAACAACTGTTAAGAAAGGGTGGATAGTAAGATGTAAGAAAGAATATGAGGGAAAGTACAATAAAAGGAATGAAAGTAGTTGAAGAGAAGCTGCAAAGAACCTTAAAGAATGCTTACAGTGTCCCACGTGAGGTGCACTGACGGTGCTACTCCCCTACGGAAATTGCAGAGATAGAGTATTTCCACTGATATTGGTACGAGGAAGTATGATTTTTTTTTACTCGCGCAAGTTGATGTGCTTGTTAAAATTCCGTTTTATATTTGGAATACTAAGCAACCTGTTCACAAACATATGAATCTACATTTTTACCTTTTACGAGTTCTTTAGTTAAATATTTCCATTGTTTTAATCTCTCTCTCTCTCCTCTCTCTCTCTCTCTCTCTCTCTCTGTTGTAAGGCGGCAGCAACGAAATTCTTTCTTTCTTTTGATGGAGTCACCCACGTAGTCCATTATCACTCGGAACTGCTCAATTTAGACGTTGTTTTGCTGCTGCTCAGGAATGTAAAATGGCACTCGCTGGAATTCTTTTATTACTCTCTCTCTCTCTCTCTCTCTCTCTCTCTCTCTCTCTCTCTCTCTCTCTCTCGCTCTCTCTCTGTTGTAAGGCGGCAGCAACGAAATTCTTTCTTTTCTTATTTTGATGGAGTCACCCACGTAGTCCATTATCACTCGGAACTGCTCAATTTAGACGTTGTTTTTGCTGCTGCTCAGGAATGTAAAATGGCACTCGCTGGATTCTTTTATACTCTCTCTCTCTCTCTCTCTCTCTCTCTCTCTCTCTCTCTCTCTCGTTGTTTGCATACCCCATAACGTTTCGGCATTTTTTTATTTTTGCAAATTTTCTATAGTCCAAATTATTTATAAGTTTCTGAATCATAGACCATAAAATAAACTATTAAAATATAAAATGTGAACGCGAGAGGGTTTTTATGTCTAACTTGTTTATTGGCTTTCATTGGAGGATTTAACTGATACATTGCAATAATTTTAAAGGAGACAAGGTAATCTGGTCTCTATGAATTCTAATCATTATATATTATATATATATATATATATATGTGTGTGTGTGTGTGTGTGTGTGTGTGTGTATAAGAAGATCTGGACAGGTGTGGTAATTAAAGGGGAATCACTTTGTCATCTGTAGCCTTGAAAATTTTCAGTGTTGTTGAATAGGTTAGAGCCAGTAGTTGATTGTACTTGAGGGATGAACAGGCCGGTATTAGAGAGGGGTGAGGTTGCAGTGATCCGATTTTCATAGTTAGGCATTCAATGCAGAAAGCTAATGAAATGAAAACTCCGTAAGTCTTTTTGTTCATTTTTGAAAAGGCCTTTGATAGTATATATTTCATGAGGGATAATGGGAAAAATAGTGAGGCATTATGGAATACCGGAAACGTTGGTGAGGGTTATTATGAACATGCGTGAAGCCACATTTTGTTAAGTGATGGTTGATGGATGGTTGTGTGATCCATTTGAAATTAAGTCTGGTGTGATTCAGGGTGGCATTCTGCCTCCTCTGTTTGTATTGGTCGTAGATTTCGGTATGAGAAGGGTCAAAAGAGAAACAGATGCAGGTATACTCTGGTGAGAAAATGAGAAACTTCTTGATATAGTTTTGATGTGCAAGGGACCAGAAAAGATGCAGGGTGTTAGATTGTCTGGCGAATGAAGGTGGAAATGTTGGTTTGGCTATTAATAGTGGAAAATCTGAACTCACGAATATGAATATTGAAAATGTACAGGATTGTCTAATTGAAGGCATAGTTGTAAAACAAATGGATAAGTTTGAATATTTAGGTATTTATCTAGATAAGGATGATTCTCTGAGCACAGAGTTCATGGAAAGATTAAAAAAGGCTCATCAGGCAATGGGAATACTTCAGAATATTTAGAATAATAGCAATTTTTATGTGCACAGAAAAATCAAAGGTTTAGGAGTATTTTGATTTATGGGCATGGTTCAGTACAGAGACTTCGAAAAATAAATTCTTAGCATTTGCAATTAGGGCGCACAGAAGATATTATTAATTAACTGGGTGGGGGATAGGATATCAAGTAACAGAATGAGAGAAATAACGGGGTTGGGGGGTGGGGGGGGCGCCGGTCGATGAGTATGTTAGGTTCTCACGCTGGAACGCCGCTGAATGTCTTCTTTGGCCCCAGTGCCTGGGCTTTTGCCCTAAAACTCATACATCCATCCATCCATCTCACGCTGGAAGTGGCTAGGCCATCTGTATAGAAGACGGAATAGTACAAGATACATCAGGGAGGGTTGCTTTTGGTAGAAGAGGTAGAGGAAGGCCAAAGGATAATGAGGCGGGAAGCAGGAGATAACTGTTGGGGAAATCTTTGAGTACATCCAGTCTGTATTCATCCACTTGGATGCCACAGAAAATTGTATATATATATATATATATATATATATATATATATATATATACATATATATATAGTGTGTGTGTGTGTGTGTATATATATATATATATATATATATATATATATATATATATACGTATATATATATAGATATATTAATATATATAGATATTCATATATATCTATATATAATATATTATATATTTATTTATATATAAATTAAAATTGGTCATATTGACTTTACATTTATCATGCGGAATAATCATACATACAGCTTCCTTATTGGTAAATGTGTGTAGTGCGGGGAAATATGTTGTCATAGCAACCACTCAGAAGTCCAGGTAATATAAGTTTTCTCTTGAGAGTCTCTTCAATGTATATCTATATCTGTTATATGTATATATACGTGTACATACACACACACTCCCACCTCCTGACATATCCATGCTGTAACAGCTGAACCATTGATATATTCCAAGTATATAAAACCTCCTTATCACTTGCCGCTTCATACGCTTACACAACATTCATATATATCATATGAAAAGGTTGTATCATGTCACACGCACGTACACACACAAAAGTGCACACTTATGTGTACATAATATATATGTGTGCGTGTGTGTCATTATAACAACCTTTTCATTTGACACATGTGAAAGTTGTGTAAGTGTATGAAGCGGATATGTCAGGAAGCGTGCGCGCGTGTGTATATATATTTATATATATATATATATATATATATATATATATATAATATATATATATATATATATATACTAGATATATATATATATAGATTGCTTGCAGGAATGTGATCAGACTGGAGACGCTAAAGATGACGTATACAATAAGTATGTAGGCTAAGATAACATGCCGTCATCTGTGGTCATTCATTTGTTTTGAAACAGTCCAAGCTCCCTGCTTGAGACAACTACCCCGACCTATATTCAAACACGCCTACGTGATCTGTAGCGTGTCTCATTTGATTGTGTGTTCGTATGAAACTATGTCATTTGTATGTATGTTCATATGTTCGAACTACTGTCTGGCTCCTTCATAACTTGTAACAGAGATGGTAGACAGGAGAACAGAGTTAGCTATCGTCATTAGAAGACCTGTACCTCTTTACCTAAGCTTTATCATGTAGAGGAATAGGATTAGCCATCATCATTGGCATAAGCGATCAAGCTATCGTTATTAGAAGACTTTGTATCAAATCCCTATCTTGATCCTTCACCATGTAAAAACTTCAGAAGAATATATAATTTTTTAACATTAGTGTTTTCTACAAGAACCTCCTCACCATGAGTTTAACACATCGTCGTCATAACCAACAAGATAATACCGACTTCGTAAATGATCTACAAACCCCAGACACTCCATTGAAGATGGAAGTGCAATACCAACCGACTTAGCGTAATATTATCGCTAGTCTAACATTACCTCATAGGGCGCCTTATCATACAAGGCACAAGCCCTACGAAGAAAAACCAGAATAATAAATCATGTATCATAAGAAGTCAACGACGACGGAAGCAGCAGACTCTTCAAGCAACATAGTATCATCGTTAGTGAGCGACTTCAGAAAACAACAAGAACTTCTTTAACGACGACGAAAGCAAGAGATTCTTCAAGCAACTTAGTATCATCATTAGTGAATAACTTCAGAAACAAACCGACGTGTCCCTCCCTTTTTCCTACGACAACGCAAGCTTCGTCTCTCATTAGAATCATTCAAGAAAACATCGTTAGTGAGCGTTTCCGGCACTGCAAGAAACAAACCGAACGCGTCCTGCAGCATCGGATCTTTCAAGGGCTCGAATCATCGAAACAACGCGCACGGGGAAACTGAAGCCAAACCAGGTCATCCGCTAATAGAGAAGGAGGACCAAGGCCGTGTGTCGTTATCGGAACACCGTGACTTCCCACAAAAGCAAGCTAAGTAAAATTTTTTATTCATTTGGAGTAACTTTGATGTTTCTTTGCAGGTCGAATTTCGTTATTCCTGTGGCTGAAGTTACGAGACATTCTTAATCTTACTTTTTTACAGAAATTATCAAACATCATTGAGATTTCGCTACTGCGAGTTTTTTATCTTTGAGTGTCTGTTTCCAGAAGTTCTACTGAAATATCATAATCATATACTATGTTAATTTTATCATTTTGGTGATTATTAATCCCTTACGTAACAAATCATATTAAACAGTGAATATGCGTTTACGCAGTGGACGTCTTGTATCTTTTTATACAGATGCATGGATAGGGTCGTTAAGCACCGTAGTGATTAGAAAACACACAAAAAACAAGTGGAACACCCGTACAAATCTATATAAATTAGAGGTAACACTATTTCGGGTCATGACAATAAATGCTCCTTTGCAAGTCCCGATCGCAGTTTTAGCCTTGAGTTTTTTGAGTTATATAAAATATCGAACCTCAATGACTCAACTTAACTTTTAAAATATGGCTGGATTGCAAGGAATAACATGTCTGTAATGCGCTGACCAGGATCCCTCACTATTTCAAATTTTAGCAAAGAATGAAGTACAAACAGTTAATATTGAATGCAGTAGTGATAACTTGTCTTATTAGTTAATCGCTCAGTTCCTAATAGTTCGTCATTCATTGCTTTATACGTAACCAGCAACATAATGCTAAAAACACACAATACGTTGCCGATGGTAATAAAGAGAAGGATCTTAATTATTAAAAAAAAAAAAAAAAAAAAAAAAAAAAAAAATAGAAACAGTAGCCCCGTTCAGAATCAAACAAGCAAACTCGGTGACTGTGTCACCTAGTCAAGCGGTCAAGGTCAGTCAAAAACTGCCGAAGTGTTCAAAGCATAGCAAATTCCATACAATAAGCGACTCTAGCAGAGTGGGGAAAAGCGATGTTGGTTCATACATACCGATATCTTTTTGAATTAAAAAGGATTTTTCCTATGAAACACACGACCGTATAAAGTAATCAGAGCAGGTTTTCGTTTTTTTTTTAATACGTAAGTTATTATAAGTAGTGGTGGATAAAGCCCAACTGTACGCGCCGTAAAAATTAGAATATCTTGTTTTATTTCTTTAGTAAACGTAATATCCTGTATTTACGGACTCACTGTCTGTTGTTCGAACTTCCCTAATAGAAGTCCGGATAAGCGAGCGCTTACAGATACCTCTATAGTTATAAAAAACATTGATCTGTATCTAGTGTAATTGTAAGATTCATCTAGGGGTATACAAAATATTTAACTTACATCCTGCAAAATAAGGCGTGTTTATCAAAGGGAAATCCTATAAACCCTTCAAACATATTAAAATCGTTTGAACAAAAATGAGACAGTTAATCAAATAATAACTTATATAAAGGAACTATACATTTGTCTCATAAATCGTAACATTGTTCAAATGACCCAACAGAATTCTCCCACAACCGCAGTCGCACTCTGCACGCAAAATCTCGAGAAGCATGCACCCTCGAATGTCTTAGTGCGTGTGAAAAAGACTTGCTGGGAAATGAAATTTTAATCCTTCCCGACACTCTGAAATATAACGATTTCCGCGAACAAAGCCCTAAAAGTATACATAAAATCGTGGATACGGAAGTTATAAATATCGCATTTTTTTTTGTTGTTCTAATTTTTAATCCCGCCCAAACCAGTCGTAGATGAATCTCTCTGATAACTATCTAAAGTAATATCCGTAAAGTCATTCAAGCAGAGGTGATTCAGCAGAATTTTTTTTTATCTTTTACCTGAATACCAGGAAGTTTCTCCACTAGCGAGTGATCTCTGGGAAAAACGGATGTAATTTAACACAAAACAACGGTCTAAGGGACAAACATAAAGATATTTACGTACCTTCGTATAGATTCTCAATGAAATTTCAAAATAGAGATAAATGACGAAGTGAAAAATGTTAGTAATAGGAGTCATTAGGAAATCAAATAAGCCCAATATAATTTTTTCCCTCAAATGTCATGCCATAAAAGATCGGATTTCGCGTATCTGCGTAGATTCTGTCGCTTAACAAAGGAAACGACTCCCGATAGTTTCCAGTGCTATGTACCGACGACATCTTATCTCTATTAGGTTAGAATAAATTTTTTTCACCAACTTGGACTTACTTAAATGCTTTTACCAAGATACCATTACCTAAGTGATTGTACCTCATACACCGTTTTCACGCACACTCAGGGGACAGTTATCAATTTTTACGCTATGGTCCCCCCTTCCCGGCTTACGTTGCACCCCAATTACAATATAGTGTTTGGAGCTTTTAGGGATACCCTACATGCCTATATGGTGATGATCTTGTAATCTTTTCTAATACCTTAGAAGTACATTCACATAAAGTAGAGCTAGTGCTACAGAGACAAAGACAAATAATCTCAGAGTAAAATATCTAAATGTGAGTTTTTTAAATCCGAACATGTTTATCTAGGTTTTATGTGTCTGGTCAAGGTCTTAAAAGTAGTCCATGTAAGGTGTCGGCTATTCATAACTTTCCGGTACTTATTAACGTAAAAGGGGGATACAGCACTTTTGCGCTGTAGTGGGTATTACAATCGTATGTAAATATGTAACTCTTCTATCATGACAGCTCCTTTAACAGATCTTACGAAGAAGAGCGTAGATTTATTATGGTCTAAAGCATCAACAGGCGTTCGATATCTTAAAAGCGGAAAATGCAGCTTACCTAACTTAAAAATCCCTGATTTAAATAAGGAATTTTTTTTTTATTGCAACAGACGCCTCAGACCAAGGGTAAGAGGGATACTACTTCAGTAATATGATAAACAGTTCTTCCCTATAGCTTTTATTCACGTAAACCAGCCCTCTGAAAGTAAATATGCAGTAATAGGCAAGGAAGGGCTAGGTATCTTTAACACTAGTATTTTAAGTTCATAATTTATGGCTATCCTGATAAAGTCCTTACTGAACATGAGTCCTTTACCGAGTTTTTCAAAGGCTTTAATCACAGTCCAAAAGGAACTCGGTGACAAATGATCATTCAGGTTATTGGAGCCAAGATAAGATATCTACCTGGAAAGCAAATATCATAGCTGACGCATTATCCCGCAATCCCGCACCATACAGCAAAGAACCCTTAATGGACTAAAAGAAGATAGAAACATCCGTGCCTATTGTTATTAAAACCGTATCTTAAACAAGAAAATTCCTTAACCCAAGAGATCGCGAGCATTGAATATCTGGGTCGGAGCGCAGAACTGTTACAAAACTGAACAAAGCAAGTGTCAACAGCGATAAGCAAAACAATAAAAACCACAAACAATAAACATTCGAAACGGAAACAGGGTCAGTGGCTAGGCAAAAACAATAAACACTTCGAGCAGAAACCCTAAAGCAAAAGTATATTTATAGTTGTGTATCAGAATAATGTAATCAAATGTAATGTTCTATGTAGGTCTGTGACGAGGAAAACCCGAAGAACACAGCAGAGGACTAACGACCAGGTAGTAGTAATAATCTCTCTCATACCAATCGTCATAAACTGGTTGCATTCCGTCATCCAGGGTTCCCTCCTATGTCACAGAAAGCCAAATCACTGTTTTACTGGCCTACAATGCTTACAGATATAAAAAGCACATATCTGATTGTAACACGTGTCATGAAAACAAGGGATACACTAAGACACCTGTCAGTTTAAGGGCCTATCCCGTGCCAAATCAATCCTTGAAAGAATATACGTAGAATTATTAACAAAGTTACGAGTCTGACAGAGCAAATAAACACTTCTTAGTGTTAATAGTTCTTGACAGTTATATAGAAGTAATAGCACTAAAAACAAACACCGCAATTGAGTGCGTTAGGAATATTTATGAGTGCTAAATCAGTAAATATGGAATTCAACACATAATAATCTGTGACTCGGGTGGTGTAAATCAATAATAATCTCCTTAACACGTTGTGTGAATTCCTTTCCATTAAGAAAACCAATAATATATTTTATCACCCAGAGTCTCGGTTTGGTAGAATACCGGATAATTAAATAGGAAGTGTCAATGTCTTACGAGTTACAACTCGTGATATTGGATCCGAACCTGGATTATAGCGGTTCTCGCGGTTTTAAATACCTTTATCATTTATATCTTGTGATCTATAGAATTGATGCCGCAAGTAGCCTTATACGGTACGCCGCTAGAAACCTTTTTTCCCACATATTCAAGCCAACCATTAAATTTATCAAATATATATATATATATAAAAAAAGAAATATATAATAAATAAATATAAAAAAATAAAATAAATATGGATACAAGTGGAGTCAATATAATACACTCTGTAAGAAGTCGGAAGGGTTACAAATTATAATAAAAAAAGGAATCACGATAAATCAATAAGCAAAACGTAACCATAGATAATTAAATATCCAAATATATATGCGTAAAGATTTGAACTCTAACTTAACGCTTTAGTAATGACAAATAAGCTAAAAGTTCAAACACATATCAAAACCTACTGACATATTGTCTGTCCGGTGATTTATATTCGTAGTCAATGTTAAAAAAAAAAAAAATAATAATATAATAATAATAATAAATAAATAATAAATAAAATAAAATAAAAGAGATTTTTAAAGTCAGGAAGTCTAGAAGTGAAAATTTTATCTATGAAATAATCCTATATGAATCTTATACAGGCTAATAATATATATAGAATTTGTATGGAAAACCTTTTTCATATAGTTTGAATAAGGAATATTTAATTTAACATAATTACAATTATGCAGTTTTCCAACATGAAACTAATATATTGTTCAATTTTGGTACTGTTTTTTTTCAGACATTCTTCTCATGTGGGTCGAGTATTAAAAGATAATAAATTTATCCTAAAGTCGTATTTATTGCAGCAAGTAACGTAACTCTTAGCTGGCTGAGAGCAATCTCCTGCCAAGTGACGACGTCATCATTGCCGTATCAGCATTTGTTCCTTTTAACCTCTATAATCTGCTTACACAGGCTTCATCTGTGTGTCGTCTCTGCTTGCAAAAACAGATTGACTGGAGAAAGGAATGCTTAGCCCGAACTTCTCATGGGCAAGGCAGACGTTAGGTACAAGTGTCTATCGGTGTGCGCAATGCAACTTTAGCTAAGGAGTTGCAATAATTTTAAAATTAATAAACAAAATAAGGAAATAGAATTTTTATAACATCAAAATGAATTAATTTTTTCTGAACCTCATAGACATTTAGAAGTATCACGATATGGATATGGAATATTTACTTGCAACATTAGCTTATTACAATCCAGGTAAATCACATTCATGGGAAAATGTTACATTTTCTTGAAAAACCCAAAGTTATTTAGAAATTAGTTACATAGTGGGTTTTTTTCGTTGCATCTCCTACCTATTAATAATGTTTTAAAAGTTAACCTCAGAGGATGCGCACGAGAAAATTGAATATGAAACTTTTGTTAGGGCACATAGAATCATGATTAATCTTCTCTTTGACTCTTATGTTGCCTGGCAATCTTACAATTAGCTCCGTTTTCCACTTCTTTGTCTAGTAACTTACTACCAGTAATATCGAATTTTCTTTGGGATTCGTATTGAATATCTGTTTATTTTTTATAATTATGGATATTTTTACAGTCATCATAGACCTGGATAGGTTCACTCATTGTTAATGCCATGGATAAAAAAAGTTTGTACAGCGGATTCTTTTGAATTCCAAAATATCAGCGAATTCATGTGGGTTACGTCTGGTCTAAATGGCTCTCTCCCCTCCCGTATTTGGATGTTGTCTGAATTTACTTTGCCCTTGTGACAAGTATAATTTCACTTGCAGGCTGATTAATGGAACCTGGTTACAGTATCCTGCAGTACGAGAATTTCACATCGAAACTTCAAGAAATCGTTCGTCGCAGCGGACGACTACAGTCAAGTAACAACCGCCTACAATGTGAAAGGAATTTCATGGACTTCTTCGACCGACACCGTATCTCGTCGTTAATCTCGTTTTAATGCGGAATGCTCCGGCGGCTGTCGGAATCGACTACGAATGGGACATACTTCCGACAATTACGACCCGAAGGATATTCAACTCTACTTTGCTGGCGAAGGACTCGTGCTGGGGATGTTTTTTTTATTCATCGCGAACGTAATCGTGTAGCTTAGGATGCAGAGAATAAGTATGAGCGCAAAAATAGAACGTTGGACCCGCCCAGGCAAATTTTCCCCTTGTTTTAACCCTGTGAAAATAGGCCGTTTCATTGGGTCATAGGTGGTTGTCTGGAACTGTGTAATGGACGAAAAGTGGTTCGAAAGCTAGTTAAATGTGAAGTAGTATAACCTCGGTCATGTATCCTATATATATAAAGTATCATGTATCCTATATATAATTGATCATAAATAACAGAGTCGAAATATATCTTTGCGTGTACGCAATAGGAATCTCTTATATAAATGATCATAAATAACAGAATCTAAATATATCTTTGCGTGTACGCAATAGGAATCTTATTTAAAGTGCACATATATTAATCATAATTTTTATGAATCCATATACATATGATAAAACAATCAGGTAGCCTATAATCAATCTGTTACCTTTTATCTTACCAATATCTGCAGTTATATGAGTTAGTATATTGATTAATGTATCAGATATATAACATTTAGCATAAAATCAACGAATCAATCAGCATAAACATTAATGATTTTATCAATTATATATGAAATTTGTTTTTTATCAGTTAAAATATGATTTTTATCATATTAATCTTCATTCTATGCAATTATCAGAGTACATTAGTATTTTCTGTAGCATATGTATTCTTAATGAGATGAAGTGAAAAAAACTGTATCATTATATATCCCGTGATCACTATTATTACCAATATCATTGTTTTATATTTTTATTACTTGAATCAATTCATGTACACCATGAATTTTTATTTACTTATATATATATATTATATATATATTCACATAGTGTCTGTATCACACTCCTATAAGTCAAATGCAAGTCAAGTTTGAGTAATATTCAGTAGCTGGTTTTGGTAGCTGACCGAGCTAATGTAAGTGTTTACATAATAAAAATATGGAATGTTAGTCCATATATATAAAAGATTGCTTGCAGGAATGTGATCAGACTGGAGACGCTAAAGATGACGTATACAATAAGTATGTAGGCTAAGATAACATGCCGTCATCTGTGGTCATTCATTTGTTTTGAAACAGTCCAAGCTCCCTGCTTGAGACAACTACCCCGACCTATAATTCAAACGGCCTACGTGATCTGTAGCGTGTCTCATTTGATTGTGTGTTCGTATGAAACTATGTCATTTGTATGTATGTTCATATGTTCGAACTACTGTCTGCTCCTTCATAACTTGTAACAGAGATGGTAGACAGGAGAACAGAGTTAGCTATCGTCATTAGAAGACCTGTACCTCTTTACCTAAGCTTTATCATGTAGAGGAATAGGATTAGCCATCATCATTGGCATAAGCGATCAAGCTATCGTTATTAGAAGACTTGTACAATCCTATCTGATCTTCACCATGTAAAACTTCAGAAGAATATATAATTTTTTAACATTAGTGTTTTCTACAAGAACCTCCTCACCATGAGTTTAACACATCGTCGTCATAACCAACAAGATAATACAAAAAAGACTTCGTAAATGATCTACAAACCCCAGACACTCCATTGAAGATGGAAGTGCAATACCAACCGACTTAGCGTAATATTATCGCTAGTCTAACATTACCTCATAGGGCGCCTTATCATACAAGGCACAAGCCCTAATATATATACATATATATATATATATATATATATATATATATATATATATATATATATACATATATATACATATATATATATATATATATATATATATATATATATATATATATAATACACATACATATATATATCGACGTTCCAATAATATTCTCCTACCACTATCATCACATGGACAGAAGTTTTCATCCATACCTTTCTAATTTGTCCTATCTTTCAACTTGAAGTTGATCTTTATGAAATAATATAATTTTATGCAAAATATTAGAGCATAAAAAACTTTTTCTATTGAAATATTCAGATTTACATATTTTAGTTGACATCGTTTCGGAAGACTGCTCAAAATCACGCGATTTTTCACTACATAGAAAATTTAAAACTTTATTACTCCACCATATTCCTATATAATTATTTTTTAAACCTCTATACCAACAATAAATACATAAAATTATAATCCCATGTTTTTATAGTGAAAATAACGTTAGACTTCACAGGAGCAACAGTTAGGATTCACAGAAAAGGGATCGAGATAAATGATCAATGAATTTCAGACCATTCCACTATCAAGAGGCAGTGACACAAAGCTTGCCCTTGTGTGAAAGTTGTTTGAAACTGTTGGATTCTAAACGTTTATGGAAAGCACAATAATATTTATTTTATATTTAAATACTTATTTTGCCATGAAATGTTTTTCCTCTCATTTGGAGTGAAGTTGACAGATGGAAAAATTTAAAAAACACAACACTACACGAGAATACATATACAATGGGTTAAGCATGTACAGTGTGCACAGAACACTTGACAAAGTTAAATTAGGTAAGAGCGTCGTCTGCTATTGTTCACTTTTGCCCACCAGTTACTGCGCATGTGCCAGATATGCTTCATTGTTTACAAACATTAATCTCTCCTATTAAGGCATGACATATGGTAACTTACATGCTTAGCCAATTTCGGGACCTACCCTCACTTCATGTACTGTAAGTAAAATCCAGGAATGCCTGTTAACCTCTCTTTCTTTGGTGAAGTACCTAGCCAGAGTTATTTGTTTCTTTTGTTTGTCCTTAATGGTTGTGTGGTTTTGTTTATTGCTAATGGTTGTATGGCTTGAAAAATATATAAGGGAGTTCATGACTCATCATTAGGACTCTCATTGTATTGGAATTTAGGTCCTTGGATTTATTTGCAAAATAATTGGTCTTGTCGATCCATCTTGCGAGAAAGGAAATTGAGATTTTTAGTATCCAGTGAAGTGGTAAGCATGTAAGCATGTAGGTAGCGCTGAGTTCAAGTCAGAAGTCAACAAATCTGCGGTCTATACCTAGGGAAATTACGCAGTTCCTGGGTTATTTGTGGCATGCGGGGTTCTTCACTCCAAGTTTGAAGTGCTCTAGATCAAGAAAAGTGAAGTCAGTGAACTGGTGCAGTGAGATCTGTATAATTAATTAGGGTATTGAATTACTGCACCGGGGAACTGCTCCATCTGTTTTTTTTTCCAGTTTGCGCATGCGCAGTAAGCCTTAGCAACGAAGATGAATCTTGACTCTGCAGATGCGATACAGGCATTAGCTCCCCAAGAAATAAATCGAATGACCAATCCTCAATTAAAGAGAGCTCTCATCACGTTAGTAACAACTCAACGAGAAAATCACCAAAGCGGAGATGATCCTACCAATGCCGTTTTGTTGCAGGAGATAAAGAAGTTCAGGGAAGAATTTGAAAAAATTCGGGAACTTAAAAAAGAGGTAGCATATCTATCAGGCAAGCTCGATGATGCATTTACAATCATCCACAATCAACAACTGTTCATAGAGTCCATGGATGGAAAGGAGAGAAAATGAAATCTGGTGTTAACTGGTGTAAAGGAAGAAGACAAAGACAACTCTGAACTAGCGGATAAGGACAAGGTAAGGAGATATTAGAAGAAGCTGGATATTCGGAGCCATTAAACATGGAAGAATGGGAGATACGTCGTTTAGGGCAACGAAATGAGAGGAAAAAGAGACCTATTCACCTTAGGGTAAGAGATCAGAAACAACGTGATTCCATTAGTGCAGTTGCAAAGAATTTGGAGAATGCAAGAGAGCCCTTCTCAAAAGTGTACATTGAAAAGGATTTACACCCATGCATTAGAAAAGAATTTGCCCGCCTCAGGAAGAGAGAACGTGAAGAGAGAGGTGAAGCTGTCAACACTGCCACAGTTGTAACTTAGGATAGGAAAAATCGTGTCTTGGTTCGGGACAGTCTGGTTATTGATAGATTTAGTCCTCGTTTTTTCTGAGTGGTAGACAAAATATGACTAAAAATTTGCTCTTGGAATATTGCAGGTTTGAAGGACAAATTGGAGGATCAACACATTCTGAATTTTCTAATGGAATTTGATCTAATGTTTATTCAAGAATCAAAGAAGTATTTTAGTTTAAATGTACCTGGGTTAGACGTTTATACAAATGTACCTATCTAGCGCAGGGCCTCGCCGTGGAGGAATTGTGATGTTATTAAAGAAGTGCTTGGCAAACAACGTGCTAAATGTAAATACTGATGACGAATGTCAAATATGGCTAACGATGGCTTTGTGGCTGAATTTACATACCACCGGAAGACTCGCCCTACTACAACCCAGTTCTGCATGGGAAACTGGCTGCTCATACCCTTTCCCCGGGTAATACTATCGTGTTGGGTGATTTTAACGGAATAACAGGAACACCCTGTATTAAGGATGAATACGGTCGAAAGTACCAGTATTCCGAGGGGTTAGATGCAGTGACCAATAGTCATGGTAGAGCCATTATTAATATTTGTAATAACAATGATTTAGTGATAATAAATAATCTCCAGTTTCGAGATAAAAATTTTAAAGGTAATTTAACGTACAGGCAAGGAAGAAGATGGGTTTCAGAAATTGACTTGTGTTCGGCTGAAAGGACGTGTTTAAGTTTAATAAAGGAACTTCATGTTCACCAGGATGTTAAAGGGTCAGATCATGCACCAATATCGGTTACTTTATTGCTAAAAAGCAGTAACACATTAGTAACACATTAGCTATTAATATTGCTAAAAAGCAGTAACACATTAGCTATTAAAGACCTTGTAAGTCGATCAGTTGCCCTTAACCAATCTACTTATGCACAAAAAGTGCCAGCGGAAAATTATGCAAGGGAGTCTTTAAATTATAAAGAAATCGATGTAGAGTTGTTTACAAGAACTTCACAAGATATTCCCCAGGTATAGAAGATAGCAACGACTTGGAGATGGCCTTGACTTCGAGTTTTGATTGTATTGCCGAGACTGCTGCCAGGTGTAAGAAGGAACAAGTATCTACAGAACATGAATGGGATAGAAATCAACCTAGGTGGGCTAGGATTCTTCAATCAAATGATAATAAACATATGGAAGACTATCAATTGGAAAGATGATATCGAGTCTGATGAGGGTAACCAGCCCAACGATATGACGTTTAAAAATTATTTTGAAGATTTATTGAATCCGGAAATCGTAGATAGTACGGATATACCTTATATTCCAGTTCTCGATGATCCCTTCTCCATAAGAGAACTGAAAGAATCCTTGAATGGAGTAAACAAAAATAAACGTTATATTGGTATTTGTCCCGGAATATTGAATTGCTTGCTTGTGAACTGGCTGTGTTCTGTATTAATCTTGTTTAATATGATGTTTGTATGTATTAATTACCTAGTTTCATGGTGTATTAGCAAATTAATTTTAATATTCAAGATAGGGAATAAAATGCTTTGTGGAAATGACAGAGGTATATCAATAATGGATTCATTAGCGAAAATTTATGATATTTTAATTCTTAATCGGTTAAGTTTGTGGTGTAATATACATAAGTGTCAAGCAGATGCTAAAAAAAAGAAAAAAAAGAGGAGTTGTATTGAAGAAATATTAACATTACGCTTGTTATGTGATTTTGCTAGTTTTAAGAAAGTAAAATTGTACGTTTTATTTGTTGATTTTTCTAAAGCGTACAATAGAGTGCCTAGGAACAAAATGATAGATGTTTTAAAAGAAAACGGATGTGGTAAGAGAATGTTAAGGGCAATTAAGGCAATGTATTCATGTACAAAACACATTTTGAAGTCAGCAGTAATTAATGCCACCACTGTTGTTCGACAAGGTGCTCCAACAAGTTGTATATTGTTTATTGTATACATTGACAGGCTGGTGCGTATGTTGCAGGAAGCCGTTGCTTCCGATGGATTTTTAGGAGCACTAAATATCCTCTTACTATTGGATGACGCGGTTATCTTAGCTGCAAGTAGAGAAATGTGCAAGAAAAAGTTGAAAGTATTATGTAAATTTTGTACTGTTTATGGAATGGTAATTAATGAGTCAAAAACTAAATTTTTTGTGATAAATAATGATGATGCTGATCAATCAGACTTACATGTAGAAAATATTATTGTGAGATACACTCAGAGATATCTTTACCTTGGAGCGTGGTTCGTGGATAGTGGCAAGTTGGGTGATGTCATTAGTCTGCACGAGGGCCGTAGCGAGGCAGTGGTAAATAAGTTTAAAATTTTTTGTGTGGCTAACAGCCAAATGCCATATGTATATAAAAAACAAGTTTTCGATGCAGCGGTAATGTCATCACTGTTATATAGCTGTGAATCCTGGACAACTGATAATATTAAAGGGGTAGAAAAACAGTACAATAAGTTAGTAAAAGTTTTGCTTGGTGTTCGAAAGAACACGAGTATTAAATTACGTATGATGGAGGGAGACACTCTGCCCGTAAAGGATACCATAATAAGAAAACAGAAATCCTTTTTGGTGTCCAAAAGAGAAAATATAGATGAAGAATTGCCATTCAATTACGTCTTTGATTTGTGTAGAGATAACGGAACTCCGGGTTATAGGTTTTTGGCAAACATATTAGAACAAAATGATGAGCAAAATTCGTTGGAAATATTTGCACATGAAGTACGCGAGAGAGCTGAGAATGCCACGAAATTCAACACATATGTATCTGAGTGAAACCCGAGTTACATATGGTTTATTCTACTACCCAGTATGTTCCAGATTTCTACCGAGTATCATTCACACGCTTGCGTCTGATGTCTCATAATCTGAAGGTGGAGACAGGGAGCAGAATCCCGACCTATGTGAGAACTTGCCAGTGTGATAATAGTAGTAGTGTACAATCAGAAAGTCATGTACTTACTTCTTGTCCCTTATCTGGCGGTTGCCGGACAAGATTTAATAGGTTGGACTTTGCAAGTGTGGCTAATTTGATGGATGTGGAGCCTGATTTAGTTGTTGATTTATGTAGGTATATTCATGATGTACTGGGATTATATCAGTGAAGTGTTCACCTACCATTTGTAGGTTTGATGTTTTGTTTTGGACAAAATATATATATGGTGTGTGTACATATGTATGTGTGTAAAACTATGTTTTGTTCTCAACGATCTTTGTAGGTAAAATAATGTACTCGTGAAAAAATTTGTTAGTACATAACGTATCGTATGTTTTGACAATAAACTAACTAACTAAAGTATTGCAGGGACCTTATATATTAAGTACGTTGAATTCTTTATGGAAGAACTGTTCAACATATATTTTTAATAATCTTTCAAATATCATCCAAGACCTTAAACTATAATTGCACAACTATTGGTTTAGTCTTGCAAGATTGGGGCAGAGTTTATAGTTAACTATTGTCAGAATTAGTTTATAAACTCTGTCAAAAGGGAAAACAAATTATACATTCTTAGATTTGATTTTCTTTAATGTTGCAAAAGCCTGGTCAGTGCATCCAAACATCTTATAAATCTAACATTATATTAGAGAGGGGGACTATAATGAGAGACTGTATATTGCGACTGGGAATCGTTGAGAAAAATATGATACGCAATAACCTAACCTTCCTGAAATGACATGAGGTCTAACCTCAACCTGACTTGGGAAGGTGCTACGGAATTATTGCCTCACTTGACCACCCCAAGTCTGACTGTAAATCTATTGCTTTCCATTGAATCATCAGATTCCTTTAATCTCATAAAAATACTGTTATTGATATTAAAGTAAACTATATAGAAACAGGAAACTTATTTGTTGCTACTGGAGTACAAACCATTGTTTTACATGCCAGAGTACTTACGTATTTAGTCAGCTGGAATCGGTTGTTGAAATTTTGCAAAAAGATAGTTAAAGCACCTTACTTTGCTCCAGCTTACAATAGACTGAAACTTTAATTTCATTTTTGTAAGGTAGATTTGAACAAGAAAAATAAATAGTTGATGTGAATAACATGAGCAAGTGTTTAAGTTGACTTATGTTTTTGATGTTAGTGTAACCAGTCGTGTTATAATACATTAGTACTATAGTGTGCTGGCTGGTCTGCTTCAGAGTAGATGGATTTAGCAACAGCTAGGAAAATTCAAAAGATTAACGTTACGCCTTTGATACTGCTGAATCTCATTGGCTAACTCCTCTCCAGCTGCCCTCTATCTCTCCACATACTTTCTGCTAGTTCTTCTTTAGTTCATAATGGTAGACTCTCCTCCTTTCACTCTGAGATGGGGCCACATGTTTTGTGGTTTTTCACTTCCCATCAATGCTTTGTAGGTGGCTTTGGCTGCATACCGACTGGCATCTTTGTTCGCTATTGTTTCCACAAAGAACTTGATGTTGTTGAACCTCATCAAGCAAAAGTTTTGTGGTGGGGATACCCCCCACAGTATAGAGTTAAAGCATATTCCTCACATGCTGCTGCTTGCCTCACCACATCATGGATGATATGAGGTGAAGAAATGCAATCCTACTTCTTCCTCCTTTTCCTTGTTGAACTCACCTCTTCCCTCTTTTTAGTCATAAGCCTCTCCCCTTTGTGTGAAGAAGACGTTTTTGTAAGTCCCACAGGATGTTCCATTGTACTCAAGTGAGTGCCTTCCTTTAGGGCTTGCTCAATGTTGTTAGCTCACCTGCTTGTGGGACATCTGCCGTAGGTAGGGGTGACTAGGTTTTTTTGAGTGAGCTTGGTGGTAACCAGTTTTTCCCCCAATTTACTTTGAAGACATGAGGGATATATATATTCCTGTTTGTACTTCTGCCAAGGTAAGCAGATAAAAGATCCAACTCTACCATCTTATTGTGGAGTCCATATTATGGAGGAGTGATAATGGTAGTTACATTTGACAATGTCTTCAAGGGTTGTGTGTGTGTGCGTGTGAGAGAGAGAGAGAGAGAGAGAGAGAGAGAGAGAGAGAGAGAGAGAGAGAGAGTCGTTGGGTTGAGAGTGTAAATGTTTTCATATGTTTCATATGTCATGTTTCATGTTTGGTGTTGTTGTATGATAGTATGTAAGTGTATATGTGTTTTTCTGAAGAGTGTGAGTGAGCAAGAAATACAGTGAAAGAGAGAGAGATCGTAATTGGTGGATGGATAATAAGGAGTGGTTTGATGGGGGGTGTATGCATCTGGGTTGTCTGTTGAAGCGGTTGCCGAAGCAGTCTATGGCAAGAGTCTATTACAGAGAGTCGTAAGGAGTCAGTAAGTCAGAAAAGACGGTCAGTCAGAAGTAGCCAGTGTTATTGGGTGTTTTCTTGATTTATATTGATATTTTATGGTTGTTGTGCATGTGTGTGTCTGGTGGTTGTTGAGCTGAAGAGGTTTATTGTACGTGTTTTTGCATTTTGATGGTTTTGTGAGTTGTCTGTTGGAGACAATGTTGGTGGTTGTGGTTTGTGGTTTTGAGTTGTTGTATGATTTGTTGTGTTGTTTTTGAGCTGTTGGTATTTGTTTGCATAATGGTTGGGATGTTGTTTTTAGAGTTGTTGTATGTTTTGGTACTTGTGTGTCTTTGGTAGTAAAATTCAGTGGTTGTTGTCATGACGACTGTATCCAGCAGACGGCCCAGTGTCTAGCCCTGAGTATCTCGAGTCTAAGGTGGGACCATGTGTTGTGCTTTGTGTATTTCAGTAAGCCAATTGTCCTGTGTGTATTAAGTAATGCGAAGATTAAAATGTGGCAGAGGGGAAAGTTCGTCAGTTGGAACGATCAAAGTAAGTGGGGGAGCTCTGGTTGCTTTGTTTGTGATCCCGCCACAGAAATTTTTGGTGCCCAAACAGGTACATACACTTCTTGATGTAAAAAGTATACTATGTTTTTACAATATGATCCAATTTTGTGTGTGTATACTGAAGGTTCATTTGCAATAGGTCACTGCTGTATCTTATCATTAGATATTGTGTTGGTCTGTATGCAACTGATCATGCAAATCCTTAGGTACAGTGATAAGTCTGATCACCACAGTTATACACGAAGCTCCTGGTGTTCTGCTAATCCATTCTAGCATTCAGACTGCCTTGCAAAATGGTTTTAGCAAACATGGGACATTAGTCTCGTATACTTGGTAGCTCATATGCCTTTTGCTAGTGGTATTACAGCGTTAAGCTTTTCTGGGTAAGGTGCCTAGAGATTCTTTGGCTACCTCCTCTCTGTTAGCCATAAATGTTAAGGTAATGCCAACTACTGTGCACTTACTAAGGAGTAGACCTCTTCTTAGATTAGTGTCACAAATGGGGTCTGTCTTCTTTCATAGGTACTTTGCCACAGATCGTGAATTAATCCTCTACCTTTTTTTTTTAAACTTTCCTTGCACTGAAGCCTATTGCTCTGCCTTGAACCAGGTCTTCAGACTAGAGCACTGACCTCTCTTGTCAGAGTTATCTATGCTTATAGCACTTAGAACAATTTTGCCTCCAGAGTGATAGGTGACCTTTTGGAAACTAACTTGACCAGAGCCCTTGGGAAAGGTCTTGGATTGAGATCTCGCCCCAAAAACTATCCCTGCCATCCTTGACTTCATCTTAAGTGTTGACAAATTACATGGTTTTGTTTATCTTATCTGGCTCTCAGAGTCTGTGATTCCCCTTGTTCTTGTTTGTAAATTTGTGGCAAACACAAACATCATCAGTATCTGACAAGAGACCTGAGAATCCCTTGGTCCCCTCCCTCTTGAGAATGTTATCAGGGAACTGGACAAGATGCTCTGGTGCCCTGTGCAAGCCTTCCAGCTCTATCAAAGGAGAACCTGACCTCTTGGGCCTATGTTTGGTTCTTGTTGTAGCACTGGCATGCACAAGTTGGTGGTGTTCAGGCATGCAGGTATTCTTGTGATGATTCGGTTGAGACTATTTCACTGTACCTAAGGATTTGCATGATCAGTAGCATACTCCCATAGGAACAAATAAATTTTTCAAATAATAAATACTTTTTGTAGTCCCACCTCAACCAACCCAAGTAGTCCCTGATGCCAGAGGAGAAAGTGCTTGATGACAACAGGTGGGGGGGAACACCCCAACCTTTCACCCACCTAATGCCAGTTAAGTACCTAGTTACCATTTGTCAGCGACAGAGTTTAGCTCCTTGCTGAAGAAATTTCTGTATAAAAGGATCTAGTTTGTATACCTAGAAAAAAAATGAGTCTGAAAATTTGTGATATTAGTAAGTAGTAAAGTTTTGACCCTGTTCTTTGACCCTGTCCCATGGGTAGGGAAAGATGAAGCTATGCCATGCTAGCCTTCTATCTCGGCATACTTTGCAGGACCAGATGGATTTGTGTCATATTTTAATTGTAACTGGTTACTGCTTAGCCCATTGCTTCATAACCCTATTTTTTTCTTGTAACCTGTTGTGCCTTGTTGGCCTGGACCTCAAGCAAACATCAGTATCTAGAATTCCTTTGATAGTCTCACAATTGGTCTGACCATCCCAAGCACCATCCTTTCAGTTGCCTCAGAAGGCAGTATGAGTTTCAACCCACTTTCTGCACCGTCATTTCAGTTGCCTGTCCCTCGCCTGCATGGGTAATTTTGAAAAGATCATGTCCTTCATCTGTGTCAGTTTTCTATCCTCCAGTTGCTCTTAACAGGATTCTTTCCCCATAGTCTTTCACCCATGGGAAGGGGTCAGAAGTTCTGGCCTATCTCCCAACCAGCTCCAACTAGAAAGGAAGGCAAGGGAAGAAAGGGAGGATGCACTTTGGTCTGCAGCTCTTTTGGCCAACTGTTTTGGGTTGGGGACAGGTGTTCTCTTTCTCCAAGTCACACCTGCTACTTGTCATACCACTGGGCAATATGGGTAATCAGTGACCTCCTGGATGATTTAATACTTACCTTTAAGTACTGCCACCTTCCCCTTGCTCACATACAATACTATTTCATTCCTACTTCTGTCCTGTTGACAGAGGTGCAGTCAGTGCTGGAGAAGGATAGCTAAGCTTCTGGTGGTGTTCACAGGAGTCTGGAGAGCGTCCTGGAATGTGTCATACTCCACTCTCCACTCCATATTTCTTTGGTTTCTGTAAGGGGATAACTTCATGCTTTTGAAAAGCAGATCTTAAGAATATATTTTTTCACATGCATTGGGACCCTTGGATATGTTCAGGGAATGCTTAATTGTACTGTTGAGCAACAACACAACCATGGACTCTTGCATCAACAAGCAAGTGTTCAGTGTCCTACCCCCCTAGGCAGATTGGGAAGGCTATTAATGAGTGGGCAATTTCTTAGGTCACTGATCTGTCAGCAAGATACTTCCTTGGCCTTTAGAGAATTTGTTAGGTAAATCAGCTCAGTTGCCAGGTGCAAGCCAGATGAAATTGTCCCTTCACCCACACATACCGGAGAAACTTTGGAGAGGGCTGAGGGAACCCTGTGATTGACCTGTTTGCTGGTAGCTCCTTGTTTGCCATAAGCAGTGAGGTCTACCTATGCCAAGGTAGTTTTTTGTTTTGGAGGTTAAGCATTGTGTTTTGAGGTTAAGCACACTTCCTTTTGAAGTTTTCATGGTCTCGTTTGGCCTGTAAACTCAGATCACAACAGAGCACCATTAGAAAGGCATCTCTAAAGAGTGCCGCTTTCGTCTAGTGCTTCCAGCTCTGGGGAGTCCTCTTCCAGGCACTAGTGGCATTTCCATGACAAGTCCTATCCATTGAAAAAGAGGGCTTGTAAGATGTCTCCCTCTCCAGTCCCCTGTAAAAAGGCCAGTCTTTTCCAAAAAGAACAGCCTTCGTGTAGTTTTTGGGACTCTCCAGAGAGATTCTCTCAAGATCTAGCAGGTGAGGAACATCATAGTGAGAGGATTTCATCCTCTAGGTCTAAGTTGTCATCTAGGTCTTCCTCTGGCAGACTTCGGAGGTCAAGAGTGCAGGGAAGAGTAAGCTTCCAGACATTTCATTGGCACCTGTTTGTACTTCTAATGCTGAAGGACAGGTAATGCTCCCACCAGTCTCGCCTGTAATTCATGAGACTCCTGGGCTACAGGTAGAGGAAATTAGATATTAAAGGACATTTGTAGCTCGAATGATATATATGAGTCATGGTGATGTGATAATTATTCATAATATGGCTACGTGCGGCAAACGTTCGAATTTGTCAACATAGTAGAGGGGGTTGGATATCGATTCTAATTACGAATACCCATGTTCGACAGTAATTTGTAAGGGTGGAGTCTGTATAAACTTATACCCTCACTTGTTAGCCTATCAATAATGTCACTTAAGTTCTGATTTCTTCTCTGCCTGCTGGGCGGTGGTTCAAACCCACGAGAGGATGGAATTATTATCAACTAAAAAACTCCCCTTTGGTTTACATATATGAAAATATATTAATTCCGAGGTAGAGTGAATTAGACATTAAAGGACATTTGCAGCTCGAATAATTTATATGAATCACGGTGACATGATAATTATTATATATATATATATATATATATATATATATATATATAAAATATATATATATATATATATATCATATAATATATATATATATATATATATATATCTATATATATAATATATATATATATATATATATATAATATATATATAAATATATATATTATATATATATATATTATATATATCACAAATTCTAGGCAATCTGTATTTTTCCTAGCTATATTTACCTAAAACTGCTTTATTAGGAGAACCTGGGATATCACTCTGTTCATGGTCAGAAAAATTCGGATATGCCCCTCACCAGGCCACACATGGCAGAAGGATATGTGCCTCGGTGGTCAACGGCCATGCGACCTGAGTCAGAGGTCGCCAGTGCTTTCCACCTCCTAACATCTCCTACCATTAGATACCAGGGGAAGGATGGGAAGGCATGAAACCTAAAGTAGTTCGAGGTAAGTATAGCTACGATAAATACAAATTACCTAGAATTTGTGATTTGTTCCGATGCCGTTTACTTACCTTGAACTACTCTAACAGGAGAGTTATCCCTTAGGAGTTGGGGGTAGCATATGGAAGCAGGCCAAAAGAGACCCAACGGGGGAAGCAAGCGCTGAAGGCCTAGCCCTGCTCGTCAAGAGATGCGTGGGGCTGGGGGGCTCCTTTCATGGCGCTGGCTGTTGGAAGGGGGGAGGTGTATTCCGGATAATCAGGCGAAATAAACAATAGGCTTTTCCAGGTCACTCTTAAGTTTATACGAACTTATGTTTTACCTGAAGAACCCGATGGATCCTGCGTATACATTGCAGTTTGTCCGAGGGCGAAGGGTAAAATGAGGGGCAGAAGGTCACTCCTTCATACTGCCACTCACACTCTTCTGGAGTCCTTATGCCCGGTGGTGGGTTAGATCTGTTGTTGGGCTGCCACCACTGGACCAATCAAGAAGGAATCAAGCGACTTGCAGGTGCAATCCCGTAAGTAGTGGGATGTGAATGTGGACTGTCTGTTCCACACCCCGGCCCTCAAGATCTGGTTGACTGCCAGGTTTTTAGAGAATGCTTGAGAGGTGCCTATGCCCCTGACCTTGTGGGGTTTGGTACCCTTCGGGGGAGGTTTACCCACTCCTTTGTAAGCCCATCTGACCGTTTCCATCAGCCAGAAGGAGATCATGTTCCTCTAGGCCGCCACCTTCTCCGAACCTGTGGACATGAACAGACTCCTAATACCCGGCCTGAACCTGGCTGTTCTTCTGAGGTACTTCCCCACTGCTCTGACTGGGCGTGAGAGTAGATCCTGCGGGTCCCCTGAACTTGCTATGGCCAGAATCGAGAATTCCTCGAACCTGACGTCTGACACTGCGGGATTCTTGGTCTTAGCTATGGAGGGAACATAATGAAAGGTGAGGTCCTTCCACCTACTCGAGTGGGAGACCTCATAAGCCAACCCATGAAGTTCACCTGGTGGAGGCCAGGGCCAGAAGGAAGACCGTCTTCAGGGTCACCTCCCTGTCAAGAATGTCCTTCAGAGGCTCGTAGGGAGGCCTCTTCAGGGAATCCAGCACCTTCACGACGTCCCATTGAGGGGTGCGAATTAGACTTGGGGGGACAAGATTGTTCAAAACCTTTGATAAACATTGAAAGCTGACTGGAATTCCTCAAGTCCAAGCCATTAAGAAGGAAGACCTGTCCAAGGGCAGCCCTGACTCCCTTCACGGCTGCAACCAAAGGCCTTTGTCGAGTCTCAGGTGTACCAGGGAGTCTGCTATCTGCGGGATTTTGGCTTGCAGGGGCTTCAGGCCTCTTTCCCTGCACCAACTCCCGAAGGCTGCCCATTTAGCTCGATAGATTGCAGTAGAAGACTTCCTTAGATAGTCTGACATCTGTGAGGATGCTCTCTAAGCCTTCCTTATTCAACAGCATCTCGATAGTCTCCACCCATGAAGGGAGAGGTCTTGAAGCCCTTCATGATACTTCTCGAAGTGGGGCTGCCTTAGAAGGTCCGGTCTGAGCAGAAGCTCCCTGCTACTAGGGTCAGATGAGTACCCTTTACCTCCCTTAGCTGGTTAGTACCTGCCTGATCACTCCGAAAGGCAGGAACACGTACATCCTGTCCCACGGGTGCTGGAGGGCATCCTCCAGTGCCGCTGCTGGGTCTGGGACTGGGGAGCAGAGAACACTGGCACTTTGTTGTTTAGCCTCATTGCAAATTGGGCCAGGGAGGGGGAAACACTTTTCGATCAGCGCCCTCACCACGTGGGGATTCAGGTACCACTCTGAACCTATCACCCATCCTTTCCTGCTCAGACCATCAGCTATCACGTTTCTTATCCCTGGAATGAACCTTCTGGTCAGGTCGTGCTGATCCCCTAGTCACACTCCAGGATTTCCTCTTTGAGTTCACATAGGTGAAAGGACCTCAGCCCGCCCTGTTTCTTGACGCAGGCCACCACTGTGGCATTGTCGCACATCAGCACCACTGCCCAGTTTGTAATCTTCTGTACATTGAGCCTTCATCAGTCGCGCCTTACCCTTCCAAGGCATTTTGCAAACCATCCTGGACAAATGTCTCATCCTCGTCGTCCTCCAAGGGCCAAGTGGCCACTGCCTTAGGAGGCGGGGTGTACACCGGTGAGGGAGGACGGCTCACTCCGGGGGATACCGGCGGAACCGGGAGCGCTGCTTGAAGCAGGGTCACCATGATGGAACTCCCACTGGTAGAGGCCTGGACCACAATCCTGAACGGAGAGGGCGAATGGCTTGGCCTCCTCCGTAGAGCGATTGGGGCCGAGGGTCACCTACAGATGGCACCTGCACGGTTTGAGTGGCTGTCTTGGGACACGCTGGGACTGTGGCAGGCACCACTGGGACAAGAGGGGGAAAGGCCGTCGGAGCGACAGTGCACCTCGCCCGTGGGGCCATCATGAGAACCACATGCACGGGTGAATGCTGAGGGGACTGCCTGGCTGGGGAGTGGAGCCTCCAGTGACGGCACGATCCGTCACAGCTGCTACCACTCCTAATCCGATCCCTCCAGTCCCGGTTACGACGGGGTGAGCAAGAGCCACAGTATGAAGAGGAGAGGGCCCAATGGGCCGAATCCTCCTAGCATGGCACCTCTTCGCCCTTTGCCTCCTCCTGCAGGAGGTTTCATCCGAGGAAGAGGAGTTAGACAAGGAGGACACCTCAGAGGAAGAAACCTTCCTCTTTGACTTCTTCCTCTTCTGCTGGGCCTGGCTAGGGGGGACGCCACTAGGGCCTTGAGCCTAGCCTGGACGGGGGCCACCACCACATCTGGAGGGAGCTTCAGGGACATGCCCACCATGGAAAGTCCTCTTCTCTTAGTGGGGAACTGAATGGGGTGCCCGTCCAAGACCAAGTCTGGCATTCTGAGGAACCTGTCAGCTCCTGATGCCTCCGATGGACACCATAAACGTCCAGGGATGTGAACGGGGGCCTCAGCAAAGCAGAGGAAAACACAGCGGTAATTCTGGGCTAAAACTGGGGCCCGAGCCACCGACACCGAGCTCAGACCCGCTACGGGGCTACCTCTGTGCATGTCGGTACTGCCATGGGGGGAGCCAGTCCAGGTGGCCCAAGCGGAGTACCCTGGGCCGCCCATGCGGCCAGTATCTCGGCCGACGGCATGCCTTGCAGCTGGAAGCAGCCCCACACCTCCTTCAAAGGACCGTCGTCGTGTGGAGGGACAATTAACTGGAAAGGCACAGAAGGGCTCTGTAATTGGCAGAGACCTGGCAACAGACACACCTAGGTCCCCACGCTGGGTGGGAACAGGGGAGAACTTCGGGGGAGAAGATGGCGACGGCGATGGCCTGGCAGACAGAGGTTCTGCCGAACGTGACATCATAGAGGGAGACTTGTCCTTCTTAGGTTTCTTCCTCTTGGTGGCTAACTTAACCCACTGCAAAGCTGGCCAATCCACATGCTCCTCACACATGGAATCCTGCAAGCAAGGCCCTCCACGACACTTGGTGCACAAAGTGTGGGGGTGAACGGCCAACGTGGACATGAAAGCCCCACAAGACTTCGTCTACGAAGGGCCTGGGCAATGATGTCGAGGAGGATCGGACTCATCGAGCGAAGGGCATGTATTCAAACAAGTGAGGGATATTCTAACATGAAAAGAAAGGGAAAAGCGTAAGATTGGATCAGTACAGTGGAGATGCACTGATACATGTTAACGGGTCAGCAACCAGGTAAGCACTGGTGATCTCTGACTCAGGTCGCATGGCCGTTGATCCCCGGGGCACGTATCCCTCCAGCACAGCTTGGCCAGGTAAGAGGGGATGACCAGATTTTTCTGGTTGGTACCAGGATGATATCCCAGGTTCTCCTATTAAAGTAGTTCGAGGTAGGTAGATGGCATCAGAAGAAAGTATATGAATTCATGGGGAATTCGATGGCTTTTGCCATTCAGTACGACTCCAGCCTCCCTTCTCTCTCTTTCTGAGTCCCTGATTCACATTATACCTTTTCCATTTTTTAACTGCATTTTACAGAGAACTTCATCCTACTAATCCGCTGAGGTCATAAAAGCAGGCAATGGGAGAGGAACAGCCTCACTCAGCCAGTCTCCAGCACTCAGGTCAGATGCTCCTTAGGTCCAAGTTGGTCCTTATCCTTACACATGTTGCCTTGGACCATCGTCAACCAAACTTGAACAAGGGGCCCCCTCTGCGCCCTTGAGCAGCAGGATCTTACGATCAATCTCTAAGATAAAGTAAGGATATACTTACATATAGATATGTGTGTGTATATATATACATATATATATATATATATATATATATATATATATATGTGTGTGTGTGTGTGTGTGTGTGTGTGTGTGTGTGTGTGGTGTGTGTATACAAGTATTTATTGCTCAGAGACCATATCACAATGTCGACACGTTATTCCATCTCCCTCCATACGTGCTGCAGCATATCAATGTCAGCTGTTTGGAAAATTTTAACAATGCGTCTATGAAGTGTGGCAAGTTTGTTAACAGGATTCTTGTAGACATGATCCTTGACGTACCCCCAAAGGAAAAAATTCAACGGGGATAGATCAGAAGAGCGAGGATATATATATATATATATATATATATATATATATATATATATATATATATATATATATATATATAAAGTCCAGAAGGAGTCCATGATACTATATTTAAAAGGCCAAAGTTTATTATATATGAGACGTTCGCACAACTGTGTGCATCATCAGTCTGTGAATAAAATACAAAGACATATTAAAAATCATATAAAGTTAAAAGGATTCACAATTAAAAAAATAAAGTAAAAAAAGATTAAAAAGAGCAGTAAATAAAAAGAGAGACTACTAAAAACACCAACCGTCCATGATCAGAGGTGAAGATGGACAATGAGTTACAGTTGGGCAGAGAGAAGCGACGACAACTATGCCAGGTACAGAGGTGACGAGGACAAAATTACCGTTTAATGAGGCACCAGTCTTTTAAATATATAACGACTCAAGCGTTGTTAGTTGGTCAGGATGTTTTACATAATCAATTATTGTAAAATGTTTCTTTTTTTAATTTCAGTCTTGCATATTATTGAGTGGTTTCTGATATTGGAAAATTCTGTGTTGTTTTTATCCTTTGACCTTGACGGAAGCTAAAGCCCAAATGGCTACAATATCTTCACCTCTGATCATGGACGGTTGGTGTTTTTAGTAGTCTCTCTTTTTATTTACTGCTCTTTTTAATCTTTTTTGACTTTATTTTTTAAAATTGTGAATTCCTTTTAACTTTATATGATTTTAATATGTCTTTGTATTTATTCACAGACTGATGATGCACACAGTTGTGCGAAACGTCTCATATATAATAAACTTGGCCTTTTAAATATAGTATCATGGACTCCTTCTGGACTTTTTATAATTGAATGCTGAAGCACCGTATATATATATATATATATATATATATATATATATATATATATATATATATATATATATATATATATATATATATATATATACGTATATATATATAATATATATATATATATATATATATATATATATAGTGTGTGTATACAGAGTGCCCCTGTATTTGCATTCTGCAGATTCGTGGACTCACACATTCGTAGATTTCTCTCTGAAATATATCTCCTGGTATCCACATATTCCTTTTTTCCCCATCATAAAATGCACTTTTTGTGATAAAACTACTTTTAAAAACCAGGAATAAAAATGTTCAGTGGGGATTTCTGTATAAAAATTTTTAGTGGGTTTTTCTGGAGTTTTAACTAACAAAATAGGCCATTTTAAGCATTTTTATAGGGGTTCTACTATTCACGGGGGCGAGGGGGGGAGGGGGGGGTCCTGGTACACATCCCCGCAATTGCAGGGGACCACAATATGTAATTGTAAGTCACAATGCCCCCTTAAACTTCTCAAATTCTTTGCTCTTTTATGGATACACTTGTCACTACTAAGCCTTGAGATCCACTCTTCAAAGAAACACGAGGAAATCTTGAAGTCCGGTACCTGGAAACAAATCCATGATACCATAATCACAAGCCCACCTTGCTGACCTGATTATGGTATCACGGGTTCATTTCCTGTACCGGACATCATGGTTTCTTTCATATTTCTTTCAAGTTGGATCATAAGGCTTTGTTAGTTACAAATATGTTCCAAAAAAAGGGCAAAGAATTTGAGAAGTTACAAAGAACATTGTGTTATTACAATTACTATATTGCATATATATATATATATATATATATATATATATATATATATATATATATATATATATACTACATATGTATACGATATACATACACACATATAATATATACATATATATATATATAATATATATATATATATCTTTGAACATATATAATTATATATGTACGTAAATATATAACTATAGACGTATGCATATATGTACAGTTGGACACAGGTTTGCCTGGTACACCGTCTTGAGAGACTTCGAAAAATTACATGGTATCAATGTTTACTGAGGGAGATGGGGGGAGAACTCCTTCTCCTGCTAGCAAGAGTTCCACCAATAATCTCTAGAGTTCGTTTGGTGGCGACTTATTAGGTATAGTGGGAGGAAAGACACACACACACACGGAGTAAAAAAAAAAAAAAAAAAAAAAAAAAAAAAAAAAAAAAAAAAAAGATCTGAGCAGTTTATATCGTTGTAATGAAGATTGTTGTCTCACTTGTAATATAAGTTGTTTATTAAGGTTTCATTTAACTTTCGGCCAAGACGTTATCTTACCACATTGTCTATATATCGTCATATTCATTACACAATACTTAAAATGTATCAAACATTTTAAAGTTATATTGGTATTGCCGAAAATCACGATTGGATCTCTCTACAGTCAGTTCCATAAAACAGAATAAAAAACTTTATTCCTGATATACTTTCATCAAAATCGAAAGTGTGGCAAAAATTATCACCACCAATCCTTTGCCACACAGGATTAGCTGGTTTGACATTTCTGACAACCTCCTAGGCCACCCTTAACCCCGCCCCCCTCCCCCGCACAGTTCATACAAATGGAAGACCCAGCAGTGCAAACGGCCAGCAAGGCCTCTTAATAAGGCACTAAGTAGTACAGAAACAATATCGAAATACAATAAGGTATGAAGGCGCGCAAATTTAAAATCTTAAGAACGTCACATGACGTAAACAACATATGTGGGACGACTTCTGCAACACGTCATATGACGAGGTTGACCTTTTAAGGGTTAACTGTTGTTTTTCTAAAATTATGTATGCACTGATATATTATAGACTATATATTTCGTTGACCTCAGGCGATAGGTGAAGTCATTTGGGCTTTCCTTATAGTGGCTGACATAAAGAGAGCATCATCTACTGAACTGACAGTTTTCTTTTAAAATATCCTACAGAGCATATGACCCTTATACTCAGTAACGACAACGACGGACCAAAAATATGCCACATTTTTACTCTTGTTCATATAACTTAGATTTTAACCAAAGATACTACATTGAAAATATCAGTAGGATATAAAAGCGATAACATTTCAAATAATGGAAACTATTTTAATAGACTCCAAGAAGCTAATAAGCGAAATAAACTCGCGAAGTATCATATCATATCTGTATCGGCCGCACCACAGAGAACAAAGTATACAGGTAAGGCAAGTTTGTGTTACCGACCTCACTGTATGAAAAACAGTGCTCGGCGAGTCATTCAGTTCTATAATTCAATGCTGTTAATAAGAAACGGTGATTAGGAAGACACATAAAAACATGTGGGGGCCAGAGTAAGTAGGAAAGTTTACTGCAATACTCTCAATATTGTATGGAGGCATTATGTCATTTTTTTTTTTACAGATACTTCGAATATATATCAAGAATATCATGGTTATAATAAAAAACTTGTTGTGAATAATGTTTATTAAAACATATAATGAAATAACTAGTGAGAACAAAATGAGACCATTTTATTCCTGTTACAAAAAATATAACATTTATATTATACAATCTTAATACCTTGACCATCCACCCTCTCTCTCAGTCACTTCCCTCAATCTGTCGGGCATCGAATGAACAAGGTTGAAAATTTGCTGCGGTCTCTGTCTACAAATTTCCCACTGAGAGTTGATGTGAGCCATGGTTTGCTGTGTTGTTCTCTCATGTTTACATATTTTCCATGTGTTCACCATCTGGGCCCCACCCACATGTTCAATCACGTTCATATCTGCTCCTTTGCTCGGCCATTCAAGAAGAAGCAGGTTATCCTGTCTGGCAAACCACTCTTGAACAACGCGAGCAGCGTGAATGGGACTCCGGTCGTGCATGAACAGGATGGGCCCTGATGGGAAGGGAAAATTCCTTTCTCGTAACGAAGGCAAGAAGGAGGTTTTGCAGCAGCTCAACATACTTAGCTGCTGTAAATTGTCCCTCGATACAGAACACATCACCCATACCATCCAGACACACCCAGCCCCATACGTTGCAGGTGACATGGCCGGATCGAACCACCTCAAACGATGTTACGGGAAGGGATCATATCTGAATGAGAGAAAAAAAAATGGGGGTGTATAATATAAATCATATATATGCCTTTGGAGAATTTAAATTCTCAGTGGTGAACGCCACTGTCCCTTACCTAATATTTATCTCAGAAATAGCACTCTTATTTATGTTTACTCCCTTTATATATTTTGACAGTCCACTTCCGTGGAACAAAATCTGAAGATTAATAATTAATATAAAGAAGTATGCAATTGATATTTGATGCAAGTAAAGATTTTGCTTATCATACCGAGTTCTAGTTGTTCGCCAACACTGCAGCTTCCCATCCCGCGATGTGGACGAGAAGCCCACTTCCTCGTCAGTAAAGATGACCTGGCCTCAAAAGTCCAAAATCCTTATCAGCATGACGTTCTGCAAAATCAAGCCTTCCCGCCTTATGTCGCTCCATCAAGAGCTCCTTCGTCGATGGTATTCTGTGATGAATCCTAGCAGTGTGAAGTCTGCGTCGTACTGTCATCGAAGACACATCTAATCCAAGGTATTCACGAATGGCCTCGGCGTTGGTTAAGGGAACCCTCGAGCCGCCCTGATAATGGCGTGTTCCGTGAACCCCCTGGCCTAGCTAAGAGACCATATTATCTTAAATGTTTAACTTATAATTTATATAACATCGCAATCAATTCTAGATTCTTCGAATCTTGTACTGGATGGATTGATCATAATTTAGTAAACATGGCAGTATACTTTTGGTTTCAAAAGCATATCAAATAGAACGTGATTACATATTTCCATAATATTCTCAAATTGGTTGTTAGTTATTAAAACTGTAAATCATTCCTGAGCCATCACTGAAATGACATTTAATATATAAACTATATCTACCATAAGACGCACAATGACTGTGACAGGGTGGGCACAAATAAAATGCTCTTATAGGCTTAATTTTACCGAGACAACTCAATCGACTATCTAACGTTGTTCATGGTTGAGGTCGGCAAGGGCCAACCGGTGTGGAATTATGGAGGTGCACCTGAAATATTACTGTGCTGTTGGAATGGCTGTGGATATCTGTAGTCTAACCAAAATTATAAGAGCGAGACGAAATACATTTAAGAAAGAAACTTTCACATTAAATAAGCAAGATTAAATAACCATGAACAATGTAACATATCCACCAATCATTCAGCATAAACAACTTACGCAAGTCGTTCAAGTTCCCACTCTCCTCCCACCTTCTACTGTACCGTGGTGGGGGACACACCAACATCACGTGCAATGGCTCGTATCGAGAAGCTATTGTCGCATAAAGTGACACTTCGTCCTCGCAGCGCCAGATTTGTGTTCCTTCGATTCATTGTGAGTAGTTATGAAGTCTGACCCATTTAAAAATCCTGCTGACGACCTCACCTCTATTGGGATTCAGACTCTGTTTCGAGTCGAGTAAAACAATACCATGATTATATCATCATATCGTTCCTTGATTGTAGGATTAGCCAATAGGGATCATAATCACCATGGTATGAATAAAGATACTACTGTTAAATATAATATGCTCACGTAATTATTGTTCCTGTTAATAATTACATTGAGAACTGAATACTCGTTGAGAACTGCTTCGTAAAATGAGCTCGGTAAACGTGTTCGAGAATTCTCTAACCTATTTCTCTGTAACTAAGATTCGTATAAGTACGAGATTTTGCAATAGTGTACTCACCAGTACCGTAATTTTATAAGAGTATCATGAATCACAATCATAAAGAATAGACACTTGTCCTGTACGAAGAGGCAAAAGGCTCGATTAGCCAGAAATGGATGTGAACACAACAGTATACTCCTCCCCCCCCCCCCCCTTCTCTCTCTGTGAATGTTACTTCAGTTTAAGTATATTTTGCACG
>NC_087202.1:30526464-30546180 GCF_015104395.2 Macrobrachium nipponense | reverse complement strand
TCATCAAAGTAAGTTAATATGACTAAATGTTATATTCACTAACTTTGACGACAACGTTAACAAAACTGGTGTGATGCAGCTGGAAGGGAAAAATTCCCGAAAATAGAAATGTGAATTTTAACTAACCTTTCTCGGAATAGAGAAGGAATTTGGAACTTTTCAAGGAGCTCATGACCCAAAGACGTTTCTTTGTTTCCTCCAGCGTGTCTTACAAAAAATGTCAATTCATTTAAAGGACGATTTTAATGCTCCTAGTATAATCCATTTTGCAAAAGATCTGCTGGCATGACAACCCGTCTTCAGTGTCACAGGCTGCCATAATGATCTATGACAGTGTTAAGTAGATTTTCTGCCATGAAACTGAAAAACTATAAGGCAGAAATTGAAAATCTTCAAGAGTTAAAAAAAAAGAATATGAAGTAAAAACTCTCAAAAGAACGTTCGCAAATCTAGGAAGAATATTACAGATGATAAGTGATGGTGATGAGCTTAGGAATTGTAAAACAAATATGCAGTTTAAGGTAGAATGACAATATAATGAAGTAATTAAAGAAAAGTAAATTACAGTAAATTTACATAAATCAATACGACCTAAAATGTGCACAAGTGCATTCATTTTGGTTTTTCCTTTATGTAATCTGGAAAGGCAAGATCATTGCCACTAATCAAGTAAATGACACTATATAACTCAAGAACACTATTTAAATTACACTCAATTTCTTACAAAGATACTTGGGCAGTAAGAGGTTATGTCTTGCCTAAAAACGGTGCTTCATAAAGAAGCAAAAATGTAATTGGCCGTTTATGTATTAATAGACACAAGTACGAAACAAAATCCTCAGTACATTTAATCCAGTTAATTAAGGTGTTAGTCGTCCTCGTTACTCAAGCCTTTGTCAATCGATCGTTGAAGAAACCTAGAAAAGGACATGCTAATGAATCCTTTAATGTACGGCTGTGGAGCAAACCAAAACCCAGTTTCATAAAGCGTCCTTAAGCAAAGGTATGGAGGGGACTTCCAATCCAATCAACTCGTGAAAGACCAGACACACAAAAAGAAAGAAAGAAAAAAAAAATAGATAAAAGTGAGAATGGCAGAAAAGGAAGGCTTTTGCAACGAGTCCTTCTTTCACTGTATATTTACAGTTTTTTTTTATTTCTCCTTTTAATCATGTGTGTTTATGACATGAAGGGCCTCGCTTTCTTTACATTAGCTATGCAAGCTCACTCTTGTCTTTCTCTCTCTATGCGGGAGTTCTTCATGTTTACAAGGGAAACTTGGGACTCCGTCCCCATCCCCTCTCCAGCACCACAGCTTTCTATTGTTAGGAATGAAGGGTGGGGAGAGAGATGGAAAAATTGGAAGAGGAACTTTACAGCAAAGTGGGATATTTGCACAGAAAGATATAACACACAATAGCACTGTTTCCCAAATAATACGTCAGAGTTCGGTAACCTTCTCCCATGGAGTAAAAATGGTTGTATTTAGAGCTGTCATTTTATGTTACATTTGTTATCCTCTATATGTTTATAACAAAAAGTCGAAACTCCAATCACTACCAGAATACCAAAGATGTTTGAATTTTTTCGCGCTGGATGACAAAATGAACGAAGAAAGAACTGATATCGGTACTGGCATTACATAAAGATGAAGCCGTCAGAGAGAATGCGATGCAGTTTTATTTACTTTGTCGTTAGCAATTATAGGAATTCTTGTTAAGCTTAATAATTGCTTGATTTCGCGGATTATTATTAGCAATTAAACTATGAAACATATCCATTCTTGAAAAAGAAGAAAAAGAATTGATGATTCTAACAGTAATAATGGTGCTGAAAATGAGAAACGAGACGTGGTAGCAGGCGCCACAGCAGAAGACTGCCAGATACTACCAGATAGCTAATGCGAGTTGTGTCAGCACTGCCATAACTTTCACGGACAAGTAAACAGGGCTAACCTAAGCTAACCAGCTTCCTAATCAGTTTATTTTCGTTGGCGGCATCATCGTTCCCAAATGGATAGAGCGGGAGACAAGAATCGCCGTTTTCAAACTTGTTGATAGTGCATCGTGGAAGACTTTGTCACAAAATGACCCTTTTGAAGTCTTCGCTGTATTGGCATCTAAGCTTTTCTCTCTTACGGAAAATTCAAGTATGATTTAGTCAGTGTCCCGTTAGGATTGTCAAAATTTAGTCACTTCAGATATACTTCTTCAACAGCACAATCTGTATTGTGATCTGTATTGCTAAATCCTGGGACGGAAATTTTCGGAGATGGAAAACTCCATGTGTGGTATTACAGGGAATATTGTAACAAAAAATTGCAAAAAATAGCAAATATAATTATGAACAGGTAAATCCCATAGCAACCTGTGAGTGATAAACTACACCCGAAACCCAAATGCTAATGATAGATGTAGTACTGAGTGTTACTATCTCTCTCCTCAGCCTTCTATTGTTTGCTCATTTTGAGGAATAATCATGATACTAATAGAAATAATGATAATACGTTATTGAATGTAGTGTACACAATCTTTCTATGGCCCATAAGAATGGGGTTCGTGCCAACTACTGCGACTTACGACCATCGCATTCCAAATCCGATGATTTCGACCAAAGCAAACTGAAGGGAAAACGAGAATAATATACCATTCTCTTCCCCTCTTTCTAAAATGGAAAGTTGTGGCCAGTTCATAGATGAAGGCTTATTTCCTGAGGCGTGCTGAGAAGTACTCGTATTAACCCTCAACCCTTTCACTGTGATGGACGACTATAGTCGCACTACGGCTTCAATCACTTTAGTGCAAAGAACGGCTTTACTCCTCGCCACGTAAACTCTACTACGCAAACGACGCATTGGTCGTCTACTACTGCCATATATTGCAGATTTTGAAGAAATACTGGCCTACAGTTATCGGGGAAACTTTTCCATAGCATTTGCAGAATTTGGAAAGTTTTTGGGATTTCCATGATATATAAAGTTTGATTCATGACATATGATCATGTTTTATTGTGGCAAGATACATTTGTAGCAATATAAAACAATATTTTTTGTAGAATTAAAATAATAAGAGATTATTGGTTATATATATATATATATATATATATATATTATATATAATACATATATATATATATATATATATATATATATATATATATGATATATAGCGAGAGAGATAGAGCGAGAGAGAGAGAATGTATATATATATATATATATATATATATATATATATATATATATATATATATATATATATATATTGTTTTGTTTTGGTGTTTAAGGAATAAGAAAGTCCCAGAAAAGTTGGTTAGGCTGGTCGAGATGATATATAAAAGAACGAGCACAAAAGTGATAACAGCAGCTGGGGAAACCGAATACCTTGAAGTTAGTGTTGGATTACACCACGGGTCAGCATTAAGCCTATTTTGTTTGTGCTGGTTATGGATGTGTTGAGTGAAAAGATCAGGAATGAAGAGCTGTGGGAGCTGCTGTACGTCGATGATGTGGTGATTACTGCTGAAAATAAGGACCTACAGAGAATAGTTGGGAGTGGCAGGAGTCTTTAGAAAGAGGTGGCTTAAAGGTAAATGTGAATAAAACAGAGGTTTTGCTGAGCAGTAGGGAAGATAGAGACAAAATAGTAATACAAGAAAGAAAAGGCTCGGTTATAAAACAGGCAGAAAAGTTTAAATACTTAGGATCTACTTTAAACCAAGAGGGAGGATGTCAGGCTGAAGTTGATGGTAGGATAAAAGCTGCATAGGGGAAGTGGAGAGAGGTAGCTGGAGTGGTATGTGATAAGAAAAAGCCAATCAAACTAAAACTCAAGATATATATAACAAAGTGATAAGACCAGTGTTAATGTATGGAGCAGAAATATGGGCTCTAAGAAGAAAAGAGGAACTAAAGCTTGAGAAAACAGAGATGAGAAGGGTGAGGTGGACTGTGGGAATATCGCTGCTTGAGAGTTTGGAAAATGATGAAATATGAAGAAGGGCAGAATTAGTGAAGATTACAGAGATGATAAGAGAGTCACAATTGAGATGGTATGGGCATGTGTTAAGGATGGATGATGAGGAGAGAGTGAAGAGGGCTTAGGAGGAGCCTTTTAGAGGAAGAAGATCGAGAGGGAGACAGAAAATTAGAGGGCGAGATAAAGTGAAGGAAGATATGTAGAGAAGAGGTTTGGTGGAGGATGATGCCTTTGATAGAAGGCTGTGGAGAAGGCCCATCAGGCAACCGACCCTTTAATGTAGGAATAATGGTGAGAACGAAGATATAAACACACCTCACCACAGGTGAAGAAGAGACTTGGTATACAAAATTCCTTGTAAGGATTGCCCATCTTTTTACGTCGGTCAGTCAAGTAAAGATTTATGTGTACGTATTAAGCAGCATATGTATTCAGTTCGAATAGCCCAGATTTCAAATGCACTGTTTATCCATCTGAGCGAAAAATCATCTCATTGTATAAATTGGGGAGATACCTCTGTAACTGCTAGGTCTAATGATTATGTTTCGAGAAATTTACTGGAATCAGCAATTATACAAATGACTAATAAAAACAACCTAAATCTTAGTCTGGGATTGTACCATTTGGACCCATATATTGGTAAAATGTTTATGAAGGACCTTAAAATAAATGAATTATTAATTAATTAGTGTCACATGTCTATAGTTGTTATCTCTCTCTCTTTCTCTCTCTCTCTCTCTCGTCTTTTTCACTCATTTTTTTGAACATTTTTATAAATCTCATGTTTACTAAGTCGTATATGCCTCCTTGTTTTTCAAAATGTATTGTTTTCTGGATGAATCATCTGTTGACCACGTGTGTGCTCCTCCAAGGTGTGGCTGCCTAAAAATCGCTAATCTTGCCCTCAGGCGTTTTCTCGTTTCTGTAGAGTGAAGTGGTTCCACGTTGGCCGAGTGCATTTCGAGCTCGGCTACCAATCCGGTGGTCCGACGTTCGATTCTCAGCTCGGCCAACGTGGAACCAGAGGAATTTATTTCTGGTGATAGAAATTCATTTCTCGATACAATGTGGTTCGGATCCCACAATAAGCTGTAGGTCCCGTTGCTAGGTAACCAATTGGTTCCTAGCCCACGTAAAAATATCTAATCCTTCGGGCCAGCCCTAGGAGAGCTGTTAATCAGCTCAGTGGTCTGGTAAAACTAAGATATACTCAACTCTGTAGAGTGAAGTCGACCGCTTATGCTAATCTTGTAATGTCAGTTTTGGATACTTTTACTATGTTTTTTGCTCTGTATGATCAGTTGTGCAAACCTTACTTATATATATATATATATATATATATATATATATATATATATATTTATATATATATATATATATATATATATATATATATATATTTATATATATATATATATATATATATATATATATATATATATATATATACACTATACATATTATATATGTGTGTTTGTGTGTTTATTTATTAGGTATATAATATATACCTAATACATACACACAACACAAACACATATATAATATGTATGATGTAATATATATATATATATATATATATATAATATATATATATATATATATATATATATATATATATATAAGTAAAGGTTTTGCCACGGGGGAAAATGAAAGGCGAGAGAGCCAAAAACTTTGAGTCTAACACGATCCTTTACTTAGACACTGATCATACAGAGCAAAAAACATAGTAAAAGTAAGCTAAATATCCAAACACAGTTACAAGATTAGCATAAGGTCGACTTCACTTACTGAAACGAGAAAACGCCTGAGGACAAGATTAGCGATTTTTAGGCAGCCACACCCTTGGAGGAGCACACGTGGTCAATAAATAAACACACACAAACACAAACACATATATATATATATATATATATATATATATATATATATATATATATATATATATATATATGTGTGTACACATATTATATATGTGTTTGTGTGTGTTTATTTATTAGGTATACATACATACATACATATATATATATATACATATATATATATATATATATATATATATATATATATATATATATATAAATATGTATAATTTACAGTTTTTATCTGCATAAGGTTATATGCCAAGTCATTACTGCATTCCTTGACTTAACCGGTCCGGACAAGTCGAACCTCTTTGTTTACGTTCCGGTCTTGGTACCTTACCCGTCGGTGAACAGTTGAAAGAGTTAGACACATTGAAAGTTCCCACAAAATGCTTTCTAATTTTACCACTGTATCTTTTATTATGACTAAAGTGGTACCATTGGAAAGCTGAACATTTATTCAAGCGTATATTAAAAATTTCTTAAAAATAAAAGAACAACTACCACCGTTTTAGATGTGATAAAATAAGACCAAAAATAATTTTTTGCGTTTCTTATTCTCTTCCTCTGATTTCAAAGGTCGAAAAATATATTTTCTTGTTAATCAAATGTAATAAATTTCACGTAAGTAGATAGAAATATTTATGACTTACATTGATGGTAAATATTTTCAGTCAACATTAATTGTTATTTTATGAATGGCAAGGCAATAAACAGAAGCATCTATCAAGCATTTCATGGATGGTTAGTTTATAGCTGACGCTGCTCCTCCTTCTGTCTTCGACCTTCAGCGTCGCCTGGTTGTTATAAACAACAACCAATTGTCTTAGTTAGATCCCCGCCACCGTGGTGGATTTCTGCTTTAATTCTTGTGCTGTCTTATTAGTTCTTGTAATGTTAGTTTCTGTCGTGCTTATCTGACTTTTTTCATATTTTCATTCACACTTCTACATTCACTCTTTTGTTAAAAATTCTGAATAATGAAAAATAATCCTCTCCATGCCTTTCACCTTCCAGGGCATAGAAGCCTCACTGGCATTTCTCCCTCGGCTTTTGTCACAGAATTTATAGTGATTTCACCTCCATAGCTGTATATTAAATGCCTACAAATGAAAATGTAATTATAGCATGAGCTTTCGTATGTTTTCAAACATACTTCAATATAAAATTAAATATTAAGCAAAAAACGAAAAAGCCATCCTAAAATGAACAATCAGTAGTTATAGGGTGATTCAAAAGCTTATTTATTATGCCTAACAGGTATACATTTTATAACCAACGATTCCATATCCTCAACGAACTCCGGTCAGTAGTAATAGTTATATCGTCGTTATATCATTGTTCAGTAGTTGGGGCTCTTTTAAAATCATACCAAATAAGCAAGATATAGTGTTCTGTTTTCACAATGAATTATTTATTAAAAGAACAGACTACTTAACTTTGTCACGGAAAGATTCAAATCTACGATGCAATGTCTTCATTTTATGTGAAAGTAAATATATATATATATATATATATATATATATATATATATATATATATATATATATGAATAAAGTTACAGCTACGAAAGAAAAAACTGAAGCACTGGAGATGCTAAGCACTTTCGTCTTACAAGACATGGTGGACCATGTCTTAGTAATAAGACGAAATACTTAGCGTCTCCAATGTTTTCAGTTTTCCTTCGTGGCTGTAACTTTGTTCATATAATCATCTCACTTTTAATGTTTGCGATTTAAAAGCAAACATATATGTTTATATTTATATATGAAGATAAAAGGCCCATAAACACTATTTGAACGTTGCAACCGCATACTCCGAGCACTTCCCTCTGTGCCCTTGTTCACTGGTAGAATACGGACAGATGGTGTTACAATGCATAAGTAGCTGTGGCAGTAAGTCTCTGTAGGTATGCATACCATCAGAGACTTATTGCCACAATTAATTATGTTTTTCTATAATACTATTGTAACACATCGTCTGTCCATATTGTACCAGTGAACAAGAGCACAGAAGGAAGTGCTCGGAGTATGAGGTTGCAACGTTCAAATAGTGTTTCATGGGCCTTTTATCTTCATATATATATATATATATATATATATATATATATATATATTATATATATATATATATATATATACATGTTTCTTTTCAAATCGCAAAAATTAAAAGTTGATGATTATATGAACAAAGTTACAGCCACGAAGGAAAACTGAAACACTGGAGATGCTAAATTTTTCGTCTTATAATATATTATATATACATATATATATATATATATATATATATATATATATATATATTATATATATATGTATATATATCATATATATAATACATACATATATATATACATATATATATATATATATATATATATATATATATATATATATATATATATATATATATGGCATAACGCCTCTCTCCTCATTCTACAATGTCTGTTGCACTTGTGGTAACTTGAACTGCTTCAGTAACAAATGATGTTACTAATAGCAAGTTACACCATAGCAAGTTAGAAAAGACAAATTGCTGTTTATCACAGATCCGGCAACAAACAAAGATGGGGATCAGGAAGTCAAGCAATTTTTTGTGTAGTTCAGTTCAGTTCAGTTCATTATAACGAATATAGGTAATAAAGTCACTGATAAAAACGTCCCAGAAAAGCTCTTAATTATTCGTATGGCAATAAAAGTTCAGTTTTCTGTGAAAATTCATTATAGCAAATTAAGCAAACGTTTCGTATACATATTTTTCTGTGTTCTCATATATAAAACAAATAAATACATAGAATTGAATAAGATAATAGGATTACATCCTATATAAATAATATTCATGAAGTGAGCAAATAATATTGCAATGATATATGTACATGGTAATGACTGTAAATGAAAGATGAATCCTTGCTTGGTTCCTAAACAAATACCAATAAAATAGAAAACATATATGTTTGTGAGGATACCTCAGAAGTACGTATGGAATAAAGCCACTTGTACTGGAAGTATCAGTGAAGTATACTGTCATGTGAACGGTTATTCTTGTTCATTATTTAGGGAGTCTAGTTAAACACAGCGAAAGTAAACTACAATGACTTATTGTTTGTTCCCTACTTGACCTAGCAGAACGGCAGAGAGGATTAGCGTATCCAGTTGGCAGATTATGGAGAGCGATTATAGGCTTATAAGATCACCGCATTTTGTAAACCAACTTGTAATGTCTCAAGGTGAATATGCTCGCTGTAGATGAAACCCTTTCTGCTGTCCGTTGCAGAATTTATGAAAACAATAAGAGACGACAGCTCGATCCGCATATACAGTGGAATAATGTACTTCCATGCTTCCAGGAATTTCACACCATTTCTGCTAGAATAAGTTTAGCTTTGTTTTGAATTAAATGATTATATGGAATTTACCTGTAAATTGTCTGTCAATGACCAAAATATAACTGTCTTGCCTTAGTTATGTTAAAATCATTATTATTATTTAGATTATCCAAATCCACACACACACACACACACACACACACATATATATATATATATATATATATATATATATATATATATATATATATATATATATATATATATATATATATATATATATATATATATATATATATATATATATATATATATATAATATATATATATATATATATATATATATATATATAATGTCTATAAATACAAGCCATGTATTGCTACCTATTGTATGTGATTGAGTTTGAATTAAACCGCAATTTGATGTTTCCTAAGCCGAAGCTATTATTGGTGAATTTTTTGTTTATGTCGGAACTGTAATTCTTCTGTAGCAAACGATGTTACTACCATAGCCCAGTTAGAAGAGCCACATTGGCTGTTTATCACAGATAAGGCAGTAAACAAAAGATGACGAACAGGAAGTCGAGCATTTTTTGTGTAGTTCAGTTCCGTATAACGGAGTGAACGGTAAAATATTCAAATTTCGTATAAGTGAAGTTACAGAAGGACCTTTTAATGTATAACATATTACAAAGGTAAGTAAATGTGTTATATACAGTATATTTGCGTGTATATGTGTGTGTTGTATATCCAGTGTCCCATTTTATAGCTCTGAGAGAAAGGGGAATGTTGGTGGGGAGGGATTTGAGGATACTCATATTTGAAATTATTTGTTACTTAGGGGTGTTAATTATGTACGCTATATTATATATATATATATATATATATATATATATATATATATATATAATATATATAATAAAGTACTCAGCTAACACGTTTTTTTCATTTTTTTCCTTCGTGGCAAAAAAACCTTTATTTATACATAGCATCACGTTTTATATACTTCGTGATCAAGTTATCCATATATATATATATATATATATATATATATATATATATATATATATATATATATATATATACACGTTGTAACTATTATTACATTAGTTTTCATTCTGTTACTTGTTCTTATTGATTGAAGCATTTGGGTGGGGGATCGTTTCGGCAGTGACCTTGACTTTGTGTATAAAGCGTGTAAAACGTCGCACAAAGGCATCCTATCCTAACCCTATGCCTAAAGATACGTATATTACCTACACGTGCGCCCGCACGCACACACATTATTTGTATAATGGTTAATAATTTGTGTTGAATATAACGAAATGAAGAAGTATGCAAATAAATAGTTCACGGGTTGTAAACTATGATTATCGATAGCCGCGGAGGGTCAGGGGTACTCATGAGTACGTGAAGACAGGCGCACCCAAGTTCCAGATGGGATTATAAAGGTAATTTTGACCACTAGGAGTTTCCATTCCTAAACTGAGTCACTATTCCCTAGACTCCTGCTGTCATTTCCTCAGTACTCTTGAGTCTCCAGACTCTCGGTGAACTATTTATTTGCATGTTTCTTCATTTCGTTATGTTCATCATAGATTATTAACTATGTGTATATATATACTATCTCGCTTTTTCATTTTTTTCCTTCGTGGCAAAAAAAACCTTTATATATATATATATATATATATATATATATATATATATATATATTCCATATTATATTACATATATTTATATATTATATATTTATTATAATATATATATATATATATATATATATATATATATATATATTATATATATATATATATATATATACACACACAAACACACACATTAGTTAATAATCTACTTTGAAAATAACGAATTGAAGAAAAATTACAATTATAGTTCATCGAGAGCTTTTGCGTACATCATCTGAAATATTGTAATATCTTGTCATTTGCTCCTCAGAAAAAGAATCAACTGCCGTGATGAAAATTACTATTTTTATGATAACGAAGTTATGGATAAGGTGAGCCAAACGTCTCATCCCATTCCTATTGCTTGACGAAAAATGAAAGTGTCATAAGGTGACGAGATACACACTCCATCCAATTATTCTAATTCATGTCGACTAGTTGGCACGAATTTCATTTTATTTTCGTAATGTATAAAAGACATAACCGAAAGAAGCGTATACAACATAAAAAAGTCACTAAAAGGTCTGGAAGTAATACTGCTATAATTTATTACTGACTCATCAAAACAAATAGCTGAAAATTTTTTTAATCTATTGCGGCATGGATTCCATTTCGCCCAGTCTCTTTGTCTAAAAGATACCTACACACCCACAAACATTCACTCACAGACCTAAACACGCAAGAGTACACACACACACACACACACACACACACACTATATATATATATATATATACATATATATATATATATATATATATATATATATATACATATATATATATATATATATATATATATATATATATATATATATATATATTACGCCTAGGGTTTTTTATTAATAATATATTGCCTATGTTTTGTTGCTGTAACCTATGAAATGTGAAGAACAGTGGAGAGGCAACGACCCGAGAAAAGCTGACAATGAGCTTCTATGGGTGGCGTGAGATAAAACTGCTTAGTTAGACAAGTCAATGTACGATAGTTTATTAACTCTTCTCAAAGTGCCTTTGTGAAACTGGATGAGGCCAGAAAACAGACTATGGATTGGATAAAAAATTTTGGGGACGCTAATATCGAGTTATTACAAAGATATGCACGTGTTGGGGTGGGCTTCTGTCAGAAGACCTCGATACCTAGTATGAGAGAGATGGTGGGCTTCTCTCAGAAGCCCCAAGACCGAAAGGGTTAAGTGAACTTAGCTTTTTGATGGTCAATGAACAGAGAGAAGTTTATTTTTACATATTATTATATCTTTATCCTTGAATTTATAAAGAAAAATGATAACTAAACAAAATTAATATTTACATATGAAATTAAACGCAAGTAGTGTGTGGATTCTTTTGACTAAATAACATTATTGTTCCTTCGGCAAACGTGAGCGAGACTTCCTGCCTTACAATATCAGAGATTCACTCTAATTTCCTTTCTGTCATATTGAGTCCGGCTCCAGCTTGTTCGTGCCACCTAATAAGAACTTCAATTCTTTTCTGTAGTTTTCTTTTGCTTTTTCCATGTGTTCCTTCGTCATCTGGAGGTTCTGTGAAGTTGTGGAGCAACATTTCATTCTCCGCCTGCAGATCACTTTCACTTGCTGTAGGTTATCCTGCTGACTTCATTTCTTCCTCTTGTAGCCGACACAGGAGGGAGCCATTTTTTCTGGACAGCTTTCCAACTTGCTCCTGCAGTTCTCGAACGTTGAACTGGAGGTATTTATTCCTTCTCAGTCTTAGGCCGGGTATTCATGATCATGATCAGGTTTACCTGTCATTCCTGACAGTTCATCGAAATTGACGTTAAAACTTACGTGAAGACGACAGTTTGTGGCAAGAGTCAGTCCACTCACCAGAGCGGATGAACTGATGGAATTACCTAAGTTCATCCAACAAACTGGCAGGCGATCACATGTGTGGTTGGATAAGCAACAATTTTATGACAGTTCACTACCGGATCCCGCCTGGGAAGGATCTCAGCTGCTTGGACCTATGTTTAGGCCTAATTCTTTTCATTGTTAGACCCTGCAGCTCTAACTGTAGACTGTGTCGAGTTCAAATCATATATTAAAAATTAATATTTCCATGTGATAGATACAATTCGGTACAGGCCTGGCCAGTGTCCTGCCTTTTTGGAGAGGTGTTACAAGTTAAAGTTGGCTTCACGGTCCATCCATAAATAACTGAACTGACCCCCAGTTCTAATTTCAACTTACTCATTATTACTGCATGAGAGTAGACAGCTCTCTTTAATAGGCGGTAAGTCCTTGGCGCCTTTTTGGTCTTTCCTATTTATTAAGTGAATTGCCTCAGCAGCTAGTCTATATTGCTCCACCTCCTCAAAAGCCAGCGACCTAGAGTTGACAGTTCGACTGACAGTTCTTCTCTCTTCATGTGGATGCTAATTTGTCGAATGGTCGAGGGTGAACTGACAGGTAGAGCTGATTGTGAATACCCAGCCTTACAGTGTTTGAGTTTGCTGTCTAGTTCTCACACTCGTTTAGTCTTTTACACGCAGTTCCACCTCCAGCTAAGCTACTACTTCTTCTGGTTGAAGTTGACAGTTGAGCTTTGCCAAGTGAGCAGTCAAGCTCATTACTTTGTTGTTCACGGTATCTCGTAGCTCTTGAATAGCAACAGTGTTCTTAGTCAATTGCTATTTTCTGCTTTCCACCTTGTTATCTCATCTTCCAGCATATTTTGTACATTTTCCTGAGCCACTATCTCCTCCATCAGCCGGTACCTTTTGTTCTCGAGCAAATGGATCTTGTCCTCGAAGACTTGGTGTTCCATCTATTGCTTGTTACATCGTCTTGTGTACAACTGCATCTCCTCCTGTTCTTTTCTAGTTCCTTCCTCTGCATCTCCCCTTTTGATTTATGTTTTCTTGAAGGGCATTTTCCAGGTCATGAACTCTTTTGGTTAAGGTGACATTCAGCAGTGAGAGATTCTTTCGAGAAGAACCTCTCCTTCCAATGCTTGAATTTTTCCACTGTAATCAGTATGTTGCATATTACAGCACTAGCCAATCCAATCCACAAACACCAACCACAAGCAAATTCTTGATTTCAAAGGCAGTTTACAAACCTGGGTCCATTTTTACGGATTCCGCTGAGATTTCACTTCACGAAAGTGCATCAAAAACTACTGCTATAGGCCGATGCAAGGCAAAAGAAGTTGTGGAGCCATTTCGAAACCTACTCCGACAAAACCCCCTCTTCAGCGTATGTTCACTACCTCTCACATTTTTTTTTTTTTTTTTTTTTGTTTTTTTTTGTTTTTCAGAATTTCGCAGATTTTCTCTAGGAAAACTGTAAAATTTTTTCTAATATATACAACACCAAATCAACAAAAATGTCAAACAACCGTGAAGACTCGTCGTTGTGACTTTCACATCATTACATTTAACTCTTAATTTCGACCATCTTTATCATTTACATATCATCAAAATGAAGCTAAAGGGTTGCTCTATGAGCCAGAGCCCATGCTGGCATAAAACCTGCTAATTTTCCTAATTTTCGAACAACAACGTGTAGACACCACACGCCCGTCTCAGACCATCGGCCATTGCTCAGACTCACTACTGTACCAAACATTTACCTCTCTCTCTCTCTCTCTCTCTCTCTCTCATTGATAAGAGCAAAATGTTTGGGATGTGCTCCACTTATAGAGTGTATGTGTATGTGTGTGTGTATAGTATATATATATGCACCATTTACAAAGTAAATTCCCAGTCCTTGGCACGAAACCTAGAAAAATGAGATCAAATAGATGTATTCGATAAAAAAAAGAGCCTTCACAACAACCTATGAGATAGCCAACACGTTCTAGAATCTTAATCGCAACGATGATAACAGGAACTCGATGAAACAGTCGTATGATTAATCGTAACCATCCAACAAACCAAAGCGGTGGTACCGCTTGAGGATATCTCATTGTACCTATGGTGATATCGACCGAATTTAATGTAAGGAAACGAACAGGAAATAACATCCCATATACTCGAGATTAAAGAATAATGACATTTATTGAATCTCTGTTGATGAGATTAAATATGCCGAGGTTGTGTAATCCACATTGCTGCTGGGATTAAAATGGTGTTCTCACACGAGCCTGCCGGGTTTATTGAAAGTGTGTCATTTCAAGCAAGATTTAATTAATATATATATTTGAGAATCAAATATAACATCATAATTCTCATCAAGAATTGACGAAACGGGGCGGAATCAAGAGAAAAAAGTAGCAATGTAACATTGTTGACTGTCGCGTAAGCTGTTGCTAACAACAGGTTACTCTCTCCCAGAATAAACAAATATTACGATAATTAAAGGTAATTGAAACACTAAATTATTAGGAAATTTTCCTTCGGTATAACGTTGTTGCAATTCTCTTCGGGGCGATTTTAAGGGAAATTAACAGTTGACAAATTTAAAAATAAAAAATTAATTCATAATAGAATACATTTGTTGCTAAACAAAATGAACTTTGTGAAACACCCGATGAAAAAATGAAGCATTTATACTATTTAATATTAATGATTATTTGAATAATACAACAACTTTTAACTAAAATTACAAGACTTCACTTTTTATCTTTAATTTCTTTATATCCTTATTAAGTAATTACTGATGAAAATATGCTAAAACTATTTGCAACTAACAATAAAATGAGGTGTCTGTTGTCAACAAGGGTCCCTTCCTTTATTGCTGACCACCAAGTAGAAGATTACCATTTCACAGACATAATGAAGATAAAGTTGGGTAATAAGATTGTGACGTAATTTGCATTATCTCAACGAACAGTATGACCCGGGATGTAACTGGAGCAAGTTCTTCCCGTGAAAGGGTTGGGATGACTTCAGAATCATGAGTGAAACAAAATTGGCAAAAGACGATGTGATTTAATGAGGAGGATTAAAAAAAATAAGAAAAAGCGAGAGAGAGAGAGAGAGAGAGAGAGAGAGAGAGAGAGCTAGTTCATGATTAAGCGAAAACGTTTTTACAAAACTAGAAGGCTATACCACTCCTGCCGAAATAAGACTGGGAATCAAAAGCAAAAGAATACGTGATATCAAAGCAGGAAAACTTGTAGTAGGACGTGCCTACGGGAGTTACCGGAGTAAGGTATTGCAAAAGTAATTAACACCATACGTAGTTATTATAGCTGTTGCTCATCCTCCTATATGTATAAATATCTGATTTTTTTTTTTCTGCGGCGAAATCCCCAACAATCCTGAAAGAGTTGTTACAGTAATTCTGTAATATTTACTATACTATGTACCACAATAAAAAAACAAATATAATTCCCCTTGGCTGTAATTTGTGCCTAAGTTATAGTTTTAAACGATACTTAATGCTTGTGAATGTGGCCCTCTATCTATCTATAATTAAGGACTTATATATATACATATATATGTATATATATATACATAAATATGTATGTACATATAAATACAATCTCCTAGTACTTCATGTGATTAGGTCGGCAACTTGACTTCGTTCTGATACTCTGGATGCGGGTTCAAATCCTGCTACCGACATCAGAATTACTTAGTACTCCTCCATTTGGATCTAAGGCTTTTTAGTCAAAGGTGTAGCCAAGAGTCTAAAGAATTCGACAAGTTAATGAGGGCATTGTGATTATTACAACACACACACACACACACACACACACACACATATATATTTATATATAATATAATATATATATATATATATATATATATATATCTATATATATATATATATATAAATGCAAATTTAAATGTACGTGTATTTGAAAATGTTTAAGAGGCTGAAACTTCAATTTTTGTTATACGTTCATAAAATTATTTCTTAGCTTTAGTTCTAAATCTTAATTGTTGCAAACAAGAACAAGGTTATTCATTATTTACTTATCATCCAATTACTTTTAGATTTTCCACTAGTTCTGTTCGAATAATAAGTGTTATGAAAATAAAAAGTTTTGAAAATGTAATATGTAATAAATGAATAATGGTGGGTATTGAAAAATTAGTGTGGAATAAAAACGAGGAACATTGAAAGCTGGTGCGTGACATTTGGCTCCACGAATGATTGAACAGTCCAGTGAATTCGAGAGAGAAGGACAAAAGATTGATAGAAAGAACAAAGGGGACTTCATGTTATAACTTAGGCAAAATTGCATATCTCGTGTTCTTTATATTAATTATCTTTGACCAAAAATTTTTTTTTCGACTTCTTAATTCTATTCAACAGATAGTTCACTTATAGCAGTTTAATAAATTTCTTATCAAAGTATGCTAAATGGCGTTTATTCAAAGCTTATAACAAAGACAAATTAATGACTAACTTCCGCTAGTAAACTAAATGAAAACTCAAATTGAGGGGGAAAAGGTGCAGAATGAACTTCCAGTTCGGTTCACCATTTCTGCCGAATTGTCATGAAAATTCAAAGATCAAATAAGATTTAGTGTGCCTGTGCACCCGAGAAGAAATGAAAATTCAATAAAAACGATGAAAGAATTTCCAGAAAACTAATACCAGTGCTTAATACTGCAGTCATGGAGAAGTGAAATATGACGCGGAAGAAATACGGCACACGTTTTATATGCCATATTCGCTATAATATTAGATTCTGTTTTCTCCTATTCGCCTCATAATACTATCGCATGGTAAAATATAAGAAATATTGAACTTCAATTCTGTATTGACGATATTTTCCTCCATTATCTCGGTTTTGACATATCATTCATGGCTTCTAGTGAAATTAAATTTAACCTCTTCTTTTCATAAGAATAAAATCTAGTTCCGGGTTAGAGCCAAGATTCTCATAAGAAACCAGATATTATTATGGCTTTTATTCAAAATGATCGCATAAAGACAGATCATTAAAATTTAACTGTAGGAAACCCCAGAACCTGTAATATCGCTGATTGCTTGCTGGACCAAGGGCCGTTCTTGTCTCGTCTATCAATACGACTTATCGCTCGATAACAACTTTGGATAACACGGGAGGTGGATGATAAGATCTCTCTCACGCTATTACGCTATTACATCATTAATTCTAAATTACACTATTGTGAAATCTAACATACATTTTAATTAAAAGACATTTTTACATAATTATCACTATTACACCGAATACATGATAACTACTAAATAAGGGATTCCGAACCGATGAAACGCGGTTTTTCGGCAACACCTTTTTATCAACGCATCGGATAAGGATGAAAGTTGGCAAGTGTATATTTTATAATCATACCTAATTTTTGCAAGTATTTTTAGTACCTAAGTTCGATAGTTTTGATATTTACAGAGTAAAATGAAGTCGCCGATGCCTCCAAAAACCATTCGTGACGTAAACATAGTAGGATGTCATGAAGCTCCGCCCATCCTCCTGGTAGGCAGGAAGTCACTAACACTGTCTACACTTCAACAAATTCGATAATGGCCAACAGGATATGGAAATGTCCCCGTGGTTGTAAGACTGCATTTGTGCTACGGCTTGCCACTTTGCATACAAGAGAGGAGACCCGTGGTAATATTTTCTATAACGTGAATAAGTGATTATTTCTATAATAATGGGTAATAGTTACCAGGAAACACTTATCTCTTGCTGCAGCAAACAGAAGGCTATAGTGTCGAAACCTGAGGTAAAACAACACGAATTGTCTTCTTGTATTGTGTTCCCGCCCTGAATAGATATAGATCTAACAAAAGTAGAAACAATACAAATATCAAGAAAATGGAAGAATTCCAAGCTAACTTAGTCCCAACAAGGTCTGCTCACTTCACCCCAAAATCCTCCCAATAGGCGGAGCTTTGTCTACCTCCTTCTTGCATCAACAGGTGAACTGCCATAAAGAGCAGGCATTACCTCTAACATACGTCATACGTAGTTACCCCAGGTGGGAGGAGACCCCACCCAAGGGTAGACCTCGTCTTTCTTGGTCTCTCTTGGCCTTGTTCCCAACAACTGCTGTGGAAGTTGCGATAAAACCACAAAATACTCTGCTTTTCTGTCATGGGCCAAACTGACCATTCTTACGAACCACATATTCTTGAATCTTTTTTTTATTAAGCAGTTAGCGTCCAAACTGAGTTCGCACACTTCCTCTGTTCAACTGTACTTGGTATAATGATGTTTGTTTTCTTTGTTTTTTACCCACCATACTCTACTCGCTCAGTCTTCAACTTTCCACATGAGAGGTGCTTTTGTTTTTAACTCTCCCGTTTTTGTAAATCCTTCTTAAGTTTTAACTGTAATTTTAATTTAAGTTTTTATTTCTATTGTCTTATGTAATCTTACTATGTGCTTTAGTTTGTTTTTTTATTGTTCTTTTATAGGACCGATGATGTAACATGTACGAAACGCGTTGGTGAATAAATGTTATCTTGCTTGGTAACTGGCTGTTTACCTGTCACCCATCCTTGATATATATATATATATATATATATATATATATATATATATATATATAATATATATATATATATATACACACAGAACTTCTCATCGTTTCCTGGATGCAGCATAATCACAAAATACGATAGTGTCTGCCACCAAAGTCACAACTGAAGGGGAGAAAAAGACGGAACACTGCCTTTCCTAGATATATCATTCGTAAAAGAACAAACAAAAAAGGTCTTTAGCGTATGTAAGAGAACTACTTTCACTTTTTTTTACATCAATTCCCTACGTTATCATGATGCCTAATGATAACAGCAAACTGTTCCTTACAAGGCTTTGGATGTGCTTGCAAGGTTAGTTAACGATGCTATCAACAAATAAAATACAATATAAAACAGAGGGTCATAAACACCAAACAAATAAGACTTTATAAAAACAGTAAAGTTCTCATATTTTGTAAAGATAAAGAACCTAGTATATGTA
>NC_087202.1:30478964-30521464 GCF_015104395.2 Macrobrachium nipponense | reverse complement strand
AGGGAAAGGATGGAATTAACTATTACTCTCATCAACCTACAAGAACGGAGCAAGGTTGTATTCTTTCTTTCTTTTTTCATTCGTATGCGATTTATTTCTCCTTAGACAAAATTATGAAAAGAATTCATTCTGTTCAATTCCAAAAGAAATGCATCGTAAGACAAAAAATGATAGTGCTCCTCTCTCTCTCTCTCTCTCTCTCTCTCTCTCTCTCTCTCTCTCTCTCTCTCTCTCTCTTCGACTGTTACATCAGATTTTTAACCATATTCTAAAACTGACTTTAACACAGATTTATAATAACCCTGTCACGGTCTTGTCAGGAGACAATTGAATTATCTGCAGTGATATGGATAATACAACTTCTGCAAATCCCATTTCGTCTACGAAAGTCATAAATAAAAGTCTTGACCTCCTGATGTCGGCCTTTTATCTGAAAAATAGAATATCGTAGATCATTTCCGGGTTTCCTTGATGTAGCCGTTATGATTTGATGTCTAATGGAGGAATAGCCTCAAGAGAGGATAACTCTAAGGCAAGAGGGTGATATTCTTTAATCCATCACTACTGTGACGGGTACTAAAAACTGTTGCATGACGCAGAAATATGTACGTAAGAGAACTGTAATCTGTCACAAGATAACTTGTTTTATACATCTTCACTTAAATAGAAAGTGGTATCATGTGAAGGAGGAGTCTGGAGGAAAATATATACATGAGGAATCTGGATGGAAATATATGTCTTTATTTTTTGCGTTAATAAAGGTTTCCTTTGTAATCCTTTTCTTCCAGTAAAAGATTTGGATTAACACGTACTTAATATGATAAAAATTGAAAATTTACTCTTCACATTGAATTAGGCTTTTGGGTCTCGTATGAAACTTTTGAACATTACAGAGGTTATGTTAAAAAAAAAATCTTCTATACTATCGAAATAGTCTTTCGTTCAGAGAAAGGATGAAGAAATGAAATATATACTATATATATATATATATATATATATATATATATATATATATATATATATATATATATTAATTATTATATCTAAGAAAAATATATGAAGGCTCAGGAAATCACGAGTGTGAGCTTCCATGAAACTGTTTGGAGGAGTGGTTATTAGTTTTGTAATAGGGGGCTAAGTAAAATACCTATTACTGGGAAGAGTGTCAAAGGCAGAACAAGAATGATGGAGCTTTGCTAAAGAAATTTAACCCACCCACTCATAAGCAATTTGCCATGAAGATCGCATTAAAACATCATCTTGAAGTGAATTTAAAAAATAATGTTTTGCAGGAAATCATAGCACGACATTTTAACCCTCTTCGGTCTTGGGGCTGGGGGCAGCAATTCTCGTACTATAGGCATCGGTGGCTGCTCACAGCAGCCCAACCCAAAACCGTAATATCTTTGTAATAACTTTGATATGTCGTCTTCTAAACTTAGCCAATCCATGGACTTCCTTTTTTTATATTTGACCTCTATATATTAAAGATAACCTAATGCCACAAATTCAATCCATAATCTACCCCTGAAAATAATTTTCAAAACTACGCCAAAAACTCGGCTTCTCTATGGCGAGACTAGCTCTTTTCGCCAGCGTGTTTCCCAGGGGAAAGTTGCCTCTCGCATATAGTTACTGGCTTTGTTTCCACTCACGTGTTTGCAACGCTGTCATCAAGTCGCCATACAGGCCCAGATTTGATTAAGAAATAATTGGTGATCTTCGCTCAGATCCGATATCTCATTTTTCTGACCCTGAGGAACAAAGTTTTCACTGTAATCCATTTATGCCAAAAAAAAAAAAATAATAATAATACCAATAATAAAAATAAGTAAATAAATGAGAAAGTCACCGTACTACAATAAGCTAGCTGCGTCCAATCACGTCATGAAATCGAGAAGACCTTCTCTACATAATTCACAATGATTCCAGTTAGTAAATTACCAATGAATTATTTCTAATTTTATAAAATAAATCCTTTACGAAGGCTCCTATATATTATGGTAATGTTATTCAATGTAAAACAAAAATGCATAAAAATACATAATTACTCAGAAAACCATCAAATATATTCTTGAAACAATGCTTATGATATGGCAACATTATCGTACATGGTCCAAGTATATTAACAACCAGTGTACACATCCATATACCCACACTGCATACCCGAATTACCACCTTTCTTGAAGGAAAAAAATGGGAAGGGGTATATATGGATATGGGGGAAATGGAAAGGAAGAAAATGGAAAGGGGGGGAAAATGGATAGGGGAAAATGGACAGTGAGAAAAATGGACTGGGGGAAATAAGACACGGGTAAAAATATAAGGGGAAATGAACAAGGGTAAAAATGGATAGGGAGAAATGGACAGGGCAAAAAACTGACAGGGAAAATGAATAGGGGAAAACAGACAGAGGTAAAATGGACTTGTGAAAAATAGGCGAGGGAAAAGATGGACATTGGGTGAAAATGGACAGGATATAAAAATGGATAGGGGCTAAAAAGGGAGAAGAGGTAAAAATTGACAGGGCGTAAATATGGATAAGGGTAATATGGACTGGGGTAACAATGGATAGAGGGTAAAAATTGACAGGGATTAAAAATGGATAAGGGTAAAAATGGTGGATAGGGGTAAAATTGGACTGATGGAAATTGGATAGGGGTAAAAATGGAAAAATGGACAGGAGATAAAAATCGATGGGAGTAAAAGTGGACAGGGGGTAAAAACAAATAAGGGGTAAAAATGGACAGGGAGTAAAAATGGACAAGGGATAAAAATGGAGAGGGGTTAAAAATGGACATGGTTAAATGTGGACATTTGGTTAAAATAGACAGGGGGAAAATGGAAAGGGGGTAAAAATGGATAGGGGTAGATATGGACAGGGAGTCAGAATGGACAAAGGATAAAAATGGATAGGGTAAATTTGGACAGGGGCTAAAAATGGATAAAGGATAAAAATGGATAGGGTGAAAATGGGCAGGGGGTAAAAATGGATAGGGGGTAAAATTAATGAAGGGTAAAATATGGACAAGAGTCATGGTAATTGCTTTATAGCAAAGAAAGATAAAGGAAATGAATGCATCTTCAAGAAGTTCTGCAGCAAGGAAGCTTTCGCGCATGGGTTGGAGGAGCCTGTTCTCATGATTGTTCTGGAATCGTCGGGCGTGTTGGGGAATGCAACAGGCACTAAAGTGTCGTGAGAAACGCCGCGATTTCTGATGCAATACATCTTCGAGATTCTTCTAAATCATTCCCGTAATCTCGGGAGTCTGTGACGTTCGCCGTAGGCCCCGCCCCCAGGTCACTGTATAAATACGACTGACGGAGAGTGAGAGATCATCAGTAAGAGCCACAGATCAGATTATCAGTGAGAGATCAGCAGCAGAGATCGTCAGAGAGAGAAGAGAAGAAAGAACCGATGAAGGATCAGAGAGAAAAAGGTAATCGTGAGTTTGATCGGATTCTGGTCAAGTCGTCCGGGAGTGGACGACCAAGGCATTTCGACAGGCATTTCGACATAGAGCAAGACTTCAGAGAAGAAACGTTCTGCTAGAGGTTTTGAGAAGTTCCTGCCCTTCAAGTATCAAGATTCGACCTTATTTTCTGCAATACGGAGTCAAGAAGACGTCCACAATTACAGTTCTTTTGTGAAGCCACCGCTTCAAGCATAGATCTCCTTCGAGTCTCAAAACTGGCTGGCAAGTACTTTCTTTACCCCACCGTTTCCCCAGTTCACTAATTGTAAGATTTTGCCTTTTTATGTAAATAGGAGACACCATTCTGCATTTATCTTTGTTAGTAAGCTTGTAAATAAACCTTTGTTGTGTTAGTGTTTCTTTGTATCCCCAGTTTCAAATGTCGGTGTTGAATTCTTTTTGCTTATTTTCATATCGAACCTGAAGCGGACATCTCACGGGCCGTAACAACAAGGGTACAAATATACCGGGGTTAAATATGAATGGGTGGTAAAAATAGGACATGGGGTAAAAATGGACAGGTAGTTAAAATGGATAGGTGGTAGAAATGGATGGAAGGTAAATATGGACAGAGGTAAAAATGGACAAGTAGTAACAATGGATAGGGGGTAAAAATGGACAGAGGGAAAAAATGGACAATAATATGGACAGGGGGGTAAAAATGGACATAGGGTTATAGTGGAACGAGGGTAAAAATGGTCAGGGGTTTAAAATGGATAGGGGGTAAAAATGAACATGGGGTAAAAATGGATAGGGGGTAGAAATGGATAATGGGTAAATATGGAAAGGGGGTAGAAATGGACAGGTAGTAAACATGGATAGGGGTAAAAATGGACAGGGGGTAAGAGTGGGCAGGGGGTAAAATGGATAAATGGTAAAAATGGATGAGGGGCAAAAATGGACATGGGTAAAAAGTAGATAGTTGGAAAAAATAAAAAATGGATAGGGGGTAAAAATGGATAGGGGCAAAAATGGACAGGGGGTAAAAATGGATAGGGGGTAAAAATGGACAGGGGGGTAAATATGGATAGGGATAAATATGGATAGGGGGTAAAATGGATAGGTGGTAAAAATGGATAGGGGCAAAAATGGACATGAGATAAAAATGAGATAGGGGTAAAAATGGACAAAAAGTTAATATGGACAAGGTGTAATAATGGACAGGGGGTAAACATGGGTAGGGGTAAAAATGGGTTAGCGTAAAAATGGACAGGGGGTAAAAATGGACAAGAGTTAAAAATGGATAGGGGGTAGAAATGGAGAGGGGTAAAAATGAAAAGGGGGCAAAAATGGATAAAGTGTAAAAATGTACAGAGTAATAATTTACAGGGGGTAAAAATAGATAGGGGCTAAAAATGGACAGGTGATAATAAAGGAATAAGGGGTAAAAATGGACAGGGGGTAAAAATGGATAAGGGTAAAGTGGGTAGGGTTAAAAATGGATAGGGGTTAAAAATGGATAGGGGATAAAAATGGATGGGGTGAAATGGATAGGGGATAAAAATGGATAGGGGATAAAAATGGATAGGGGATAAAAATGAATATAGGGGATAAAAAATGGATAGGGTTTAAAAATGGATAGGGGATAAAATGATGGGGTGGAATGGATATGGGGATAAAAAATTATATGGGGATAAAAAATGGATAGGGTTTTAAAAATAAAAATGGATAGGGGATAAAATGGATGGGTAAAATGGATAGGGGATAAAAATGGATAGGGGTTAAAAATGGATAGGGGATAAAAATGGATGGGGTAAAATGGATAGGGGATAAAAATGGAATAAGGGGATAAAAATGGATAGGGGTTTGGGTTAAAAAGGGATAGGGAAAAAATATGGATGGGGTGAAAATGGGGATAGGGGAAAAAAATTGGAAATAGGGATAAAAATGGATAGGGGTTTAAAATGGATAGGGGATAAAAAATGGATGGGGTGAAAATGGATATTGGGGATAAAAATGGATAGGGGATAAAAATGGATAGGGGTTAAAAATGGATAGGGGATAAAAATGGATGGGGTGAAATGGATAGGGGATAAAAATGGATAGGGGTTAAAAATGGATAGGGGATAAAAATGGATGGGGTGAAATGGATAGGGGATAAAAATGGATAGGGGATAAAAATGGATAGGGGTTAAAAATGGATGGGGGATAAAAATGGATGGGGTGAAATGGATAGGGGATAAAAAGGGATAGGGGTTAAAAATGGATAGGGGATAAAAATGGATGGGGTGAAATAGATAGGGGATAAAAATGGATAGGGGATAAAATGGATGGGGTGAAATGGATAGGGGATAAAAATGGATAGAGGATAAAAATGGATGGGGTGAAATAGATAGGGGATAAAAATGGATAGGAGATAAAAATGGATGGGGTGAAATAGATAGGGGATAAAAATGGATAGGGATAAAAATGGATGGGGTGAAATGGATAGGGGATAAAAATGGATAGGGGTTAAAAATGGATAGGGGATAAAAATGGATGGGGGGAAATGGATAGGGGATAAAAATGGATAGGGGATAAAAATGATAGGGGATAAAAAATGGGATAGGGGATAAAAAATGATAGGGGAGGGGTGGGAAAAATGATGGGATAAAATGGATAAAAAGGGTGATGGATAGGGGATAAAAATGGAATGGGGTGAAATGGATAGGGGATAAAAATGGATAGGGGTTAAAAATGGATAGGGGATAAAATAGGATGGGGGGGTTGGAAAATGGGGATCGGGGAAATAAAAATGGGATAAAAAGGGTATAAGAAATGGATGGGGAATAAAAATGGATAGGGGTTAAAAATGGACAGGGGGGTAAAAAGTGGACAGGGGGTAAAAATGGATAAGGGATAAAAATGGATAAGGGATAAAAATGGATAAGGGTAAAATGGATAGGGTTAAAAATGGATAAGGGATAAAAATGGATGTGGTGAAATGGATAGGGGTAAAAATGGATAGGGGTAAAAATGGATAGGGGTAAAAATGGATAGGGGTAAAAATAGACAGGGAAAAATGGATGGGGTAAAAATGGATAGGGGTAAAAATGGATAGGGGTAAAAATGGATAGGGGAAAAATATGGATAGGGTAAAAATACGACAGGGAAAAAATGGATGGGGTAAAAAAAAAATGGATAGGGGTAAAAAAAAATGATAGGGGTAAAAATAGACAGGGAAAAATGGATGGGGTAAAATTGATAGGGGTAAAAGGGGAGAAGGGATAAAAATGGACAAGGGTAAAAATGGATAATGGGTAAAAATGAACAGGCTGTAAGAATGGACAGAGATAAAGATAGACAGAGGTAAAACGGGAGAATGGGTAAAAATGGATAGGGGAAACTGAACAGGGATAAAAATGGATGGGCAGAAAATGAACAGGGATAAAAATGGATAGGTGAAACAATGATATATATATATATGTACATATATATATATATATACTATATATATATATATATATTATATATATAGATATATAAATATAATATATATATATATCATTCTAGCTGAGCAACCCAAGGCTACCCAGAAAAACTCTGAAACAGTCTACTGTAGGGAGAGGGACAAAGGTAAAAATGGAATGGGGAAACTGAACAGGGATAAAATGGATAGGTGAACAATGATATATATATATATATATATATATATATATATATATATATATATATACATATATATCTACTATATATTATATATATATATATATAATATATATATATATATATATATATATATATATGTCTTACTAGCTGAGCAACCCAGGCTACCCAGAAAAACTCTGAAACAGTCTACTGTAGGGAGAGGGAAAAGGGGAAGGTGAGGGGAGGGGGGAAGGGAGCAAGGGGATAGGGAGGAGGGATGGGGAGGGATCACAGGGAGGGTAAGGAGACGGAAGAGGGGGAGGGGTTTGTGTTGATGGTCTAACTGACAGTTCTACTTTTTTCATGTGTACGTTCACCCTTCGAACAGTAGTGAGTGAACAAATAGGCACTACTGAGGTGATTGTCGCACTACTGTGGTGATTGTCCCTTTTATTCAGGTACTAGCTGACTAACCTGGTAATGCCCAGGAAAACTCTACATGCCAACTGATTACCTCTCTCTCTTTCTTCTCTGAACAGCCCCTCTACTCTCTCTTATTTCCCCTGCCTCTCACTCTCTCAATCTTTCCTTTTCCTGTTATTTGCTACAGTCACATGCCCAGCATTTATGACATTTCATATTTCACCACTTCTCACCCCACTTCCCATCGGGGCTGATCTTGAACTTGAATGGCATTAGCAGTGTCACTATTCATCTCAGCAGCCTTGAAAACTATGGATTAGACACTAATATCTGACTGTTTTGGCAATTTTTACATGTCACCCCTTTCCTATCGGGGTTGACCTTGAACTTAAAAGCCTTTGGGAATGTCACTCTTCACCTCAGCAACCTCAAAAACTATGGATTAGACACTAATATCTGCCGTGTTTGGTTATTTGTGCTTGTCAGCCCCTTCCTACCTCTTCTCATTCCCCCTCCCCCCTTCGTTTTGAAACTGAATTTGGACTTAAATGTGTCACTATTCTTCTCAGCAATCTTGAAAACATTCGGATTAGACACTAATATATGTCCTTTTTGACTATTTTTCTGTAACCTCTTCCCAACCCCTTCTCATCACCCCTTCCTATTGGGACTGAACTTGGACTTGAATTGGCACTGGGAGTGTTTCTATTCATCCCAGTGACCTTGTAAACCGTGGCTGGACATTTAACTGAAGGGGCATTTGGCTGATAGACATTTAGCTGAATAAACATTTGGTCGACGGATATTTGGCTGAAAATTTCCAAGTGTGAATAGTAACAAGAAATACCTTAAGTATTTCAATTAACAGTTTATTGCCAAAAATAATACCATAAAATTAATAAATACAGTAAGATTAATGTTCTTAAGTATTTAATGATTATGTGCAATTGCTCTCAGGAAAACTATTTTTTGATATTCCTCATATTTCTCAATGATACACATGAGTCTTTATTATCTGATACTTCTTTGATGATCTAAATGCAACCACTGAATTTACCATCTTGATTGTTAACTCCCAATTGGATTGAACTTTCCTCAGCATTGAAACTAGATGGCAAATAGAAGGGTGGGTGACTGTATATATTATAATATATTATATATATATATATATATATATTATATATATTTATGATATATATAGATATATATATATATATATATATATATATATATATATATATATATATAAATAATGACACGGTGAAACGTTTACTTACCTTTAAAACTTTTGACCAGCAACTATATCAGTGTCAAGGTAGTTTACTAACAAAGTTGGTTTCGTTTGAGCATGGCTGGTTCAAAGTGTTTGAGCTGAAAATGGCAGTTGTAATTCAACATTTGAGATGGTAAACTCATCCTAAATACCCATTGTTATCGAACTGTTAAGATTGCTTGTTATAATTAACAGAACGATAGTGGATGTGGCATACATGTAGGTACGTCTACTACGTTTTCGTCCAAATGTTATTCTGTCAAATGTCCATCGATCAAATGTCCATTTGGCCAAATGTCCAGGAGCCCTCGAAAACTATAGATTACACTATAATATCTGTAATTTTTTACATTTTATTTTTCATCCTTTCTCACCCCCTTCCTATTGGGGCTGAAATTTGACTTAAATAGCATCGGGAGCATCACTATTCATCTTAGCAACCTTAAAAACTATGTATTAGGCACTAATATTTGTTATTTTTGGCTATTTTTACATGTCAACCCTTCCAACCTCCTTCCTATCGGGGGCTGAGGTCGGACTTGAAGGTATCTGGAGTGTTTCTATTCATCCCAGGCACCTCAAAAACTATGGATTAGACATTCTTGACATTTTATATTTCATCCCTTCTTACCCTCTCGTTCTTAGTGCTGAATTTGGAGTTAAAGGTCGTCTGGAGAGTAACTAATCATCTCAACAACCTCGAAAACTATGGATTAGATACTAATATATGTCGTTTTTGGCTATTTATCTCATCCCTTCCCAACCCCTTCTCATCCCACCTTCCTATTGGGGCTGAACTTAGACTTAGAGGACATTAGGAGTGTCACTATTCATCTCAGCGACCTCAAAACCTATGGGTTAGAAACTAAAATCTGTCGTTTTTTGGATATTTTTACATCACCCGTTCCCAAGCCTTCTCAACCCACTTCCTATCAGGACTAAAGTTGGACTGTAATGGTCTCTTTATTAGAGACCAGTAGGTTCAAAATAAAAAGAAGAAATTGCGTTGGAATGGCTGACTAAAGGCAAGACAGATCAAGGAAGAGGGCTGAAAAAAAAAACACAAAAATAACCTTAATATTCATCTATTTACAGGTTAATTTACATTATTTACAAGTGAGACCAGGTTTTGGGTGGCGAAAATACAGTGATCAATTGTAAAACAATAGATAATCAAAACCTTTAATAACCAGAAATAAATCATAAGTGAACATTGCACTTAATCAAACCCATACACTTGCTCGACACCAAAAATGAAAGATTTGAATAATAACAATAACACAAATAGGCAGCACAATCTAGAAAAATAAACAAGACATAATACCCAAGCAGCAAAATAAATAGAAAAATTCAAAAGAATTGTCAAAGACACAGAAACGGACGTATCCTCATCTTCCTGTAGAAGTCAGTCCTCCCAGTGAAGTCGCAAATAGCATCCAGCTGCTCCAATACTGCCATGCTGCTGTTGCCTTCTCAGCCGAGGTTTCCCAGAACCTCTCAGATCGCCGTCCAAAACCTGTCTACAGCTGTCACACACTCCATGACAACAGTAACCTCGTCGCCAAGACAGTAAACACTAGTGGGCAAGAGAAACAATGGAACAATCGTAATGATTGTTTAAAACAAATAACTTCAAGGGCATCTGGAATGTCACTAATCATCTCAATGACCTCGAACACTATGGATTAGACACTAATATCGGTCGGTTTCAGTTATTTTTACATGTCACCCCCTTCCCACTACCCTTCCTATCGGGTCCGAACTTAGACTTGAAGTGAAAGGGAGTGCCACTATTCTCAGCGACCTCAAAAACTATGGATCAGACACTAATATCTGTCGTTTTCGGTTATTTTAACATGACCCTGTTTCCACCCCTTACTATTGGAGTTGAACTTTGACGTCACTCTGTTCCCACCCCTTCGCATCCCCTTTCTATCGGAGCTGAACTTGGACTTACAGGGCATCAGGAGTGTGTCACTATTCATCTCAGCAACCTTGGTAACTATGGATTAGGCACTAATTTCTGTCTTTTTGGTTATTTTTACATATCTGATCGTCTCTCAGATTTTGTCTCTTAGTATGGCATTAAAACTGATGAACACCTCAATATATCTCTAATTGATAAACAGGTTTTATTTCCGCTACCGCATATCGTTGCTTCAAAGTAATAAGAAACTTGAGAAGAGGTAATGTTTTCATCTTTTCTGTGTCAACAAAATATCATGAGAATTAAGAAATTAATTCAGTGAGAGTATTCATTGGGAACCCCATCCGGATAATAGATATTATGTTCATATCGATGAAAATTGAATATTTATCACCATATTATGCATAGTCCCAGCCTCATTTAATACTTTATTACCATACATGTACTCACACACACATCTTTATATATAAAATTATTATTATCATGGAGACTGTGTAAGATTTTGCGCAGACAACTGACCATAGGTGAATGAAAATCTGTACACACGGGCTGACACTGGAAAAGATACTATGTTGATTATGAACGCTTTCTGATTATGGATTATTTTACATCATAATCCAATTTGAATCTTTCTTGGCCTGTACTATTTTCATTGTTTCCTTATTTTCGTGTTCTATTCTGAAGTTAACTGTCTCAATTCGAAGCGGCGCTGTTTTTATTCTTTGCTTGCAATAAACCAGCACCAAAGTCTATTTTTTTCTTTAGTGAAGTTTACTTCACCATTTTTAACTTATAATTAACTCTGCATGAAAGAATTAGTGAACAATAATAAATGTCTTTATTGTTGTATTTAAACATATATTTGTGTCATTCCAAGTAAGTACATGGTTCTACTTGCATGATATTAGTTATGTTTTTCATATTTATTTACAGAACATGCTTTTTCCTCATCCCCTTAGCAATACCATCATTTCTCCTATAATTTCTTCTCTTGACATTCTAAACGAATGAGCAATGAACTCCGGTCGTTTTAAAATTCATTGCTAATTAGCGTTTCGACTTCCTGTTCTAGACTGAAGACAAATGAACGAACATCTTAAAACGCTGCCAGTGTTGTACAATCAAACACTTGAAGAAGAAGTCCGCCCAGAGATGTGAATAAAACCCCGGCCCCATTGTATTATGGGTAATTCTATTGTGCGTTATTACCTTCTGCGAAGATATCGCGCTTTATTAAGTTCCTCTCGCAATTTTGTCTCTTCCTCCATCTCTTCATTTCCAACAAGAGAAACTTGCGCATGATGGAGGGGGACTGGGAAGAGGTGGGGATAGAATTCCAAGTTTTGCTGGTAAACAAGAACAACTCCTGGTATCGAGAGTAAGAGCGAGAAATAGGAATGAGATCGTACAACTTATGTGCAAGCACGACATCTTTTCTCGGGAGAAAGAAAACCGTTACATAAACGCTAATGGAATATTCTTATCATAAACATTCTTTCCTTTCGCTGATTTTGCGTGTAGCTGTTCCTTTGGGCATTGATGGAAGTAGAATTTTCACATGTGCATCATATATACTATATACATACATAGTCACCATTCTACACTGCCAAATGTAATGGAACTATGAATGGATGTGGGTATTCAAACGATATACCGCTTTGGATGTTAGAATTATTTACTCAAGTCCATAAGTATTGCCCAATTAGAACATTCTTTAAAATATGAACTAAATATGAAAAATTTTAAAGTAATTTGCATTTTTCCTAACATACAAACCTGAGGTCTTTACATATGGAAATACCTTCAGCGCAGCAGAATATGAAATAAATACTAATTAAGAATTACTTGGTGAAAAAGAACGCTCCCAGCCTTACAGACTTAATGAAACATGAAAAGTGGAAGAAAACTAATCCATGACATTTAAGTCCTTGAATTTCATGACCCAGGCATTTACTGTTTTGACATTTTGCTGACACCATTATTTCCTCAAAGAATTTACGACACTTCTGATATGCGCAGAAAGCATTATATGACTCATTAGTTAATTGACTTTCGTAAAACATAAAACACTAAGAGGCCTGATATAAGTTGTCCCCTGTTTTTCCTCTGGTTTCTCCAACAAGAGCTTATTTTTTCTTTATTTTCCTTGAAGCGTAGTTTTGGGGTAAAATTTACAATAAAATATTAATCAGGTTTTCAAAAAGCGTAAAAAATGCCAATAATTTCATGTTTCATTGCTCTTGTTTTCCATATTGTAATGCAATTACGATTTATTGCCTATGTCTGTTTTCCCATATTCTAGATATCCTTATCTTATTTCTTACCTAATATATACATACACACACACACACATACGCACACACACACACACACACACACACACATATATATATATATATATATATATATATATATATATATGTATGTATGTATGTATGTATATGTATATCTTGGTTTAATCAGACCACTGAGCTGATTAACAGCTCTCCTAGGGCTGGCTCGAAGGATTAGGTATTGTTACGTGGCTAGGAACCAACTGGTTACCTAGCAACGGGACCTACAGTTTAATGTAGGATCCGAACCATTTTATATCAAGAAACGAATTTCTAATTACCAGAAACAAATTCCTCTGATTCCATGTTGGCAGAGTGGGGAATCGAACAAGGGACTACCGAATCGAAACGCGAGCACGTAAACCACTCCTCCAACGAGGAATTAACAAAATCTACGGATAAATCTTTTTACCAAATAAATATGTAGTACACGCCCATGTATATATATATATATATATATATATATATATATATATTATATATATATATATATATATATACATATATCTATATTATATATATATATATAATGTGTGTGTGTGTGTGTGTGGTGCTTTTGCTAAAATCGAAATATGGTTTATATTGAGGGTAATGAACATGCAAACCTCAGCTCTTCATCTGGAATGAAGTTATAAAGACTTGTATATGCACTTTCTTTCTCTGTCTTTTTTCTAAACGCCGCTACGAACCTGGCCTTGAATTCTTGGGCGAGTTTCATAGCTTCTATATCAACAGTGTCTTGGCAGTACGAGTGTTTGTACAGAATGTCTTGCTTCTGTCAGTGAACGTTTACGAGAAGCAGAGAAAATAATACGTAGTACTTCATGGAGTGAAGACATTTTATGGCAGAGCGAGGTCCATCTCAACTGACATTATGAAGCGAGGCTTCTGAGGTCTCTATATTAATATTTCTTTTGTCCTCAGCATCGAAATTTCTTTGACAAGAGGTAATCCCATTTTATTCAACCATTATGCCTTTTCTTTGCTTTCGTTCATCGTTGTTTACATCCCAATAAAGGTATTCTGGGATCTAGCAAAATTGTATTTCTGGGAATATATTGCCTTGATAGGTTCGTAAGTATTTGCCTGAGTCTGTCTGTCCGTCCGTATTATTCAACTACAGTTCTTTAGTGGATAATACATGTTTTTTTTCCTTAGTATTCTATGTATCAGATATCTGTCCGTTCATCCTAACAGACACTTGCTACTTGTGTAGCTGTATCCATGACCATTCGAATTTTAACATTCCTCTTAAAAGTCTCAGTAAATTCTATCCGTAATGAGGTTTATACTGTTTTACGTTTGCCGTTGAAAATGAACTCATCGTCAGTTTCCACCATCTTGAAAACCATACTGAACTATAATTGCTGCCTGACACTATTGAGTCGAGAGTTAATTTCACCTGTTAACTGTAAAAACGTTTTCAAATTAAACGGACGAAGGGAGTAACAACGTGTATTCATCCAGCAATGTGGATAAACGCTCGGCTTATTGAGTAAGAGATAATTCCATTGTGCATTAGTACCTTCTGTACACAAACTATCCCACGTTTACACTACTGCTCCCCACGCTACGTCTCCCTCCAGCCTTCCCCCCCCCCCCTTCCCCTCTCTTTATTTCTAACAATACAGAAGTGTGTGTAATGGGGGCTGGTGAAGAGATGCAGATAAAGCACAATTGCTCCCGTGTAAACAGGAAGAACTACTGTACAGTGAGGACAACCCGAGATTGAGTTTGCATAGCCGATGAGCAGCAAGCAGGGATTTCAAGACAAACTCACATGGTAACAATATATATATGTATTTATGTGACTGAAAAGTAACTCCCTATTTTAAAAAATTTATATAATTTTTATATGCAGTTATTTTTTGTTCAAATTTTTAATGTATGTTCCTTAAAATATGACAATTTAATTGGTCTTTCTTATCACGGAGTACGAACTGTGCTGAATAAGCATCTTAAATGGCGTGCTTGGAAGCCGCATTATTGCCAAGTACTCTCTGCCGAAGACTGCGACATTCGCATGGAGTTTTCAGAAATTATGTTGGCTTGGTCTGAGGATTGACCAGGTCTTTTTCAAAATATCCTTTTGAGTGATGAAACAGTTTTTCATATCGGTGGATTTGTGAACCGCCACAACTTTCATTACTGGGCAGAAGAAGATCCTCGAATTATCTCAGAAAAATGTCAGAATCGGCCTAAGATAACAGTATGGTGTGGAATGACTTCAGACAGGATTGTGGGCCCCTTCATCTTTCGCAATACCATGAATGCGGAAAGGTATCTTACTATGCTGCAAGATGAAATCTGGCCAGTTGTGAATACTTGGGCGAATATTGAAGACTTGATTTTTATGCAAGATGGTGCACCACCACATTTTGTTATTGTTGTTCGTGAATGGCTGAAGGAACATTTTCCTGGGAGATGGTTGGGTCGACGTGGTCCACATGAGTGGCCGGCAAGAAGCCTCGATTTAACACCGTGCGACTTTTTTCTTTGGGGTTGGTTGAAGGAACAAGTTTATTCCAAGAAACCAACAACCTTAGAAGAACTTGAAGGCCAAATAAGATTAGCTATTTCTGCCGTTCCACAAGAGTTCTTGGAAAGATCAGTCAAGCGATCCCCAAGCGGCTTGAGAACCTACAGGCAAATGCTGGTGCTTATATTGAATTTTAAATAAAACTCCATGTTATTTGTGTTCTCTCATATTGATTTTCTGTAAAAATAATGATTCATAGATAAATTATAATTTTTAAAAAATAGGAAGGTACTTTTCAATCCTGTATGTATGTGTATATATATATATATATATATATATATATATATATATATATATATATATATATATATATATATATATATATATATATATATATATATATATAATATTATAGGAATAATGAAGTACACCACTACATTCCATTTCATCATTTCTAACTTTTATGTGAGATAACTTTCTTTCCCATCTTTTATGTGGCGCAGTCTTTTCTTAACGAACCATTGTAGAAGTTCTCTCTCTCTCTCTCTCTCTCTCTCTCTCTCTCTCTCTCTCTCTCTCTCTATTAATTGGGGGTTTTCAAAAAGGATTTCATTTCACCTTATAACCATCTGTTATTGAATCATTGTATATACAATTTTTAATAAAAAACGTATCGGTGTGTGCTACAGAGCAATCTAAAATGTTTATAGATACACGTCTTACTATGCTTGCATGTAACAAGTTTCTTTAAAATAGGAGGGGGGGGGGGCCTTATTCATAGCACTCCCGCAGACCAGCTTGTTGAATATGACGCACTGTTTTTTGTAAAAAAAAAAATTAAATTAAGAGACAAAAGAATTGCAAAATATTAACTTTATAAATTCTAAACAATTACTTTCTAAAAGTTTGTTTCTTTAATAAATTTTCGGTGGGTAAAGCAATGGAGTAATTTTGTCCAAATCATTGGGGCTTTCTCTTTGCTTGGTATGTGGGTCTCACGCTCAAGTTTTGGACAGGTCATAATTATTTGTCACCTCTTCGGACAATCTCTTTGGGGTCAGTTAATCTTTGGCTCTACTTCTCTGTGAAAGAGAACGAGAACAATGGGCCATCAACTTGGTATGGACGAAATGACTTTCAACTTGGTATGGACGAATTGACTTATAACTGTGGTATGGATGCCAAAATTTTTTCACTTTTAATAAAATTAAACGTGGTATGGACGAACAGACTTTCAACGTGGTATAGACCAAATGACTCAACGTGGTATGGATGAATTGACTTTCAACGTGGTATGGATGAATTGACTTATAACGTGGTATGCACGAAATGACTTTCAACACGAATTGATTTATAACGAACGTGGTACGGACGAATTGACTTTTAATGTGGTACGGATGAATTGACTTTTAATGTGGTACGGACGAAATGACTTTCAACGTGGTACGGACGAATTTACTTTTAACGTGGTATGGACAAAATGACTTTCAACGTGGTACGGACGAATTGACTTTTAACGTAGTACGGACGAAATGACTTTCAATGTGGTATGGACGAACTGACTTATAACGTGGTATGGACGAAACGACTTTCAACATGGTGTGGACGAAATGACTTTCAACGTGGTACGAACGAAACGACTTTCAACGTGGTGTGGACGAAATGACTTTCAACATGGTATGGACGAAACGACTTTCAACGTAGTATGGACGAATTGACTTTCAACGTGGTACGGACGAAACGAATTTCAAAGTGGTATGGACGAAACGACTTTCGAAATGACTTTCAACGTGGTATGGACGAATGAACTTTTAACGTGGTATGGACAAAATGACTGTCAACGTGGTATGGCCGAAACTGATGTAACATGGGATGAACGAACTGACTTTTATCGTGGTATGGTCGAAGTCTGTATTATTTTTTGTTTTGTTTTGTTAGAACAGACCTTGAAATGTTTTCTTTTAGTCTCTTTCCTTTTTATAGCTGTTTCACTCCGCAGTCAATGTCACTATAGCAAAGTGGGGGAAAACTAAAATAAAATTTCCATATGATGCTGTTCTAACAAATGTAACGTCATATTTCAACTGTAAATAATGCTTTACAGTTAAAGAAAACGTCAATAACTTTATATAATAAAAAAATCAATGTGGCTGAACATTCTGCAATACTCTGTTAAAAATAATTCTATTGTGATTTATATACATATCTAGAAGGGAGATGTCATGGATTGTAGTAACTATAGGGGAATTAAAGTAACAGTTTAAAAGTTTTAGAGAGGATACCGGATGAAAGATTAAGAGTGATTGTAAAGACCAGGAAACAGCAGTATGGATTCATGAGAGGAAGAGGGATGGTGGATACCATCTTCATAGTAAGGCAGCTACAGGAAAAGAAGCTAAAGGGAAACCTGGAGGTCTATTGTGCACTTATAGACCTAGAGAAAGCATCCGATCGAATCCCAAGAGCAGTGATGTTTTGGTGTTTAAGGAAAAGGAAAGTCCCAGAAAAGTTGGTTAGCCTGGTTGAGATGATATATAAAAGAACTGAGCAAAAAATGATAACAGCAGTTGGGGAAATGGAAAACTTTGAAGTTAGTGTTGGATTAAACCAGGGGTCAGCATTAAGCCTTTTTTTGTTTGCACTGGTCATGGATGTATTAAGTGAAGAGATCAGGAATGAAGAGCTGTGGGAGTTGTACGCCAATGATCTGGTGATTACTGCTGAAAATGAGGACCTACAGAGAAGGTTGGAGAGTGGTAGGAGTCTAAATTTAGAGAGGTGGCTTAAAGGTGAATCCGAATAAAACAGAGGTTTTGCTGGGCAGTTGGGAAGATAGCGACAGAATGGTAATACAAGAAGAGGCTCGATTATAAAACACGAAGAAAAGTTTAAATACTTAAGATCTACTGAAGCCAACAGGGAGGATGTAAGGCTGAAGTTGACAGTGGGATAAAAGCTGCATTGGGGGAAGTGGAGAGATGTAGCTGGAATGATATGTTATAAGAAAATGTCAATCAAGCTAAAAGTCAAGATATATAACAAAGTGATAAGACTGGTGTGAATGTATGGGGCAGAAACATGGGCTCTAAGAAAAAAAGAGGAAGTAAAAGCTTGAGAGAACAGAGATGAGAATGCTGAGGTGGATTATCGGAATATCGCTGCTTGAGAGATTGGAAAATGATGAAATAAGAAGAAGGTCAGGCTTGGTAAAGATTACAGAGTTGATAAGAGAGTCAAGATTGGGATGGTATGGGCATGAGTTGTGGATGCATGACGAGGAGAGAGTGAAGAGGGCTTGGGAGGAAGAAGATCAAAAGGGAGACAGAGAATTAGATGGCGAGACAAAGTGAAGGAAGATATGGAGAGAAGAGGTTTGGTGGAGGATGATGCCTTTGATAGAAGGCAGTGGAGAAGGCGCATCAGGCAACCGACCCCTTAATGGAGGGATAACGGTGGGAAAGAAGATTTATCACATTTACTGTAGCGTTACTCTCTCTCTCTCTCTCTCTCTCTCTCTCTCTCTCTCTCTCTCTCCTATCGTCTTCCCCCCATTATCTCTTACTTTGTAACAATAGGGAGGTGTGTGCGATAGGGGTTGGTGAAGAGACGGGGATAAAGCGCAATTGTTCCTGTGCTAACAATAAGGAATTCTGCATAGAAAAGGAAAGAGAAGATAGAGTTTGCATAGTTGATACGCAGCAAACAATGCCTTTAGTAAAACTCATAAATACACAAAGTAACGAGAGTGTATGTATTAAACAATGATAAATATAGAGCCAGAGAACCTTTGTTAGCAAATGCATGCCAATTTCTGCCTCTCCTTTTTTTTCTTTTCTGTTTAATAAGTGAGTACCGCCGGGTTTGGTGTACTGGGTAACTGAGCGGAAAATTCTCTCTATAAACCTTTGCTAACAATTGGTTTTTCCCTAGAGATTTTCTTCTGCCACACGACAATCTATTTCAGCATTCATTAGTACGATTTTTTTATTTATAGAACAAACCATACAGGTCCATTTTTGCAAAGGCTTCTTACAGCGCTTATAAGACTGCTGAGGTATTAAAGATCCTGATTAAAGTAAAATCGAATAATTACCTCTGGATATGGTAAACTAGGATCTTTGATTCTCAAATGTAAGGTATTGTGCACCAATTTTGTTCATGTTATGGACGTATGTAGTACTCGTGAGATTTCACTTATACATACACATAAATGTTTTACATGTGAAGCCTACATCAATACCTATAGGGTAAGTTTACAAATACATTCCTTTAACGAATATATGTACTGGTTGAAGACAATATATAGCAATACAAATTTTTTGGGTGTTGGCAGTAATCTATGCACACATGGCGAATAGCATATCATACATAACTCACACCTAATAAAGTTTGTCTTTCCAGAGTTTATGAAAGAAAAAGTTATATTCGCGCATTTCCAGGCACAGATGAATTTTGAGGTAGATGAACTTCAATATAAATAGTATTTGGGAGAAACGGTTTAGAAAACTTTACGATAAATAAGGAAAAGAGTTCTTTACTAGATGCAACTTACGGAGACGGAGAGAGATTCCTGGCTAGTGGAAAAGCTGGGATGATCAACTAAGAAACAGACAAACTGGTTAACTTGACAATAAAATCAGGAAGACGGTGTGTGTGAGTGTGTGTGTGTGTGTGTGTGTGAATGGGTCGTGAGCTCCGAAGACACGATGATAACCTTTTTGCGAGAAAGTACATGGCGTAAAAAGTAGTAACGAATTAAATGTATGTGATTACCAACAACAGGTTAGTTTATAAAACTAAGTGATGAAGAAGGTTAATGATGTTTGTAAAAGAACATTCCGACACGACTAGGTAATGCCATGCTTTTGGACCTAAGCCCTTACATGTTTGCATGGAAACGGTTCCGTAAAATCCCTTTACCCTATACGGGGCAAAAGTTTGCATGGTTTTGTAGCTGACCAGTTTCATGGCACATAATTCCTCCAAAGCTGACAGAGAGAGAGAGAGAGAGAGAGAGAGAGAGAGAGAGAGAGAGAGAGAGAGAGAGAGAGAGAGAGAGAGAGATTCTTACACGAGGAAATGTGAACTCCTTCATTTCCTGTTCTATCTCGCACGTCTCTTAGTAGCCATGAAGAACGGAAATGATTACAAATATTATGTGGACCAAACGAAAATGTAGAAATTTTCAAATGTTAAAGGGTTGTCTCTTGAATAAAAGCAACAACACTAATGCACAAAAGAGTTCTTGAGCGCACAGTTCCTTTTTTACGTTTAGCAATGAGACTTTAAATACTGTAATACAATTTAGCTGCTTCCAGGTTATTGGATAGCTGATGATAATCACTATCATATATAATTTTATCGCGATTTAATATGAACATGGCATTAAACTGCTAAAAATACTGAAGGGAAAAAATCGTTCTCTTGAAGGCAGATTGGTCTTCGTTTAAGATTAAAAGTAGAGTCAGTCTAAAACAGGAAGGGAACTTTGGGAAACCTAATGGTAATGGGCCGGTGGTCGAACGTCTCTGTCCTTGTAGGAGCTCTCTCTCTCTTTGTTCGCTATTCACGACGTTCGCTTTTTGTTTTGGACAGGTCAGGGTTGTTTTGTGGTCTCTCTCAGGACGCTCCTCTCAATGAAGTTCCGAATAGTCGAGGAGGAGAGGACTGCCATTGCTTCTGAGTTGATGGAACGAGAGACAGAGGCAATGAGGAATGAGGATTTGCTTTGAAAACAAAGTGAGAGTTATTTCTCTCCACTTTCTAATGCATTCTTCCATGCTTGCTTGCTTCCATCTGCAGAAATTTGTTATGCAACCTAATTACCGTCTGTTTTTTCTAGTTTCGTTTCTTTTTCATTCTCTTGTGATAATGAAAGCTTCGTGATATTCTTTTTATTTATTTTTCTTTCTTGAGATAACAATAGTATGATGGAGGTACATTCTCAAACCTGATAAAATATATTCGGACAATAACAACTATATTCACACGCTTTACACAACGACTGAATAGTAGAATAATTGCCTTTTCACACGGTTAACACAACAATTGAATGGTAGAGTTACTATATAATACTAGATATCTTGAAACCGGGAAAACATGAATAGGGAAAATATTCCATTAAGTGAAAATGGTAATCACACACATATACGTACACACACACACATACAGAATCTACTGCCAAAAAATACAAACGCAATACAACAACCTCAACGAACGTTAGGCCTAATTCCAATTCCGTGGCAGCGGCAAGACTAAGTCCAAATTTGGCATTTCTGGGTGATAATGGATCATGCGGATGGCTCCACGCTACAAGAAAGGCAGTGAAATTGGTTGCTATGATCACACAGTGGGGTAAGAAAGGCGGTGGGGTTTTGGGGGGCTGGGGACGAGAAGATGGGGCCGCTGAGGAATGGAAGCATGAAAAAAAAAACCTGCTATAAGAGATAACTGTGAGCACCATCTTTTAATCGCGACAGTTGACAAGCAATGAACGAAACCATAAATGTAATTGGTCTTTAGACAAAATCACTAAGTATAAAAAGATATATGATGCCAACTATCACACGCATTTGGAGGAATAAAAGAAGACAACGAGTTGGGGGGCGGGGGGATAACGTAATGAAGTATGGAATGGAATGGAAGATCATTCTAGTACGATTGGATAATTGCATGTAACAGATCAACGGCCTTACGTGCTAAATGCTAACTTGTAAATAATCTCCTATTTTGTTTTTTCCATTAGAGTAAATGTTTGAATTGCCTCATAACTGACCAATGTGTTTATATAATTCCTTCAAAGTAACAAACTGAGAGAGAGAGAGAGAGAGAGAGAGAGAGAGAGAGAGGAGAGAGAGAGAGAGAGAGAGAGAATTTTAAGAGAGGAGAGAGAGCGAAAATAGAGAGAGAGAGAGAGAATTTTACAAAATACTTCACAATTTGTCTTCCTAATGATTGTCTAGAAAGATTTATGATTTCTAAATGTCTCGCTTATTACACACGAAGGAATTGTTTCTCAGAGGTACAGTTCGCACCACACAGGAACCTAAAGCATTGTGATACATCACCAATATAGTCACTTTATTGCACAATTAATAATCCAAGGTAATTATACATTTATTCACAATATTATGAGTACCAATTAACGTTGCTCTCCTAAAGCATTACAAAGCAACTTTCGTTCGTTTAGGGGTAGACTGTGCGTATGATAAGAAAAGAAAGAGACTCGCATACCGCGAGGGGCTCGAGAAACCTAACGGTAATTGTCTCGCCGTCGAATTGTCCCAATCGTCTGAAAGGGATTCTCTTTGCTCTCTATTTAGGTCGTTTACTTTTTTGTTTTGGACAGGTCATACTTGCTTTGTGGCCTCACAGGACGCTCTCTATTTATGTTTTATTTGTGTTCAAGAAACAAACGATCGAGGACTCTCCACTAAAGAATGAATTTCAATAAAGAACCAAGCGGCAGAGTAATGCTTCAGATCCTGGATGATGGAATAAAGAGCAAACCTAATGAAGGAATTCCATGGAATGAGGTTATGCTTTGACGAAAAACGTGAAAAGCCGAGCAGTTTCTATAGGCTTTTTTTTTTTTTTTTTTTTTTTTTTTTGCCTTCTGCGGCAGAACCTCTCGTCTACAATGACCTTCGAGGTTTTTCTTTTATATCTTATGGAGTTTCTTTCTAATTTCAGTTTCGGTTCTGTTTTATGTGTTTCACAAAATGGAGTGCTGTCACCCACTTCCGTAAAAGGTATTTTAGAATGTAGAATTTCTATATTCATTTCCAGCACTGACGTAGAAGAAATAATAAATCATACATGAATACTGAAACTTTTGTCGTTTCAAAATTCATCCCGCTGCACAGAAATGTTTTATTACATGACATTTAAAGTTCACTTGGCAACGATGACAAACACTCTTGTATGGTATGAGGGAGGATTCTATTGTGCTCTAAAACTGCCTGCGAACATATCCCACATTACTCAAGAGTTCCCATCACGATTTCTGAGTCTCCCTCCCTCCCTCTCATAATTCCTAACAATGGAATGGTGTGGGTGATTGAGAGGGGTGAGGAAGAGATGGGGACAGAGCACCAGGCTTCCCTTGTAAACATGCAGAGTTCCCGGCCTTGCATTGAGAGAAAAGGGGAAGAGTGAGTTTGCATGGCTGATGTGCAGAAATCATGGTTCCCCCCCCCCCCCCCTCCCTCCCCACATGCAAATCATGAACAAACAAAGCCACGAGAAGAAATTTATACACGATAATTAATCAGGTAAAGACGTACTCGTAGCAAAGGCATTCAATCTCACGAAATATTTCAAATCTGACTTTCCTTACTTTCCCCCTTTGCGATTTTGCTTGCAACTGCCTTCGTGTGTTGTTCATAATGGAGGTTTTAGTCTCGTCTCTTCTATTGTATTTCCTCTGAAGCTTTCTAATAGCACCTGTTCATTTCACGAGGTTTTGAAATTGTGAGAGAAATCATTATGAAAACATTTAGTATATAGATATGCATGCATGCATACACACACGCACACGCACACACACACACACACACATATATATATATATATATATATATATATATATATATATATATATATATATATATATATATATATATATATATATATATATATATATATATATATATATATATATATATATATATATATAATTGAGTACCAAAAGAATAGGCATTATAATATTCGAGTTTTATCTGTAAATTACATAAAGGAACAAAATATAGTAGGTGTGATATAATCATCTAAAATAAGTAAATTTAGTTCTTAAACTTCACTATATTATAAAACTACTAATATCAAAAAATGCTTGAATACTAAATGAGAATGCAGCCCTGTTAACTTTTATCCTTCGACGATAATATTCACACACAAAAAAAATAAATAAAAAAACAGGCCAATGTTACCAAAAAGGATAAAGAAGAAATAGTTGTAGTCTACGATAGAATATAAGATGATTTGGCCCTCAAAGGAGAAACGATCACATTAAACAGAATGATTCCAGACCGGACAGGTCATTGAGACATCAGAAAAAAAAAGTATTTCCCCCCAACTGTTACCTTCTAAGGTGCTAATAAGGAAAAGCATTCCTCACGTCGAAGTTGCTCACACCTTACCAGAGAAAAACAATAATATACCCTTTTTCTAAACTTCTAGACACAAACATTTAAAAAACTGACGAACGACGTAAGAGAATAAATAAAGATAAATCAACGCTCGCTTGGTTCATGAATTTATTTAAGAATTTAAATTTTGGATATGATGAAAGAATAAAGATATCCCCTTTCTTTAGAAGTGCTTTTATCCATCTTGATGGTGCTATGACCATTAGTTTAAGCTCACCGATTCACTGCAACTTGACAAACACGGAAAATTAAACGAATAATCATGATCATGTTTGTACCTTGAGTGACCTGGTACTTCATATGATCTAGGTCAGAAAACTGAGTAAAAAATATAAATAAATAAAATATATAAATAAATAAACTAGGGAAAAGGCACGATTAAAGTTAGAAAGTTAGACTGCGAAATGAAAACAAACGTGCGGGTAGCGTATATATCAGATTCGACAACAAAGCGGGAAAAAGTAAACGTCTGGATACTCAATTTAGAGGTTTTGGAAATAGTCATATGTATTTAATAACGAAAAGTTTACTTTTTTTCGTCAGAAATTTCCCTCTAATTCATGTCAATCTCAAATTTCTATTCTGTTCTTTAGACTGTACTTTCTAATTTTTTTTTTATTCCAAGAAACTTGCACCTTAGCTTTTCTTTACTCTACTCTTCTTAGCTTCACTGTTGTTCCCATTTTTCTTTTTTTCTTTTTACGAAAGTACCCGTTTACCTTCTGCTCCTTTGGTTCCACGAATATACCTACAACATACATTCAGATTTCCTCAGAAAATGAAGTATCATTTCACGACAACTGGTCGCAATGATTCGCTCTTGGCAAAGCCTTGATAGTTTAGGGTAATGCAAGGAGGTCAAAAATACAAACTCGAAGATAGAACTACATTAAATTTGTGGAGAATGACAACTCAATTTGTTTCGCTCAACTTTAGTGACCCGGTCTTTACATAAAAAGATTCTTAAATTGAGCGGAGTAACATAGATATTAAACAAATTGGCAAGAACCTCATGCAGCACATTTAATGATGAAAATTAAACATCAATTAGGTTCATGTTTACTGAGAAAATCAGTATTTCATCCCCTTCAATTTGTGGTATCTTTCTAATCCTATCACCATCTGCCTTACAATGTTCGTAATACTAACAATAATCTAGGTAATGTTGGTATACTGACCATCATGGTATGCTTATTCTCACATGTACCTACCGGTACACGAGAAGTTACAATTTAAAGTTTAAGACCTAGGTAATTTTTTGGTACAATAATTAGATTCCCTTGAAGAAACCTTTGATTAGGTTTATCCCACAAAACTGCCAATGGGAAAGGAAGAGTTCATTGGAAATTGAAACCAGAAAAACAATAGAAGGAACAGTTAAAAAAAAGCACGGCACTTAAATAAACTAATATTATTGTGTATTTACTCTTTTTGTTTTTTTTTGTTGCTGTTGTTGAAGTCTCCTATGCAGCTCCTTTTATCATTCTTATTTTTGTGCTGTTTTTTTTTTTTCACCCTTTCCTCTTCATTTTTCCATAAGATTAACGACGGCGTTTATGTATTCCGGCCAGATCGCCATCTTTCATCCTTCCAGGGTCACCTTCATCACCACCTGAGGAGTTAAAGTTGTCATACATCTTTTCTCGCTCAAGGCTTCTCCCAGTCTCTTTTGCGTAAACTGGATGGAGTGAAGGAGAGAAAAGAAGAAGAAGAAGAACGACAATAATAATAACAATAATAATTCATACCGAGGTTGCCATAATGAAAGACACGAATGAGGTTTCGGTACTCTTGTGAAGTTAACATAAAATAGTCGAGTTACTAAAACACTAGTGTGCAAAGTAGCTCTAAGGTTGCAACATAAAACTTTAATGTTATTTGCCGCTCTTTCATCCTCCAAACTATATATCATTTTGTGAAGAGCAGATCCCGTAAAGGTTTAGGCTGAGGGCCATCTCAAGCAATTTCGCTTAATGTTTGTTTGCGGCTGGCAACCAAATTTGAAGTGAAACCAGGTGTTGTAAACAACACGTAGAACTAAAAATCCTTTGTCTGTAATAGTAGAGTTTTATATTTCTTGACAGTTTTAATGATTCATGTTATTGGTACAATCTTTCTTGACCCAAATCACTGAAGATAATCCAGCTTTTTGTTTCGCCTTATTCTGTGCACCCTGCTGTCGTAGGGCAGCTCTCCAATATTAGGAACTTAGAAATATTTGTTGCACGAATTTTCACGAATTGAAGGAGCAATACATATGATGTATATAATATATACACGGCCAGAGAGAGAGAGAGAGAGAAGAGAGAGAGAGGAGAGAGAGAGAGAGAGAAGAGAAGAGAGAGACGAGAGACTCTCAGAGAGAGAGAGAGAGAGAGAGAGAGGAGAGAGAGAGAGAGAGAGAGAGAGAGAGAGAGAATATCTGCAGTCGCAAAAAGTGTGAAGTTAAAACTTTTTGTTAAATACGAATGATTAACTTCTAACTTGTTTGTTTTCCTATTCACTGTTGCTTGTTCTTCCTTCCCTGTCTTCTTTCTCCTTTCGCATTCTGCTGACATTCTTCCTCAGTTTTTATATCTTGCCCCCTTTCGATTTATCTTAGTTCAGGTTTACTGGCCTATAGAGACATGCTCCATTTGGCAGAGAATGCGGATTTTTCCTCTTGGCCGGCACACATTTTTTTTAGATACACACTTACACGCACACCCACTAACCTACACACGTACACATACATGCACACACACACACACAAACACACACACACACACACACACACACACACACACACACATATATATATTATATATATAGATTATATATATATATATATATATATATATATATATCTATATATACATCGAGCTACAAATGTCCTTTAATATTCAATTCACTAAAGTCTTGATTTCTCCTCTGCCCGCTGGGTGCTGTGGTTCGAACACTCAAGAGGACGAAATTATTATCAACTAAAAAATTCCCCTTCGGTTGATACATGAAAATATATTAATTCCGAGGTAGAGTGAATTGGATTTTAAAGGACATTTGTAGCTCGATGTATGTCAATAATCACGGTGATGTGATAAAAATTCATATATATATATATATATATATCTATATATATATATATATATAAATATTATATATAGATATATATATATATATATATATTATTATATATTGCTACTTTCAAAACACATATATCCCCTCTTAGACTATAAAATGTTATGTAGAGTTTGGCAACATTTTTTCAGATTCCTAGATAGCTTAGAGATAGAAGGTTTTAAATGTGTGTTCAGATTTTACATAACATATTATAAAAAGAATATATAACGTAGTAAAGAAAAGGAGAGAGATTTGCTTTGTTCATTCGAAACTAGGATTGTTTCCCTATTATGTCAGCGCCTTGAGATTAGAGGAACTCTGAGATCTCCGTTTGCTTTCCTAATCTGTCAACACGTTTGATTAGAGACCTCGAGTCTTCGTTGTGTTTTGGGAATTCTGTCATCACGTATGATAGGGACTTTTGTTCGATTTCTGTCTTGATTGGGTACATGTCTTTGTTGAACTGGTACGAACATGAATGTATACTCGTCTCGTACGCGTATGTCTTTGCTGAAAACCACGTGCAGATTTCACATTTTGTTTGTAAAGTTGCGTAACTTTTCGAAGTTTCTGGAAGAATTGTGTCCCAAAACGTTTTGTGTCATCTCCACTGTCCAGCTTCCGAAAGGAAGAGAATTTCATTGCATCTTAAAACCTCAAAGCATTCACATCTCTCTCTCTCTCTCTCTCTCTCTCTCTCTCTCTCTCTCTCTCTCTCTCTCTGCCTCGCCATAATTGATATTAGCATAACGTAAAATGGTCACTTGTAACTTTTAGATTTCAGATTTAATATTTCTTAGAGTTTATTTAGTGTTATTTAGTGCTTTCTGTGGAATCTGAACAAACATTGTGTGTAACAACGCCTATTTTTGTGAATTGGTGAATTGTTTTGAACAAAGAAGTTGGTATTCCAGGGTAAAGTGTGATATATTTTTATTAGTTGCAACTAATAACTAATAGTCGGTGGTTTGGTAAAAACTAATAACTATTGGTTACGATGGTTTAGAGAACTAATAACTATTAGTAAAATAGTTTGAGGGAAACTATTTACATTTTTACACATTGCAAATTTTTGTGTTTTGTGTTTGTTTCATTTGAAGTGATTTTTATGTTTTGTGCATTTATTCATTTTCTTATTGAAGTGTGTCTTTTTATTTTATATTCTGTGTGATTAATACTTTTTGCAATTTTGGTATTTTCCACATTTTTCTGTGTTTTCATTTGCATTCACAAATTAATTAACTTGGTTATTTTCATTACTTAATCATTGCACATTTAATTGAATTTAACACTTTTGAATTAATTTGCATTTACTTAGAATTCTTTTCAAGTTTCATTGTTGATTAGCAATTGCGAATTAATTTACAAATTTCAATTATTGCCTAACACTTTTGAATTTTGATTGAATTAATTTTCTTGAATTTTGTATAAATTAATTTTGATTTAATTTTACTGAATTGATTCAAGAATTAACTGAACTTTACTTTGCTTTCAAGTAACAGTAATTTTCCCTGATATTGTGAATTTCACTTATAAATATTGAGTTTAATAATAAATTTTTGTATTTAAAATTTTTATAAGTGTTTTCTTTATTTTACACCAGTATTTAATTATGATTATATTGATGTTAGGTAGAAACATAGAGTGGTAATTGATCTGTTTTCTTTCAATTAACTTGAAGTGACTTAGAACCAGGGAAGTACTTAGACTTTTGAAATCAGGGAAATACTTAGTCTTTTAAAGTTGTTGATGGAGTGATGCCCTTTGATTAATTTAATTATTCACAAGATTACCTAAGTTGTTTAAGGGATCACTGTTGCCTTAGAGTATTCAGTCGTTTAGTACCTGTGATGAGGGTTCAGGTGTCCGGCTGTTGTGAGGTAACAATTAATGAATTGTAAGTGTAATAACCAGATACTTGGCATTTCGTCACAATATATATATATATATATATATATATATATATATATATATATATATATATATATATGTGTATATATATATTTATATATATATATATATATATATATATATATAAAAGGAAATAAATAGGAACACAGGTACGTTAGAAAAGGGATGTTATCGTGGTCAGAAAGTGGTGGTCGAAGCAATATTGCAGGAATCCGGGAGTGTTTAACTGGTTTAAAATGCTGAAAATGAATTATGAAGAAATATGTCTACTTCAAATAAGTTCATCAGAATTTTCGTTTCTAGTCTGTTTCCTTCTTATTAGATTTCCAGCATTTAAAATAAACGGACTTCCGTTTCTTCCCTGTGGTAGGGGTGTAAGAATACGACCTCCGTAGTTCCTACTTGTCGTAAAAGGTGACTAAAAGGACAGCTGCTGCCTTGCAGTCTTACATTTTTAGTAAAAGGCTAGGCCCACCGCCAATAAGTGTGGAAACTGCTGCCTTGCAGTCTTACTTTTTTAGTAAAAGGCTAGGCCCACCGCCAATAAGTGTGGAAACTGCTGCCTTGCAGTCTTACTTTTTTAGTAAAAGGCGAGGCCCACCGCCAATAACTATGGTTAATGACAGCAAGGGCATGCGGTCGTAAAAACCCCTTTGCCAAATAATAAACCTTGCCTGATGTTGTAAGGAGGGGCACGTCAGGCAACCAACCCGTTAGTGTAGGGATAGCGGTGGGAAAAAAGAAAAACGAAATTCTGTTTATTTACGAATCTTTTGTACGTTATAATGTGAATGAGATCAGTACATTGATAAAATGAACTATATAGCTGTCTTTATGAGTTTTGTTACAAGATGGGTTGATTCACTTCTGTAGCAACCGCGAGGTGCAGGTAAGCAGTTTTGATATTCTTGCACAAAGTATATGCATAAAAAAGTTTATACACGAAACAACATGAAGTGTTGAAGGAAGTGTTACATACCGACTAAAAGTTAAAGATTTATCTTTCGGAGTGGTGGCCATCGAAAAACTTGGGAATTTCATAAAAGCGAAAGAGGAAAGTTCCTGTGCAGTATAACATTTTCCTTTGGTAACTTTTGTTCAAAGACCTGGAAATGAGAGAAGGGTGGAGAGGACACTATTGGCACCAATCGAACCAATTCTTACAGCCTGTTGGCAGACACTTCTCTTAGAACAAAGGCATTGCTGTCGTTTAAGTGGAACTCTCCACCAGTCATGTTGCTAGTGAAAAAACGTCACGTGTTCACTGTTTTATCTTTCATGCTCTTCAAAGTTTTTGTTTCATTCATACTGGAAAGTCTTGTAAACAATTCTTGCATAATTTGGTGACTGAAAAAGTAGTATAGACAAATATAATGCACGACGAATACCTCACAAGGTTTAAGAGTCATATCCCAGGAATGTAGATTTACTGATGAATTTATCACTCTACACGAACATCCTTCTCGTTACTAAGAAAAGTAAGTCAGAATTTAAAAAGGCCAGGGAGATAAAATGTTAGATCGTTATATAAGTGAGGATGAGGATTCAGTTAGCAACAAAAATGTTTCAGGTACGCTGACTCTTCCTTGTTCGAAAGTAAAATGAAATGGAACCCAAGATGCCGTTAAAGAAATTCTTCATTCCAGAAATGTCATTATTTGCTGTTTCTCATGCCATCAGCCAAGGGACTGAGACAGTTTGTGGCCATCAAGACTTTCATTTAGACTTTGCTCTTTGAAGGGTGCATCTTCTTTTGCTCCCTTCACACCCACATACACACACGTTAGCGAGAGAGAGAGAGAGAGAGGAAGAGAGAGAGAGAGAGAGAGAGAGAAGCGTTCTTCTAACTTGCCCATTTGCTCATTTTGGAAACTTTTTAATCTGTAAAGTACCGGTGGAATTCTTTTTTTTCATGCCTGGGTGGGTCAAGTGTTCAACTCTATATTTTTTACATTTCCTTTCTCTCTCTCTCTCTCTCTCTCTCTCTCTCTCTCCTCTCTCTCTCTCTCTCTCTCTCTCTCAGGTGACAATGGACCATTTTCTTTCTTCTTTTGGCAGAGTCACCCACGTAGTCCATTATCATTCGGAACTGCTCAATTTAGACTAGTTTTGCTGCTGCTTAAAAATGCAAAATGGTATCCGTCTGAATTCTCTTATTTTGGCTACCTCTCTCTCTCTCTCTCTCTCTCTCTCTCTCTCTCTCTCAGCTTCTTGTATGGGTGAAAGCGTTTTCTCTTCTCATCAACTTAATTTTGTCTGCAATTTTAAATCATACTATCGATGCCTAAATGTTTATAATCAATACTAATCAGTTTTCTTGACGTGTTAATAAATTGTTTCCCGTTAAGATCGCTCTTCAATGTTCTTCAATTACATAGGGCCCCATTCTGAACATGCAAGCTATATATATATCATATAGATATATATATATATATCTATATATATATATATATATAATATATATAATATATATATATATACTAGCTGACCAACCCAACTGAAGAACTCAAATATTTTCCTGCACTCCTTGTACTGACAGTCATTTTTATTCAGGAATTACTGTACTGACTGTCAAAATTTATCCTGGTATTACTATGGAGACTGTCCCTTTTATCCAAATATTACTTTGTGGACTGTCCCATTTATCTAGTTATTACTGTGGTGACTGTCCAATTTATCCAGATCTTACTTATTCAGGTATTACTCAACCTGACTTCCCCATTTATCCAGGCATTACTGTTCTGACTACAGTACAGTACAGCTACTACAGTACTGACTGTCCCTTTCATCCAGCCATTGCTGTGGTGACTGTCCCTTTTATCTACGTATTACTGTAGTGACTATTCCATTTATTCCATGTATTACTGTACAGCCAATCACTTTTATCCAGCTATTACTGTATTGACAGTAGCTTTTTATCTAAGTATCACTGTGGTGACTGTCCATTTTATCCAGATATTGCTGTGGTGACTGTTCCATTTATCGACTGTCGATATTATCTAGACATTATTGTGGTGGCTGTCACATTTAACCAGGTATTACTGTGGTGGCTGTCCCATTTGCCCAGGTATTACTGTGGTGGCTGTCCATTTAACCTGGTATTACTGTGGTGGCTGTCCCATTTGCCCAGGTATTACTGTGTTGGCAGTCCTATTTATCCAGGTTTTACTGTGCTGACAATCCCTTTTATCCAGGTGGTATTATTGTGCCGACTGTCCCATTTATCAGGTACTACTGTACTATCTGTCCATGTATCCAAGGATTACTGTACTGCCTGTTCCTTTTATCCAGGTATTACAGTGGTGACTGTCTATTTTATCCAGGCATCACTATGGTACTGAACCGCAGTCATTATTGTGCTAACTGTCCCTTCTATCCTGGTATTACTGAGATGATTGTCTATGTTATCCAGATATTACTGTGGTGACTGTTACATCAGCCCCCACTTAACATAAACACAAGCCCTACTTAACTGTAACCCCCACTAAACCTAAGCACCCCCCCCAAACGTAAACACACACCGCTAAACCTAAGCACAACCCCCTCTAACCCTAAACACACCCCCATTAAACCTATATACAACACCCCCCCCCCCCCAAACCTAACCACACCTGAACGAAACCTAAACACAAGCCTTGATACAGAATGATTAATTTCAGGAAAAAAAAACATTTTCAAAAATATATTTCTATTGTATCTAAAACATGAAATTAGATATGATAAACTGGTAGAGTTTATTTACCACATAATTTACAATGGGAAGGGGTACTTATCTGAGGAGGAGAAGGGGAAGGGGGTACTTATCTGAAACCTACTCTATTATCTAAGTTGGGTCAAATGATGGCTATGTGCCAAATTTATTATAGTTTGGTCAAGTGATTACCAAATACGTTACAAATATATATGTATGTATATACAATATATATATATATATATATATATATATATATATATATATATATATATATATATATTACATATCGAGAAGAGCAAAATTTGACTGCTATATGATAAACTGTGAGAGAAATGTATCTCAATGCACTGGATTTTTGTGCTAAACTACAAACTTCATAAATTTCTAAATAAATCCTATCAAGATGGTCTACAAATCGCAAAAAGAGTGGTAGCTATCTACCTGCTATTTATTCTAGAAATCTTATTCTAGAATTCTGAGTCCTAATAATCAGTTCAGCAACTCAATGTCTGATGATTTTAGCCTTCGAGAAAATGTTTATATTAATAAAAATTCTTTTTATTTGCATTACTTCATATTTGTATATGTCAAGTAAATATACGTATTTCTTTTCAACTGCAGGCAAGCCTTGGTTCAGGGAGGACGAATTTCTCTATTCATACTCTATTGGATTTCAAGGATTTCATTATCCTAAGGATAAACCCTTTTCTCAAGCAAAACTCTCCAGCCTTTAGTAATTTTAATGTAAAAGAAAATAAGAGTAAAATTCATTCTTCTCGTTATAACTATAAAACTGCGGGTATCTTTCGGCCATCTCAATAATGATCTCCCTCTTTCCCTTCCTGGTAACCCTTAATCCTTCTCTCTGTTCAAAGTGGCTGCCCAAGAAACCTTTTTCCAGGCGGTCAACCGGAAAAGGGAGACTTGGGAAGAGAAAGCGCCAGGCCTTCACGCAGGAACATCTGCTCTGGCTACTATGGTACATGCCAGGTGACCTCACCACCACGTGACATGTCGACTCCAACGCCATTTACCCAGCTATGCCCAGATTCATAACCGCGCCCCTCCTCCCCCAAACACAAAGGTTATTTAAGGGCTACAGACTGGAGTCTCGTTGTTACGGGCTGCTCTAAGGGCAAGAGCCCGCGCTGGCACAAGGCCAGCTTAATCTTCAACAACAACAAGAAGTCTCGCCCTCAGAACGCGGCAGAAGTTATAGCAGGACATTTGCGTCCTCTTGCCTGTCCCTTGCACTCGTCCTCGAGGCTCGAGCCAGTTTTTTTAATTTTTTTTTTATTTTTTTATTTTTTTCCTCCCTCCATCGTCGGCACCTTACCGAAGATCTCACCATCCCCGACAAAAGTAATGTACCCGAATACGGCTTCTTTTCGACCGTCACGAGCCTATTATTCTCTGCCTGATTTATTCTCATTTCCACTGTGTGAAGACACACTGTGATTCTTTATTGAATTATCAAGTGTGAAAGTAATTGCGCATTTAATTGCTGTAGAACTGAGTTTCCATGGCATCTTCCATGCTCTACCTCAGTTCCCTTTTGCTTGCGTTAGTGTTTCTTGCAAATAACAGTCTTGCATATCGTTGTAGATCGGCAGAGGCTGTGGACCAACTTTACGGGTCTAACACATGTTCAGTGGACTTTTACTGCCCCTATTCTAACTCCTCCCTGAGATGCTCCCTCGGTGAAGACATCATCGACGTAGAATATTTATTCTGTATAATCAGTTAGCAGGATCCTGTTATTCCCTGCCCAACAATTCCATCTTCTTCCGATCTGTTTGTTTAAAGTAAATATAATTAAGTGAACCCCTTGTGTTTACGTACTCTTTACCTCATTAGAAGAAGGCCCTAAGCCATTATTTTCCCCTGATTGATTTGCTTTGGTTCAGATTAGACAATCTTACGTCAGATCTCCCAGGAATTTAAGGTAGTTTCTTGGTTGGTAACTATAACGAACTCCCTGTGAACATCAGTTGCGCCCAGAATTCCCATAAGTACCTAGAGTAATTTCATATCAATAGAACGTATCAAAACCTATCAGAAAACATAGAAAAAGAATTGCGGCTATTAACATCCATAGATTTGGTAAATGTTACCATTTCTTTCATAACCCTTTTACAAGCCTGGAAAAAGCAGCAGTTTACATAATCTATATGACAGTTAGAAGTTTCCAAAAGACTCTTGTTCATCGCAAAACTTTGCAAATTGCACAGAAGACCTGAGAAAATTTCGTGAAAAAGTGCCCCATGTTCATCCTCCAAAGAATGAACCTAAGCAAGCTTCCGTTGGATGAATCAACCATTATGTATATGGCAAACTTAAATCTTTTTCATAAAGCTTCTGTAGGTAAAGACACACAGAAGCCTTTCACCTCAATTAGTGCATAAAACAAACCGCTCCATAAAATCACAGAAGACAACAAAAGAAAGCGAAATACAGGGAGAAGTGCCCAAATTGAAAGCCTTTCCTACATATACATATTTCCTCGTAAATGCAGCATATTTTTTCTCTTGTTTGAAACTGTTTATGTTTGTGACTACGTCGGAACCCTGCTTGCTGCTCATCAGCTATGCAAAGTTACTCTTGTCTCTCCCTCTCTAAGCCCCGAGTTATTCGTGTTTACAGGCTGAAGCTGGAAATCCATTCCTGCGCCCCCCCCTCAAACCCCCCCACAATACTCACCGGTTTCTACTGTCAGGAATGAAAAGAGTGGCGGAGAGGAAAGTTTGGGAGGAACTCTGCAGTGAAGCAGAATGTGTTTACAGACGGTGTAACTCACAATAGAATTATCTTTAACCCAATATGGCACGGTGCTTATCCTGATAGCCATGCGGACTTTGAATGAATTATTGTACAGTATTCTCTGTTATAAAGATGAATTTCCATTTGGTATTAACAAAAATACTAAATTGTAATCATATGACTTTCGAAAAAACTGATGTTGCAATGTTTTGTAATGTTTATGCGTTTTCTTCATATTTCACGTTACTTAAGTACGTGAGAGAACAGACAGTCAAAGGAAATGTTACCCAATTTAGACAAATGTCAAAATTTCATATTAACGCCAATAGTTCCCGAGAAAAGTCACAAGTAAAACCTCCAATGAATGCGTCTGAAGAAGATGAGAAAAGATTGCTTGAGAGACTTCGACCTCTAATGAAATGGCTCTCGCGCTGCCGTCAAAGCATAGCCACATTCCGTGAAATGTTTTTATTTGCTCTGTTTCTCATTCCATCAACCAGGCACTGTGACAGTTTTCAGTCTCTGATGGTGCGTCTTCTTTCATTTTCTTTCACGCACACCTTCCGACCCTTCCAAGTCCAACCACACACGCACACCAAACAACACACACCCTACACCCACAAAGACGGAGATTATTTCATCATTTAATATTTCTTCCTTTCGAGTGTATACATACACACACACACACACACACACACACACACATATATATATATATATATATATATAATATATATATATATATATATATATATATATATAGCTAATTCAGGTTTTATTAAAATGGAAAAGAAATGAGTATCTGGGCGAAAGCGAGAGAACAAGTAAGGCAAACTGCCAAGGAGGAAAAACCCTCACAAAAGAAAAATCGACTTCCTCGTCATCCACAACGTTTCTCACAGCCTCACTCACTGGTCTATGACCAGTTACTAATTAATTCATACGCTGACTAATACAATGACCGTGGGTCACTCTGAAAGAAATCTGTTTCATATCAACACCTGTATGAAACACCTGAATTACAACTACAACTTCCTAATATGTACTTTGCATTAGTATCTGAATACCGGCGTCACCTCCAGTGCCTGTGTCAAAGAGCATATAGTATGATTTTGAATGCACAGTACTTATATTTATAACACCATACTTCCCTTTTAGTATTTTCCGACTCCTTTGGGTATGTATAGGAATCTACCAGTTAATGCAAGAAATTTGTCTAATCTCAGCTTAGTACCATAACGATATGAATTTGTTATGTAGATACGTTCTTCTATACATAATGCAACCATATATATACTGCTTATTTTGGGTTTATATTCACATGGCAATTTATAACTTACCAAAATAATTAAAGCACCAATGAAACTGTTACTTAAGAAACAAAACCCGCAACACACTACACCATATATATATATAATATATATAGTATAATATATATATAATATATATATATATGATATATACATATATATATATATAATATATATATATAATAGATATATATTAAATCTATATATATATAATATATATTATATATATCTATATATCTCTATAATATATATATATATATATATATACCACACCACCATGTCACCCATACACGCACACACACACACACATATATATATATATATATATATATATATATATATATATATATATATATATATATATATATATATATAGTATATATATATATATATATATATACATACACACACACACACACACACACACACACACATACATATATATATATATATATATATATATATATATATATATATATATATATATAAAATGTACGAAACTTATATATATTAGTTTTGTTTCTTAGATAACAAATGGGATTTTTTGGAGGGTAAAAGGATAATTTTGTCGAGCCAAATGTTATTGGAAAGCATCAGGGATTACTCTCTCTGGTAATCATGAGCAGGAAATGGTCGTTACTAGGGTTATGTATATCGAAAAAGACTTTTGATTCATTTTAAGAGGTTACAAGCACAGACCCTCAGGCAGAGGCACTGAACCAGAAGTAACCTGTTAGATAGTTTGGAAGTCAAATGTTTTCCTTCCTGTTGTGGGAATTTCTCCATTCCGCATTTTTTCGTCGTCTACTCTTTGTTTAAGGAGAGCAATAGCGTATTTCGTGACTTTTCAGAATGCTCTTAATTGGTGTTAGTTTACAGACAGAAAAGAAAGAATGGGATAAAGTTGAAATCCTCTCTCTCTCTCTCTCTCTCTCTCTCTCTCTCTCTGTATGTGTGTGTATGTGTGTAAAAACGGATTAGCGTGCACGGCCCACCAAAGAACGAAGCAGAAAGGAAGATCCTAATGGCCGAAAACTGTCACAGTTCCTAGGCTGCAGGAATGAAAACAGAGCAAATAATGGCACTTCAAGGACCGAGGATATGCTTTGACGACGGACGGAGAGCCATTTCATTGGACTCTCGAAAGCATTCTTTCCTATTGTCAACTAAACCTCAACCCAGCCAAGGCATTCACATTTATGCTTTGATTTCATTTCGTTTCTTTTATCAATTTTTTTTAAAGCATGCGTAGTAGACTTCTTTCCGAAATATTGTTCTATGAATAAATCACAGAGGTCTATCTTTTTAGTGAAGGAGGCTTCTCTCTCTCTCACTGTCAGTCTGTAATTCTGTACATTTGTCTCACTCTGCCACTCACTTGCAAAGCAGGTGTTTACAAGACTAAAGCATACAAATTTCTCTTCAGTATAGAGGCAGCAGAAATTAAACATTCATGTACTGAGACTACATGGGACTGCATTCTTCACCCCCCCCTCCCCCAACCCCCTCTCGCTTTATGTAAAATGAGTATTTCATTCGAATGGGAATTCCAAAGAAAACCGAGAGTTTCTTCGGTTCAATGACAAGTGTCAGGCAAAATGTTTGGGGTAGCTGCTTGAGTTCACGGTGCATTTTTAACTTACGAGACATAAAAAAAATTGATTATACATTATTAGTGGCTGTTGTTACTCGGTTCCGTAGAGAAAAGTGTAATTAATTCTTCAGCTTCATGGAATACAAATGTTTGTTAAGAAAAAAGGCTCCGTTTTTTCACAGCATTTAATTGTATCGTGTAAGAGACAGGGCAGTCTTCCTTTGAAATCCTGAACACTTCGTTTCCTCTTCCTTTCTTATCACCAGAAAGATTGAACTAGGTATGAGCATTATTTAAGACCAAATTAACAAACTGACTCTATTAAACTACGTAGAATAATTACGGTTTCCATCGAAAATTATCTATGTGCGTTATAGACGAAAGGAGGCGTACATTAATCGACGATTTTATTTTACATGTAGATTCGTGTGCTTAAATATTACATTTGAAAGTACTAACTATCTTGATTAAACGTTTAAATACAACTAAGACAAATACTCATATACGTGTACAAATAAATACCCGATAGAAAAACATAATAAGGGCAGTTCTGACTTAAATCGTAGGCTGCAACCTTCTCAGTATTGTAATCCTCAGTGTAACCAACTGTAAATGCAACGCCGGACGCTTAAAGCCGATATACTATCTAGAAAACCTAGAAAAAGTGTAGGATTAGAAATCGAAAAATATTGAAAAAGACATTTGGATAAAAAATTGTTATGAAATGCGTAGAAAAATGAAAATAACAAACTAGCAGCTTACGGTGTATATAGTCAAAGAGAAAGCTTTTGATATCATTGATAGCTGCTACACTATGATGAGCCTTTCGGGGATATTCAGTTCGAAAAGATTTTTCTTTTTTATTTTCAATTTGTTAAGGAGAAAATGAAACTGCTGTTAGGATATGATCTAATCTGCTCGTTACTTTCGCCATAACTATATATAAAATGGCCATTCATGGAACTCGTAACTTTCGATATCCTGTTGTGTGTGGATACATTTCTCCACCGAAATACTAAATAAATAAACAGGAAATTACAGAAATTAATTCTCGCTCTGGTACAGAATTCAAACTTACGTTATGGAGAACAATTTCAGTGCCATGAACACTGCTTTAATATGAAAGGTAAAATTTTACTTCAACTCATTTGCTATTCAGATATACTCTACTACGTAGAACTACAATCAACCCATCTCTCCCCTCTATAGTAAACATCACTGAGGATCTTGGCTTTTGCTGACACGTAGAACATTTCTGAGCTCGCTCAGCTCAGCCTCAGTTCAAATCCAGGCATGAGAGGCTCCTCTTCACAGCATTTCTCATTTCAGATATCAAGCTTTTTAAGGACAATCCAAAAACAACAGGATATCGAATAGCTGAAAGTTCCAACAGTGGCTGTTGCAGCTGTTACCATTTATCTGAAAAATTTCCTTAAAAATGATTGAATTGATTAAACTTGTCATTGAAATTCTTATATAATACACCAGTTACTATTTTGTTGATAGTATTATTATTAATTGCTTCGTTTTACTTTGCTCCTCCATCTGTTATCCTTTTCAGGGACATTTTTGTCGCCACTTAAAGACAAGCATAAGCCCCACCCTCTCTCTCTCTCTCTCTCTCTCTCTCTCTCTCTCTCTCTCTCTCTCTCTCTCTCTCTCTCTCTCTCTGTGGTCACCAAGTGCTTATTTGCAGTTATGGTAATGGCTGCGTGAGGATGACCGTTACAACGGCGTTCCGTCACTTTTCGGTGCATTTTCACCAAAACTTAATCAAAAAGCACAATTTCACGACTCATAACCGACAACTTACAAGGAAAATGGTTCCCCGAAGGTGCTCTTGAGGTGAGATTGTAAAAGAATACAACCTCTTCTCTACTCATGTTACACATTCATTACATTCTACATAAGCTGGAGGGTATTTACTTTAATCGTATTACGATGATGTGAATATTATGTCAGACATGACAGTTAACAATCGGCCAATTTTATAATCGTATGCCTATTCTAGTATACATTACTCTTCGTTAACGGTCGTTAACTATGAAGAAAAAACACCAAAATCGATATTATACCATATGATAACAATTATGTGATGAATACAAAAGCACACAAGTACAAGTGAATTTAACTTCCATTGTTCCTACTAATCTATACTCTTTTTTTCCATCTGTCCATCCGCCTTTGGTGTTTTCGCATGGTAACACTGCGTCCCGGGCTTTAGATAGTTACGCTATGTGTAAGTTTTAGGTAAATAAAAATATATCTGGTGTACATTTGCAACTGAAAAGTGTTTTAATAATTTACTGAATGCGAATTACACCGTTAATATTCGAAACAGGATATTATTTAAAGCCCGGTACGCAGTGTTACCATGCGCAAACACCACAGGCGGATGGACAGATGGAAAAAAACGGAGTATATTTGTGACAATCAACCCACATACGCACTCCAAACACAGCTATGAAGGAACTCTTCCGGTTTTCCTTTAATTCTTTATACAATCTCCATTTTGAGGTAGGCCTACCAAAATGCGTAAGAGGAACAAATGGAGATCGATCCCGAGAATGAAAATCGTGCTATAAAAACTGGAGTTCCACCAAGAAGGATAAAAATTAATTTCGTATATACTTGCCGAGCTCAGAAATTTCATTAAAATTCAAATGGCCCACCGTTGTCATCGTAGCAAGTTATTCCGTGTTCTGCTTTAGTTGGAATTTAACAAAATTGGCAGAACATGATTACCATACACAGACATGCATCTCTCTCTCTCTCTCTCTCTCTCTCTCTCATATATATATATATATATATATATATATATATATATATATATATATATATATATATATAAAATTGTTCTATGCACAGGCACAATTAATAAAAGGACCTCATTCAACCTGGATGGTATCTAACGGAGTTCATTACTCAAAAAAAGTTACAACCTCTCAAGATCACGAGGGCTGGACCAGACAGGAGAAGAAGGGTAATTAAAGGACCAAAGAAGTCAGCACACACATAAATACGGCTGGACTGCATGGCTGCTCTTTTTCCGAATGCTCGACAGTGAGAACTGTTTGTCCTTGAAAGCGTGTAAATTTTTAAAATAAATAACTCCGCTAGGTACCATCCAGCCTGAATTAGGTACTTTTAGTGTGTGTATGTGTGTGTATGGTATGTATGTATGTATGTATGTATGTATGTATGTATGTATGTATATATATATCTGCAATGCAATATGAAAATTGAAGTGTCACCAATGAAATATGTTCAAATGTATTATTCCTCCAATGATTCCAAAATATACTTTAGGGTTTCAGACGTATAGGTGTCTGAGCATATATATATATATATATAATATATATAATATATATATATATATATATATATATATATATATATATATATATGTATATATAATAATGCCAGACACTATACGTCTGAAACCCTAAAGTATATTTTGGAATCATTGGAGGAATAATACATTTGAACATATTTCATCCAAAAA
>NC_087202.1:30401464-30476464 GCF_015104395.2 Macrobrachium nipponense | reverse complement strand
ATTCCTACAAAGAGGATAAGAGTATTAGGAACCGCCTGACCTTTCATCAAACCTCTTTCTCCTTCACTATTAAATTCAAAAGGAGAATTTCACAGTTTCCTAAATATGGCGGAACGCTTGGCTGACGTCAGTTAGGTCCAGGGATCATTCCAAGCCCACCAGTTTACTGAGCTCAAGAAAAAGGGCATGGAGGACGCAGCCTCATTCCTAAGAACCTTCTAAGAAACCGGAAGACTGCTCCTTTCTGGTAATATCCCCTCCGAAAAGAGTAAATCGTATGGTGAAAAATACATTACTGTATTATAACAATTCTCTGAACATACAGGTAATGACTGGAAAGTTCGGAGAAGCGTGAACAGTCAGTACGCACACACATATGTGTGTGTGTGTGTGTGTCTGTCTGAATGCACATAGCAAACATATACCTTAAAAAAGTTCCCGGAATGATAAAAGGGTTTTATCCATATTATGTCCATAAAAATCTTTTAATTTTCATTGGAAGTGATTAACTCAATCACCTCGCGTTAACTTTGTTCGGTCACTGTCCTCTTTTTATATCTTACTCTATTCCACACTTCATTTCATTAGATTCCTTGTTTTAAGTGGTGCCAATAATTAATGACACTCATCTTTTCTGTTTGGGTTTTCTCACTTCTTATTCTCCTCCACCGATTACTAATCTGTTTTTTATGCATATTATCCCAAGGGGATTATGAATTTTTTTCAGAATCTTTCTCGTTGTTCATTTATAGAAAGATTTTTGTTGGGGTTCTTTAAGTCATATCAGCGATTTTCAGTACATTTTAAGGGAATGATATGGTGTATCGTCAGATTGTTGATATTTATTCCAGTATCAATTGCATTTCGCTTAATTCTTTTGTTGTAATTATTTTATGGTATTCTGGTCATTCACAGAATCCCGCAATACAACAGTAAGTTACGGATTTCGTTATAAGTTTATTTAAATCCATTTTAGAGTTTCGTTAATGTCTTACACATCCTTTATCTTGATAATATTTATACTACCTAAATATCATATCCTCTGAGCTCGATTCCTTAAGGAGTAAAAGTAGTTCCAAACGTAATGTTTCATCAAAGGTCAAGATGCGGTTTATGTTTATACTTAAGCATGAAATGAAAACAAGTCTAATGCGAAAAATATACTGATGGGTATTTCCCGCAGTATGAGATTTACTGATTATGTATCACAGGGTAAAGAAAGTGCTGATATACTATCAAAATGGTTGTGAATAAAACAAGAACAAAAGAATCATTAGAGGACGAGAAAAAGAAAAAGGCCAAAGGGGCGGGAAATTAATTACCCTTGTTTAGCCTAGGTCCAAAAAATAATGGTGATTTGGTTAAGTGGCAAGACGGACCTGTACAGCGGAATGGTAACGGTACGAAGCCAGAAACAAATCAGAAATATAAATTAAATAAATGCGACAGACTCAGTAACAGATGACAGTATTACTATCTAAAAATGCGCCAAGACTCACATTGAAGTAGTCTAAAAGGTTAGTACTACCTCTCAAACAAAACTACCAGAGAACATAAAAAAAAGAAAAAAAAAAAAAAAAAAAGAAAAAAAAAAAAAAAAACCTGACAGTCAGTGGTGTAGAAAGGAGGAAGGAATCACCTAAAGACCTGAAATTCAAGACAATAGACAGCCCAGGCGATAAATAAAAGACAAGGAAAAGGGTCATAATTGAATGTCATATGAACTGAAAGAAGGATTACGCGATTAAAAGAGGGAAGAACTTGTTTGTGTGAGTGTGTGTGTGTGTGTGTGTGTTAATGGCTGGAGACCGGTCTGAGCAGATGAGAGAGAGAGAGAATCTAGCTACTGACGCTGATAATTCGTATCGTCTGTTTGTAGTTAATCCGCTTAACGTTTTTCGATTTTTAGAACCATTGCTCCCAAGAGGAACAGCCGTGAGCAAAAGGCAAAGGCAGCCGAAGATGGCTATAGCATTCATCGTCACATGGCAGAATCAAAGATGAATCCCTCACCCACCGTTACGCGGGCCACTCGAAAATGTTCATAATATCAACTATACTCTATTTTATTTCATCTGTCCATCCGCCTGTGGTGTTTTCGTATGGTAACACTGCGTCCTGGGCTTTAGATAGTTCCGCTATGTGTAAGTTTTAGGTAAATAAAAGGATATCTGGGTGTACATTTGCAACTGAAAAGTGTTTTAAGATTTACTGTATGCGAATTACACCGTTAATATTCGAAATAGGATATTGTTATTAATGTTCAATGTAAGCTGAATGTGACTATCTAAAGCCCGGGACGCAGTGTTACCATACGCAAACACCACAGGCGGATCGGATGGACAGATGGAAAAAAACCGAGTATAGGTATATTCATACTACTATCCAGAACGCTCATCAGCAGAGCGTCACATCATCTTGCTTCCACACAAAAATATCTACCTTTTAAACGTTTTCTTAATTCCGGGATAGTAAGGCTAATTTGTTCTATTTTTGCTACCTCTGTAAATCAAGTTTATTTAATTTTTAAATTTAATTATTACCTTATTTCTCCATTACATGGATAGCACTTTCAAACTGCCCATGATCCCTGTTATAATTTGTTTTTCAAATTTAATGGCCTTTGTGTTTAAAATAGCATGCCACTGAGTTTCTCTCTTGGTTCTCCTCATTTTTCCTTGTGATAATGATTATAACATATTGAATTTTGCAAGGGAATAAAAAAAATTGATTTTCTACATGACTATTTCAGTTTATCAAGGTACACGTTATGAAATATTCATGACGAAAGTCTCTCTCTCTCTCTCTCTCGTTCCTTTGTTTTTTATATCCATGCGTGTAAATGGAGTCTCTAAGCAAAAGTTTTAAATCTTGTGTGCGTGCGTATTTATTTATTAATTTTTTTTTTAGTTTATTTATTTTTCTTTGTCATCCCATCTTTACACTTAATTTCGGGTACCTTGAGTTACAGGAACAGATGTAAAAGAGAGAACAATGATAATTTATAAAAAAAAAAAAAAAAAACTTTGAGGAAACCCACGCCATGTACAGGAATCTAGCCTATTTAAGCCAAATATTCTTTAAAGCCTCTAATCTTGTCCTGAAGAAAAACCTTCAGTGAGATACATCACATTCATTAATTATGGAACTTTACTTTCTAAACGTTGTCGCATTGTTGAACCGAAAAGGTTTATTATTGTTTATTGTTGTGAGAAAAACGCTGTTAAAGAAACATTATTCCTTAAAAGACGAAAAGTGACACCCCCCAAGACGACGTGTGTATGTGCGTGTGTAGGGGAGAGAGAGAGAGAGAGAGAGAGAGAGAGAGAGAGAGAGAGAGAGAGAGAGAGAGAGAGAGAGAATGCGTATAAAAGTCGGAATTTCTTTACCGACGGAGAATCATACTTTAAAGAATATTTCAGAACAAAGAAAACAAAAGCAAGAGACCTTTAAATGTGTATAAATCACACCATTTCAAACAGTAGGAAAGAACCGAGAAAAAGCAAAGAAAATCCCTCAAAAGACACCAATACAACGAGCTAAAGGAAGAGTCTTTGTGAATTTCTCAGCAGCAATGGCATCAAAGCGAAAGAGAAAGTTAGAATCTAGAACTAGTCAGCACGGTATAGGGAGAATGATAAAGAGAAATTTATACATTGTAAAATATATTTATATAAATAATTTGCGAGATATAAGTGTTCGTTTATGTAAGCTTACGGTAGTTTTTCCATAATCCTTAAAAGCTCAGATCCCGCTTCGGGTTTGAGGTAAATGACCGAGAAACAGCCGACGAAGAACCTCTTTGTTTGACGGGAGGAAGAATTACCGAGGATTTTTGAAGCGAAAATACATTTGCATTCGGTTCCAGCACTTAGTTGTCATCATGGTCTTTTGTTCTCCAGGCTTTTGATAATAGAATTGGCCCTCTGGCGCTGTTGTTATTTAGGGAACCATTCTGGCATTCAGTCATCTAATTCCTTTTTGGTATACGTAATGTGTAGTATTGTGTCAATAAGTCACTCTATTTTTGGAGAGACACAGTTGGATTTGTCTTGATAGATGAATTGTTGCCAGAATTGGCTAAATTAATTTTTGATTAATGAATCTGAGCAAAAAGTTTCTAGGTTCCTTTTTAATTGACACTTAACTTTGATATGTCACTAAAATGACTTGCAAATAATGACTGAATTTCTTTTGGGCAGTGTATTACTGTAGGAAACGCAGATTCTGTTTTGACAGATGGATTCCCGTAATAAGTAGGTCAATTCCTTTGTGAACGATGTATTGGTGCAATGTCTCATTAATATATATTCTGACAAATGAATCATTAGCAGTGATTAATAATTATAGACAAAACATCGTCATCGTCCGGCAAAGTCGTACACTTTGACCACCTGGAATTAGTTTAGAAAGTAAACCAGTTATTCCTCGGCATCCAAGTCATTATTTATCAGCTACACATTTCCTTCATGTGTTTCTTTCTTTCTTTCGGGATACAGTCAATAATATGCATTCATTGTTTCACCCAGGCAAAACGAAAGTAAAACAACTTTAAAGCAGATTGAAGATTTTACCCTTCTGAAACTTACAGCTTTAGATCAAACTGAAATTCATATTTTACCTAACGTTTTTAACTTCTGGACTTTTCCACATACATTCTGTGCTAATTGCCCATTAACGGTTCTAAACTGCACGAGTAAGCTCGGGATTTCTCGGTTTCTCGTAAAGTTTCGAAAACCTATTACATTACTTAATATATATATACACACACACACACACACACACACACACACATATATATATATATATACATATATAAAATCATCATCATCATCAGCCGTCACTATTCCACTGCAGAATAAAGGCCTCAAACATGTCCTTCCACTCCCTTCTGTTTATGGTCTTTCTATGCCATTCTATACCCGTAAATTTTCTTAGCTCGTCAATCCATCGTCTTCTTTTTCTTCCCCTACTTCATTTGCAATCTCTAGGGACCCTTTCTGATATTCTTTTCAACCATCTATTATCTGACATTCTCATTATATGTCCTGCCCAGGCCCATTTCTTTTTCTTACTTGTTGTTAGAATATCCTCTACTTTAGTTAGCTCTCGTATCCATGTTGCTCCTTTCCTGTCTCTTAGTGTTATTCCCATCATTATTCTTTCCACAGCTCTTTGAGTTGTTACTAGCTTATGTTCTAAGGCTTTAGCAAGGCTACAGTTCCTGATGCATAAGTTAATACTGGTATGACCATCTGATTAAATACTTTCCTTTTTAGAGAAAGTGGCATTTTACTTTTCATAATCTCATTTTGTTTACCAAAATCACTCCATCCCGTACTTATCCTTCTTTTAATTTTGGTCTCATGCCCTGGGGGAAACACTGTCTGTCCTAAATACGAATATTCATTAACAATCTCTAGAGGTTCGTCCAAAACTCTTTTTTTTTTTTTGTCTTTGCATTTTCATTGAACATTATCTTAGTTTTACTCATATTCATTTTCAGTCCTACATTTCTGCTTTCTCTATTCATGTTTTGTAATTCCTCCCCTGATTCACTGAGTATAACTATGACATCTGCAAATCTTACGGTGTTGAGGTATTCACAATTAATGTTAACTGCTACATTTTCCCAATCTTAATTCTTAAAAAATTCTTGTAAGCCCACTGTGAATAATTTAGGAGAGATCGGTCTTTCTGTCTAACTCCTTTCTCAATCAGAAATTTCTCACTGTCTTTATATAGTTTTAGGATTGCTGTACTACCTGCATAAATATATCTTCAAGTGCTCTAACATAAGCCTCATCTATTCCTTGCTTTTAAAGAGCTTTCATTATTGCTGAAGTTTTGACAGAATCAAAAGCTTTCTCATAGTTTACAAATGCCATTCATAATGGTTTGACATACTCTGTTGATTCTTCCTTTAGCTGGTTAATAAATAACATGGATATGGTAAATTGTGAATACACCTTGTAAAACCTGCTTGCTCTCTTGGTTGATTAGTCTAACTGTCTTTCTATTCGGCCTAATATGATCTTGTAAATATTTTATATATTACTGAGAGTAAACTTATTGCGCGGTAATTTTCCAGGTCTTTTGTGTCTCCCTTTTTTCGAATTAATGTAAAAAAAGGGTTTTCCAGACTGTAGGTATAGAGCTTCTTGCAAACATTTTGTGTAAAGTTCAGCGAGTTTTGCTACTATGAAATCTCCCCCATCTATTATTAAATCAATTGTTAGACCATCTTTTGCTGCTTTATTTCTTGTCATGCCATTTAATGCTTAACTTCTCCTACTGTTATTTTTGGTACAGGCTCAGGTTTGTTTTGTTTGTTTGTTTGCATGGTGTTTTTAAGTTGCATGGAACCAGTGGTTATTCAGCAACGGTACCAACGGCTTTACGTGACTTCCGAACCACGTCGAGAGTGAACTTCTATCAACATGAATACACATCTCTCACTCCTCAATGGAATGGCCGAGACTCGAACCCGCGACCACAGAGGTGAGAAGCAAACACCAAACCAACCACGCCACTGAGGCTCAGGTGTTTCACACACACACACACAGCGGTAAATGGAGATCGATCCTGGCCAGGAAGGAGTGATTTAGACCCACCCCTAAATAATCGGAAGATCTGTTGACCCAAGAATTTAATAAGGTACCTAGCTTATATGGCCAACTGTGCTGGGAATACTAAGTAAAAGAGTAAAACACGTGAATTAGAGGAAATAGCAATTGAAGGGATGTAAAAATGATAATTCAAGTAACTAAAATTAAGGAAAAAGAACATAAAAATAACGAAAATAAAGGTAGATAAATGACTACATGACGTAGGGAAACTGTTGCAAAATCATGACCTAGGATTCTTCACTTAAAACAACAATGTATCTCGAAATGGAAGTTTATATGTTATGTTTTCCGATAAAGGAAGGTGTCCTTGGTTCTAGGTGGGGTGGAAGGAAGAAGGCAGACAAAATTCTCAGTCGACTGGTAACAGAATTGCAGGACAAAGAAGTTCTTTAGGTCCCAGAAGTGACACTGTGATTTATGTGATCAAATCAGGGCGCTACGCTAATTTGTGATGAAGGGCTTATAAATAATTGTGAATTAGATTTCACGAAGGAAAATACTCCTTCATTCATAAATCAATGCAATTTTCAAGGTAGGTCCTATTTCTCACCCGTGCCCTCTCCATCCATTACTTTAAATATCTATCTACCTCTTTATTAACGTACTCGCCGTCTCTCTCTCTCTTGTCACTAGCATATACTTTAGTTGGCTCTTTTGTTCTGATCGTCGTACACATATTAATGATTTGAAACCTTCCATAGCAGTTCTTTGCAGTTTCTAACCTTTCATTATTAGTAATCTTAATTCTGCAATTTAATGAAGAAAACTTTCATTTCTTTTATCTTTAAAACGCCAACAGTTAGAACATGAGGAACTGCAGTCCCTTTTACTGTTGTTATCTAATTCAATTTATTCTCAATCCTTAACTTCATCTCCCATTTCCTTTATTGCTCTTTCAATCTCTATTTCTCAACTTTCCCTTAACTCCTTAAAGGAAAATTGAGAACCCAATAACCTGTTGTGTGGACGTGAATGTTTTCAGCTCAAACTCTGTAATCGTAAAGGAAAACTTCACACCAATGAAGTATCATTCGATGCTCGCAACATTCCTTACAACTCGCAACGACCGCCGTCAAACAACCTCCACCCCCCCAACTCTCTCTCTCTCTCTCTCTCTCTCTCTCTCTCTGGCATAATTTGAAGCACGCGCTGAAATTCTGACCATGAAAGAAAATAACTTCGTTTACCTAAAATATATTCTGTCGTTGGATATTTTCACCCAACATGCTATGTTACTTTATCAGCATGTAATATAATCAGAATTTTAAGAATCTAATCTCTTGTCCTGAAAATTGTTCTTTTTTACTTGCTGGAGAAGTAACTGCAAAATTGTAATTAATTTAGGAGAGAGAACGAAAAATTATCTCTACTTATTTTTGCTTGGAAAATGGCAAACATCATTTAAAATGTTATTGTGATTAAATGACTCCAAAAACAGTTTCACAGAATGTGACCGGAAGTAAAATATTCAATTTTTTTAAATAATGAAACTTACTAAATAACTCTTTCCTACAAAAAGCGAATACAAAGACAACACCAATTTATAAAAGGAGTTTGAATGCAAAATCAAATAAAAGAATATATAACTTTTAACAAGGCTGCTATATCTAATTCCACTGTAATGCATACAGTACAAAGCCTCATATTTCTGAAAGGAACCAAGCATATGGTTATACATATCGTTCAACATCACAAATCACCTACTGAGATTTATGATGTAGCGCAGATAGAACAAACACGAATTTTATATTCAATCGGAATAAAGTGTGTTATGATAAGGTGAAAAAGATGTCAAACGGATAGGAATGCAAAGGTGGAAGATTGATATCGTCTCTTTCGGAAATGAAATTGAATACACGAGACAAAAGGAGTTTTGATTCCTGAAATGCTCTGGTAAATTTAGGAGTTCACTTTGGATTACTAAAAAAATTAAATGATTCATTTGTAAACTGACCATATTTGGCGAAGAGAAAGAATAAAAGAGGGAGATTCTAGATCTATCTCATGCTCTGCTTAGCTGGAATGGGCTGGGAGAAAAAGATTCTAAGGCGACTGATATCGAAGAGAAAATGCGAAATAAATAACAAAATAGGCCACCATAAATGAACATAATTCAGATATATAAGGTTATAGGAAATGCATTGGGTATTAGGAAAATACATTATACGTATATATATAGTTCAAGTGCTGATGGGCAAAATGAACAGGAGAGCATGAGACACATCTATAATGGCCTTGTTGGAATAAAACAGTAAGCACATTGTTGATTCAAGATGAAAGGAAGGGTGAGAGAAAATCAAAAGTGTTAGTAAGTTCGATGCGGAGGATGTAAGAACAAGAATCACAAAATTGCAAAGGTGATATCTTTGACATAAGCGTGTGTATGTATCAAATTTTCTTTAAACTATGTCAGTAAGCTTCGGATGTAACGTAATGCCTTGTGCCTTGTACTCACAAGCGTATATATATATATATATTATATATATATATATATATATATATATATATATATATATATATATATATATATACACACATATATTATGTATATGTGTACATATAATTGTGAGCTTATAATTACATTTTTCCGTGAAATTCCTGCCTATTGCATTTTAAAACGGGTGCCTGTAAAACGATTACTTATGGTCTCAAGTCGAAACCCATATTTATTCTTAGTCTTTAGACTGTAACTGTCCATGTATTTTACAAGGCTGCTTTCTTCCGGTGAAACGAAGTAGACCGTTCCTTAGCAAATCCGAACACCAGGTGGGGTAAGGCAGAATATTGCGTTTTCAAACAAGGTAGCTGCAAACAGTGGCCGGAGCCATTTCCTTGGCGATGACGTACTTTTCTTCGCGCTGTTTGCACCGAGCGCTAGGAAAACCAAATGTTCTCTTTTCAACAGGAGAAACGGACTGGAGAAGCAACGTATTAGAAAACGAAGAACATAAATTAAATCAAAACGGCTCGCGAACACGGCAAGAAGAACACAAGAATAACAAAAGCATTTCGGAGTGAAGAGAAATAGAACTAAAAATCAAGTAAGAAAAGGCGTCTGGTATAACGGAAAGAAGACGATAGAAGCTCTAAGGAAAAGACGGGAGGAAGAGTCTTATGGAGCTGGTGAAAGGAAAAACGTAAATCATAACACCTAACAAGCGGGAGGAAGAACCAGGAAGATGCGAGATAAAGCGTTTTCTAATGATGATAAAAGAGAGAGAGAGAGAGAGAGAGAGAGAGAGAGAGAGAGAAGAGAGAAAGCAAACTGTAAACATGTCGTTAGCGAGTGTCTAGAAAAACCGACTGAGAACAACTACAACAGCGAGCCTTCATGCAATAACTGATGGCAATATGATGATTTCATCAATATATTATTCTCAACTCTTTCTCTGTGGTTTAATAAGAAGCGATTTCAAATTTCCTTTTACGAAGAATGGCCCTGAAGACATACGAACGTGGATCGACCCGTAAGTCATGTAAATTGAAAAAGGCTGATTCGTATTGCATTACCTCCCGTTGTGACAGAGAGGCTCCATTAAAACTGGATTTTGATCGAAACAACTCTTCTTAGCAAACTGATGAAGCAAATGACCACGAGCCATGGAAATAAGCCTCTATCTTTTTCCTATTTGAGATAATGGTGATGATAATGATGGGGCTGACGACAATAGTCATTGTAATTTAAATTTAATGAGATCCGATAGCGGCATTTTGCAACGAGCACAAAAGAATTTGCACTAAAAGCAATTAGGATTTCGCCATCTCCCGAGAAAACTTTATCCTAAATGAGACATTGTTGAGCCCTCACTATTGAGCTGACTGATCCCATAGTAACCTGAGCCCCGCTTAGCGACACGGAACAAACAAGAAAGAATTATAATAAACTACAGAAACATTTCAAAGGAAAAAGCCCTTTTTACCATCGCATCGTACTCGAAGAGAACAGAACGCCAGAGTTCCATAGAGTAAATTCACTGAATTCATAATCTGAGATAAAACTAGGAAAGGGAGGCAAGCAACAGAAATTCTTTGAGGTACAAAAAAGGAACGAAAGGGGTTACAGCTAAGGGCCGAAGACACACTGCAAAGAACCTTAGGTAATGCCTACAGTGTACCGCATGAGGTGCACTGACGACATTAACCCCCTACTGAGGACAACATGTTAAGATCTTGGCTCCAGAAAAATAAAAACTGAATTAAAACAATAATAAATCAAAGCCTAGAATGCTGAATGTCATTTTTTTATTCATAGAACAAAAGTACATAACATTAAGTACCAATAAACCTTGAACATAAAGAATATACTTATATTTTATTTAAGAGTTAATTATAAGGATAATAGTGCGATAAGACATAAAAAGTTTTCTTAAGGACAGGAATCATGACAAACAAACGGAAAATATAGAATGTGATTATTATATACAAGAAATATTCGTTCAATGTGCGATGCTTGTCAGAACAAACCCGTGGAATGACACAAAAGAGACAATGAAGATTACAACATGGCACATGAAGAGGAAGTGGAGTTCAAGGAAAAAATTAATTGGATGAAGAAGAACAGAAACAGAGACAGACAGACAAAAAGGGCATAATAACGATTAATGTATAAATAACAGGCATACATCTGCAAATGCAAATTGTACAAAGTGGAAAATTCTCCTGTTTTAAAAACAAGAGAGAGAGAGAGAGAGAGAGAGAGAGAGAGAGAGAGAGAGAGAGAGAGAGAGAGAGAGAGAATATTAATGTTTATCGCATAAACATTCATATTCTATAACAATCTCTAGCACAATACGTATTAACTTTGTTGGAGTAAAATTAGCCCGTTACGATAATATAAATGCTGGGTTGCATTGTCCCTCCTCTCTTTCATTATGATCGTATAACTCTAGTAAACATTTTAAATTTTTTTTATTATAACTGAAGCACTGACATTCGTGAAAAAGAAAAAAACAGTACATAGCCTGCCAACCATGGAGTCCTTAGGATGGAATACCCATATGAGAAAAACAGCCAAGAAGAGAGAGCAAAATAAGATGAAACTAAAAAGTGCAAACAAATCAGCGAAAAAACAAGGCAAAGGGAGCGGGACGCTGTGAAGTATCACTGCAATCCTTCTTGGTGTTAACAGCAGAGGACAGGAAGATTATTGGTCTTGGGAAAAGCAGAATTGTGGCTCCTAAATTGAATTTGGATGCCTTGCGCTGCTCAAGCGAGTTAGCACTAACTCTAGAAACTTAGTCGATAATGGTAGTTACAAAAGTTCCCTGCTCGAATAAAGTTTGTAGAGGAAAGGCGCCAATCATTTATTCCAAGAATACCTTATATTGTAATCATCATTGTTGGAAAAAAAAGGGAAACAATTATTTTGAATAACTATGTCAAGAAGCTAAAGATCTTAGGATACTGAGGACGCCGTTAGTATCCCAGCAAGAGGAGAGACCATATTTTTACCTTAATAAAATGCACAAGACAAGCAACTTCTAATATCTGTGGCTGCATTAGTTGGCTCTTGTACAGTGGAAAAAGAGCAGAGGAGAATGTTAAGTACTATTAAATTTTATGAGGCATTAAGTAATACTTTGTTACCCGAACGCAGAAGACATCTCGGAGTTATAAAATGGTAAAAGATTTGCTAGAAAATAGTCTTGGCTTTCACAAAGATCACTCTCACAGCACAAATTACTAATCCTCCACAGATGTCTGTCAAAGCTTGCAGCTCCTTCTTTTTCCATTAAATCATTTAAAAAAGATACTAGTATACGCTGTTTTTGATGTTGATGCCTCACCTGGTTTTTTTGTTATTTCTCTCCCGTCGATATCTTTTCCTAGACTCAATTGCTTCCCCTGCTGGAACCCTTGAATTTGTAGCATCTTAATTTTCTATTTAGGGGTTGCAGATATTAATGATAATTTTCCATATCGATAAACCATATTCCCTGAAGACGATATCATTCATATCTCCAGGTGCAAGATCTTGATGGCATGCCACCTGCAATACTCGTCATCGCTGCCCACTACTTCTTTTCAAATTCCCAGAAATGGTACGAAATTCTCTGCATTTTGTTTTCCGTGAATCCTGTAATGTCCCTTGGACGGAACCTAATTAAACACTTGATAAGATATACGACTGCGATGTATCCCAACCACGGCGAATGAAGGCATGGTGCAAACAAAATCATTAAAGAAGGTATGTATCGCAGTTAATATACTCTAGACCCACCCACCAAAACGCAATACAGGATTCATGGAAAACAAAATGCACAGAAATTTCGTAACAAGTCGGGGAATTTGAAAAGAATGTAGTAGGCAGCGATGACGAATTTTGCAGACGGCATACAATCAAGATCTTGTACCTGGAGATGTGAATGATATCGTCTTCAGGGAATATGGTTTATCGAGATGGAAAATTATCATTAATAGCTACAACCCCTAAATAGGAAAGCAAGATGTTATAAGTCCAAGCAAGCAAAACATTGGAAAATGAAGAAAAGAAAATGAGAATTTCTATTTGCAGAGGATTCTACAGGAAGAAAATAAATAATGATAGTTGAAATTAATATTTTAATCCCATTCAGCAAAAGATGGCACATTCTTAGTAAATATATATAATATATACATATATATATATATATTATATATACATATATTATATATATTATATATATATGTATATATATATATAGGAAAAGTATGCCATCGTTTGTTGAATGGGATTAAAATTTATAATTATCATGATTTTTTCCTTCCTGTAGAATCCTCTGCAAATTGAAATTCTCATTTTCCTTTCTTTTATTCTCTAATGTTTTGCTTGCTTGTATTTCTTATCTCAACTATGCGTTTGGTCTTCCTGCTTTTCGTTTCCCTTCTTCTGACTCGTCTTCAGCCTTTCTCTCTCTGCTCTTGACCTCCCTGGACTCCTTCTCCACCTCATGGGTCGTAAATCCCTGAATGTCTCCTTCTCAACATTTCCTTCCCAAGAGTCGTTTTATTTACCTTCTTATGCCCTTCCTTCACTAACGAAAGCTCATCCTCTTTTGCGTTTCTCTTTGGCAGATTTATGACCTTAGCCCATGCTCGATTTCTTCCAATAACCTCCACCGTCCCACGGCCTTGACTTAGTGCGAAAAACTGTTCACTATCAATTTGTGTTTTATCTTTATCCGGCTAATACGCACATCAGCGCATTTCTGCGTGTTTTTATGCGCGCGCGCAGCAAGAGAGAGAGAGAGAGAGAGAGAGAGAGAGAGAGTGAGAGAGAGAGAATCAGAAGTTGTTAATTATACAAAGGACTATTACATTTTTACATGAACACCATTTATGTTAAAAAATTTGATACACTAACTTAATTATAGGATATCTGATCATGTTTTGTAGCTGTTCGCACAAAACCTTTACGGGTACTGCACATTATCGTTTGAGTGCGACATTTTCTCTTTTATATACTTTAAATTATCTTGGACGAATCTGAATGTAATTTTATTCAAATGACAATGTTTGAATGGTTGGGCTATCTATACTTTTTCTATTCACCTATTCTTTCTTTTTTTTATTTACATTCCTTTCTCATTAAAGGGAACGACTCCAGAGGTTGTTAGCTTTTCGCAACCAACTACATTCGACTAACCAGTTGTTACATGAATTACTGCTTAGATCAGAAGCGAAAAAACGGATTCATCGGAAAACGAATCAGCTCTGGGCTCTCTGCACAGAAAACCTACACAACCTACTCCACATCACTCACTATGACAATAAGACTCTTAAACAGCGCATCAAATACCCACCTTCCCTTCCCAACATACGACTCAGTCTTGCATACGTACGCTGTCGTGTTTCTTGGCTTTAAAGTCCTTTATTTCCAGTAACTCTTCCATGCCATCTATTAAGCGCTTTCTATATCTTCCTTTCTCCCTTTCCCAAAATCATTCTTTTCATCAACCTCCATCCTTTTTGCTTTACATTGGACATTACCATCTCAAAACGTTTTGATCCATTCTTCCCCCAGCATAGATCTTTTCATTACTTCAACTGCGAAACACTACATTCTTCACCCTTCTAATGATCTTATGCTTACATATTTCATCCAAACAATTAATCTCAACACCTTCAACATTTTTCTTTAATTTGGATTAAACCCCACACTTCCCTTACATAAGGGAAAGTTCGGGCAACAATCTCTACACCTGTTACTGCCTCGGCTTCTAAAGATTTTCCAACATTAGAATATTCTGCACATACCCTACTGCTCTTTTTATGGCACTCATTCTGTGATTCACTCCTTCTTCCATTCTACCATCACCTACTATATCTAATGAATAACTATAAAAATCTATTGTTTCCAAATTTCCAGCCTCCATTTCAAAATTCCTCGTTTCATTTTTCGTATTTGCAGTCAACCTTACTCTTGCTAACATCCCCAGAAAGTCCTACATTATCTTTAAATATGTGCCATTCCAAACCCCATCAACGACCAAATTCTTATCCCACAACCTTCCACCTACGGCAATCACCCTTTCTCTCATTTCTGGCAACTTTTAATACACGAAGATATCAAACAATCATAATACACCCTTATTTCGACCCACTGATACACCAAACCAGACACTTCCCCTTTTGCTTATTCTAACACATACTTCGTTTCCTCAGAGAAACTTTTAATCGTTGTGATAAATATATCTTCTGTACCATACATACTTTGTACAAAGTGAAAAAAAATTCTATTTGGACAAACAGGCCCTTCTCGACACATCGTTTACTGGAACACAAGAGATAAGTAAGATATGTATCGTCGAGAACCCTAAGGAATACTCCAGGAAGGACTCTGGATATTACATCACTTGAGACCTCTCACTCTCGTTAAAAACATTCTACTCATAAAAAAAGTCATAGAAGCGGCAGCCATTAATCAAACTAACACTGCGAATTTATGCACACGCCTTTGGAAAAAGAGATCCTAAAGAAAATAAAACATTCCAAATGTCACGAGCAGATCAGCGTTAGTACGATACTACTCTGGCAGCCAGTTCCAACAAATATATTTGATATACCTTGAACCATCTAACTGATTAATCCCTCTGTATATCTCACAAGTAAATTTTTCATATGAGCATTTTTCTTTGAAAATGGATATTTCGTTATGTACACACAAACACACACACACACACACACACACACACACACACATAGATATATATATATATATATATATATTATATATATATATGTGTGTGTGTGTGTGTGTGTGTGTGTGTGTGTGTGTGTGACAAGCGAATCCAAAGTACAGCGAAGAATTTGAGATGTTCAGGGGGCATTGTGGCTATCACAATTACATATTTATCTGGTAAAAATTACCAGGAAATTCTAGTAGGTATATATCTCAGCCAAGAAGGCAATAAAAATGATTGCTCACTTGGCCACGATGGTGAGTATGGGTCTATTCCAGCTCTAATGAGTATATCTGAAAACAGCAGGTATATGAATGTATGTATGAGAGGTAACGGACTCTTATCCCTCTCGTGGTCAGGTCGGTAACGTGACCTCGTTTCCCGCTACCATACATCATACTTTCTTCATTAGCTTCCACTGGGATGTTAAGATTTTATAGTGGTAAGCGAATCCAAAATAGGGCGAAGAATTTGAGATGTCAAGAGGGCATTGTTGCTACTATTACAATTACATACACGCGCACATACATATATATGCATATATTTACATACATGCTGTGCGTGGGTACGAAAATCCGTAATCTGATAAGTAGTTTCACATGCAAACTGTTGTGTTAGTACTAAAACCAAGAGAATTTACATTACGAGTATTGCAAACGAACACGTCTTCCGCTATCTAAATCCCAAGTCTAATCGCAATTTCTCACTCCAGCAACGGCACCAAATTAGTCTTTTGATCGACGTCTGAAAAGATGAATAGATGGTATCATAATCAGAGCTTTATTTGCTTTGGAATAATAGAGTCCACATCTCAGACAATGGCATTTGTTTTGATGGCAAAAAAGTTCCCTTGCTTCCTGGCAACTTCTTGAGAGAGAGAGAGAGAGAGAGAGAGAGAGAGAGAGAGAGAGAGAGAGAGAGAGAGAGAGAGAGAGAGAGAGAGAGAGAGAGAGCTGCACCTACATAAGAGTTCCGTATCATCTATGAATAGATGTTGTTTATGACACATATGTATAGAAGTATTGACGAAAATGAAAAATTCTCACCTAACGGGGAAATATGGCTTAGATAGGTTGAACTTATCCATGTGATTTTGGAAATATTATTTATGACCTAATCAACTATTTGTTCAATCTACGTGCTGGAAAAACAAATTTGAAAAAAAAAATGAACTAGTAGTTATGGTTTATAAAGGACGGACTAAAAAGTTTAGTATCACTGAAATTTTAACTTGGAGTATAGCTGGTGAAAAACTAGTGGAGCTTTACGAAGTAGGCTTTTATTTAAGCGTTAAGTAAATGCATAAATATGCAACTTACTTGATATTGTTTATAGAAGGAGAAATAATGTGTTGGTAAGCAGTGACGGAATCATATATTCTGGTAATACTACGGCAGAGGATGATTAACAATGACTTCTGATAAAAATTCGAAAATATGAGATAATCCAACAATCCTAGCGAAAGCATAAGGCAATACATACCAGATGGTGTTGAGGATGATGGTTAGGTCATGTGTTGATTAGGCTAAGTTGTAAAACAGTTGGATTAGCGTTGGGAGCCATGTCCAGATTTCAGAAGTTAAAGAGTTGGCAAAGGAATGACGAGATACTCTAAATGAAAAGTTAAAAAGTATGGCATGCAGACTAATTTAGTATCCAAAGGATAACAGATCCATAGGAAATAAGATACAGGAATAGATATGAGTACTTCGTATAACTTAAAAGCCTCTAAACTTTGCAGCTATACAACGAAACCGTGCAGAAATGTGAACGTATATTCAGTTTCTTCAATAAATAGAGGTGTTAACGAATGCGTGATAAATACGAACAGAAGCGGACTTAACAAACATCATTTTAACAAAGTGAAAAAAAAATCTCAAAGATCTGCCTTTCTTGGTGGATTTCCCGCCATGCAAGGAGAGCTACCGCAATGGTCGGGGGATGGAGGGAGGGGGAGTAATCAGTCTGATTCAGGGTAGTTTCAAAGTTGGGGAGGGATTGATTTGAGCATCCTTGTATCGGTTGCACGTAAACAAATAGAATTCAGCATCAGGAATTACCCTCCTTCACGAAGAAATGGCTGTTAAGTAATTAACTAAAATAATGTACTCAGTGGAAGATATTTTATCGTCAAAGAAAATTTCGGAATAATTACGCTATTCTTTTAAACAATTTCTTTCCGTTAAACTGTAATCTGCACCATAATTTATGATCCACAGTTTTATCTACGAAAATATAAAATGAATTAAATGCTGAACATGATAGACTTATATGAAGATACAAGACTTCACAGAAATCGGAATAACCAATTGATGAACGCACAAAATGTAAAATATTTAACTAGAAAAATCTCGACTAATTATCGAAAGAAAAACTCCATTTCAGCCCATCACACATTCAAACAAACCCTGAACGTGACGCGAGTCGATATTGCCCGAGTCCTTTCAAATTTTGGTTTGGTTAATTCAGCAGCTTAAAGGGATTTTTCCCCTTTTTTGTGAGTGGGTACTAAATCCTATTAGGCCATTTGAAGCCATTATTTCTTCACAAAAACTGGTGTTGAGGGAATAAAGGGAGATTGGATGAAAATGTATAGTAGTGAAAATATCTGTTTACTCTTCACTTATTTCTTTTTCCCGAAAAAAATGATATAAAATAACAATTCCGACCTCGGATTCACTTCAGGGAGAAAGGCATTAGTTTGTGCGTTTTGCATATTCAGCCAAAAAAATCTGCCAAGATGTTTTAATTTTGCCACTGGTTTGGAATATAACTGATCATTCGCATTTATCCTTCCTTCGCTTTTATAGATGAATTTCCTCACTTAATCAAACAAAATCACGTATGTCTTTAAACCATTATTCTAACGAGTATTCCTTCAATAGTTCAACCAACAAAAATAAAATAGCACGTACATCTGCGTCCGAAGGCATTTAGGGAGAAAAAAAAAAGGCATACACAAAAATAGCATAAATAAATAAATGAATAAATAAATAAAATGTAGAATGTGGGACCATACCAGAGGAAAGACAGTTCGTTTTAAATACTCTTAGTAAATAAATTCACATACAATCCGCTTTTCTCCCCATTTCAAAAATACATCGTGCATTAATTAGTTGGGGTGAATCCGCTTAGCCGCTGAAATTAGTCGTTTAGTAACGGTCAGACAGGAAAAAATGATCCAACATTTCTGTCTGTATTGCTTTCATTACGTTATTGTTTCTACTGCTGACATACCTCTTTCATCAATCTTACAGTCAGTCGTTTTGCAATACAGTTAGTTTGCCAGAACACCGATGCTTTTCCTTTTATTAAAATTGAAGTCCTCTCCTTAACCCCCTTTACCAGAGGTGGTTCAATTTTTATCCCGTTTAAATTTCTCTTTCATAGAAGATTCTAGATTCCAAGAGACTGCAATCTCATGAGACGTAATCGAATTCAATTTCAGTGCCTATAAATCAATGTTCCTTTGTTGAAACCGTCGATGAACGATAATAAAAATGTCGAAATATAAAAGACGAGAGGAAATTGCAAAAACTAAGAAATGCACAACATTAAAGGTATTTGCAAGTGCAGAAAGATTCTTTTGCCTTCTTGTTATTGTTTTAATATGGCGTTTACGTCTTCCGAGGTCACTGATAAAATATATTAGACACTTGCCCACTCATGTGTGTTCCTTCCCCAAGTCACCCAATCCTACTTCAGCTTTTCCAAGACACTTGCGTCATTTATCTGCCATTTTATTTCATTTATCTGAAATCATGGTTTTTGTCATTAGCACACTGTATGAATGACTTTAAAGAAAAGCTTGCTCATTTATCAATTTTACACCCGTTTTCAGCCCTTTTTCCAGCTGTAACCCCTTTTCAACTTCGTGCCTGACTTCTCTAATTGCCGACAGCAAACGCAGGCAACAACTAGAGAGAAGTAAACACTAAACAACTGCCCTCTTCTCCCTACTCTATTACTCTGGCTTTCCTACTGCCAATGGAAACTGTCCCATGGTTAAATCTAGTCTCTAAGGCAAGGTTATTTCGTTCATTCCTCTCATTTTATAACGGTCAGTCAGCAGTTCACTTCACTTAGTATAGGAGATGGGGAAAGACAAGTCATGCGTACTGTAGCCTTCTAGCATCACTTCTGTATACTTTTATCACTTCTGTATACTTTTATTTTCCAAATGGAAAATCATTTTCTAATAGAAACTAAATTCAGAAGAGTACCACTGCATAAATATAAATGTATTCGATGAAAATCATTTCTACTGACAACTACTTTGATTTTAATAGTCTTTAACAATGAAAGTAATTTAACTTCAATCGTTAAACAAACACCATAGATTGAGCGTCTATTTCTTAGCTCTTAGAGTTGGAATTCTCTTTCATAAATCAAATAAATGTGAGAACAAATATAAAGCACCAAACGAAACGCGTTATTTTGAATAAAGTCATTCTTTATGACGAATCCCCTCGCCAGCGTAATACGGCTTGTCTTGGTAATGGTTGAAACCCAGAACATCAAAATATATGAATGTTTATGAATTGTGATATTAACCTCCCTCTCAGAACAAAGCTGCCCTCGTTCACTTGTAAACGACGTTACTGAACCGTCAGAGCATGCAACTGCAAGCAACTAGAATGCATTTTCATCACATCCAATATCAGCACCAGACGAAAGAAAATGCAAATCTCAGAATCGCTCGTGAAGTTTGTGTTTAACGAACATGACAGCAGTCGAGGAGAAGGGTGAATAGAAACAAGGAGAGGGAGAGGAAATAACTATGTTCCGTAACTGGTTTCTGACGGATGTAACTTGTGCATATCATTATTTTTATGAAAAAAACTTTAATCTGGTCACAGGAGACAATATTGGACCCGTTTTCTTGTAAAACGGCCACATAATTTGTCAAAACATACTTCCCGCATTATGTGAAATCTGCTCTAAAACATCCATTTAAGCAATCGAGGGAAAATATCAAATTAATCAAACACTTCTGTAACTTCTAGCAATGCATTCATTTTCCTTCTATCTCCATTCTGTTGCATTTGAGGGGCTGTAATTTATTATAAATGGATCTTTCATAGTCCTGATTTTCCTGCATTGCTGAATGTGTCTTTATTTCATGTACGGCATATATATATATATATATATATATATATATATATATATATATATATATATATATATATATATATATTTATATATATGTTAAGGTGTGTGTTTGCGAGAGTGTTCGTGTGTGTGGATTGTTGTCACTTTTACATTCACAAATACTACGCCCAGACATCGTTTACTATCTAATTCAGTGAACCTTGGGCTTATCTTACGTTTGAAGTGAATCATTGTTGTCTCTAAGCCAAAGGCCCAAGTTCGAATCCTGGGCGGGCCAGACGCACTTATCAACTGTCAATCCCCAATTATAGTGAATACACTATTTAACCTTATTTGTGGCCAAACCTTTGTCGATGTATATATATTAATTTGATAAGGGTCCAACCGCTTATCGAATTTAATTATCAGCCTCCGCTTCTCCTTCTCTCTGCATTCTCCGATAAAAAAGCTATACTTCGCTCGTATAATAAAAAATTCTATTTAATCTCGAGTTCCGAGAAGGAAAAGTCCAATCAATATTTTTTCAAAAGGGCATTCAGACTTTTACTCAACTACACGTGACATTGTTCGAATTTGTGGCATCATAGCTAAAACTAGCAGCAGACTTAGTGTCCTGTACTACTGAAAGATTAAACGAGGATGACAGGTTGAATGGAGGATACCATATTATTGCAAAAGAGGCGAGAAACGTTTGTATAATCTACTATTTCTAAAATACCTGGACACTAAGCTGGCTACTTTTCATTCTTTCTTTGTATTCAATCTTCAAAACCGTACTGATGAGGACTGCAGAAAAGACAGCTGATCGCACTGCAAGCTATTCAAAGCTTTCCTTTCCTTTTTCTCTTCAATCCGAAATCGACTTCCAAACCCCTATCTAAACTAAGCCAGAAGAAGACGCCTGAAAGAAGGGAAAGGAAAACGTGTTTACCTTAGGTTTGGAGGAGGACACTAAGTGCCTCATGATGAACGGAACATATTGCGTAACGGAGACGAAACTGAAGAGAGGTCTACAGCTTGGCAGGAGAGTTGTTCTCCTTTCTTACTTATATCTTGTAATTATTATCGTTTATCATCTGCGTGCATTCCTACTGCGTGCTTTTACAGACACTTCTTTGGACGTGCCTCCGAAATCTGAACCGCAATCCTCAGTTCCCAGAGGATAGGATTTGTAGAAAAGGCGAATGTGTCCTCACTAAGCGATTCCGTCACAATTATTGTTACTTATCCTCTACTATGTAGTTCAATATTTCATCCGATGTGACTCCCTCTAAATTCTAAATGGACATCAGTAAAACAACCACCCTGAATAATTTTTAGTTTCTAAGGATAGGAATTTTATAAAAGGCTTTTAGATATTTTCAGACCAACCACCCGCCATGCAATACCTGAACATATTTAATAGCTCACCCTATATATACATAAAATTATTGCATAATAAAATGTCAAAACACCAGACTGAATTTCATATTTTCTGAAAGGGTGATGCCGAAGGCTACTGCCCTCTGCAAGTCAATACATCTCGCATATATAATGTCTGAAAATACGAAAACCAAAATATATAAATATTAATGAAATATAATACTAACCTCCCTCTCCGAACGAAGCTGCCCTCGCTCATTCGAATACGACTTTATTGAACTGTTCGAGAATGCAACTGTAAAACATTTTTATTTCATCCAATATCAGAAGAGCACGGAAGACAATATAAATAAATAAGCCCTTGTGAAATTACTGTTGCTCTGACAAAACCATGCGTGGCAAAAACAATAAAAAAAAATACAGACAAAGAAAAAAGAAAGAAATCCAAAGGAAAACTATAATAACTTGATTTTCCTAGGGCAAATATACGGGGACGAAAATAGGGCTAAACTTTCATATCAAATGTACGTATGTGAAACCTACTTTCTTAACGTAACCATTTGAGCTATTATTGGAAATTGTATGATAGACTGAATATTGCTTAACGTTTGGAAAAACGTTCGTTCCTTTCATATCTCAAATCTGTTAAATCTGGTTGTGTAATTTCTTATTATTTTAGATTCTCCTTATTTACTACAGAATCCCACACATTCTCTCTTTCTTCCCTATACTTTATTTCACTAGAAGTTCTTTTTTTCCTTCGATGGAGCTAGTTATCTTTGCTTCTCTATAAAGTGTCCCTGAATGTGACACTGGAATATCTCTCTCTCTCTCTCTTGCGTTTTATATAAATAACTTATCCCAGTGTGAGCATCCGTGTGGAACTGAAAATTCCTTATTGCGGTCACCTTCCCCCTTAACTTCTTTCGCTCTCTCTACAACTGGAGAGAGAGAGAGAGAGAGAGAGAGAGAGAGAGAGAAACAGGCACGACACCATTTATGTCCACATTTCAACCAATGAATCGATGGTGAAGTCACTGCGCCGAAAACCTTCATATCCGTCAATTCATACAGCCTAGATGAAGGCTCCTCATTACTGCATCGAATTCCCTACAAACATTCACCTCCACATTTCATAAATTCTATCACTTTCTGAGTAACGAGGCATTATTTTTCAACAGATTTTTCATCCTATCTAAGCTAGCCCTTTCTTGGTCCCTCTCATCCTTCCTCTACAAGACTTCTTTCTATATACTATACTCCGCAATTCACCAAGCCACATTGGAGCACATTGAACTATCTCTTCTGCCATGTTAATTTGCTAACTTTTACCTATTCTGCCAGTCCTCTGTCAACGTACCACCGTTCGATACATTTAGTCCACACAGGAAGGAAGACCTAAGAAACCTCTTTTGAGATCTCCTTTGTACACATCTCTAACACAAGCTTGAATGAAAAAATAATAACTTCTGATCCCTGACAATAGTTACTCTCAACACCTTACACCTTAAGCTTCCTCCATGTCACATCTATATTACGTATACCAAAAGTTTTGTCTAGAGCACGTACATCACAAACAGCTTTTCACCTTCAAATACGTTGCATAATTTACGGCTGAGCGAAGCGGAAGGAAGGTCTAGATAAAAATGACAACTGTCAGCCTCACATACAGAGAGCAATGTCAGGTGGGTATAGTGGTAGGTTAAAGTTTTTATGAACACGCCTGTGTGATGATGCTTACTGATACATATGAGGATTGGAGGCGATGGCGGTGTAATATCAAATAAACTCAGACATATAAGTAAAACGAATGTTATATATATGTATAAATATATATATATATCTATATATATACATATATAATATATATATATATATCTATATATATATATATATAATCTATATATATTATAAAACTGTAATAGCCACAATGCCGGGCATCAAAAATTTCTTTGAACTTGGATTTTCAGGCTTTGTAGTGGCAAACCTATCCAATAAAGAACAAAGATTTCAAGAAGTTAAGATGGCATTGTGGCTATTACAGTTGCATATATAAGTGGTAAAAAGTGAACAGTAGATTCTACACACACATAGAGAGAGAAAGAAATATATATATATATATACATTATGTATATATATAATTCTGTCTCTATATAATTTTCTTCACACATATTGCACTTATGTGGCAGTATCTACAAAAGCAAGGAATCGCCCTTTTAGCGGTCTTTTGGGATGAGACTGCAAGACATATACCATTCTCCAACCCAGTTGCTTTTCAGAATAGTTGACTAAACATCATATTCGCAATCCAATGCTTAGGATACAATAACGAACGAACGTGATAAGGAGTTCTGCTTGTGCGGCAAATATATCAAGAAAATGAGAAGGGCTCACAAACGCAAACAAACTCTCAAATACTTCTCTTGTCAGTTTGGTGCTCAAACTCAGTGTTGGTCGTTGCTTCTCAACCAGCAGATCGAATTTTTGCCGGTGCAGAAGCACTTACAATTTTGGGTTATTCGCAAGGCACTGTACGTTTGGTCATAAACGATATTTGCGGTTTAATGTCTGCAAATGTCGAAAACGTCATGCGTGTTTACTTTGCAAAATTCACATTCACAACACACATTACACACACATTCACACACACACACACACACACACACACACATATATATATATATATATATATATATATATATATATATATATATATATATATATATATATATGTGTGTGTGTGTGTGTGTGTGTGTGTGTGTGTGTGTGTAACTGAATCACGAAAGTTAGGAACGTGATAAATCCATAAATAAAGATATATGCCACGAAGGAAAAATAAACGAAGGAGTATCTGCGAGACCTTTCGACGTTAAACGTCCTTTACTAAGCAGAAACTTAGTAAAGGACGTTTAGCGTCGAAAGGTCTGGCAGATACTCCTTCGTTTATTTTTCCTTCGTGGCATATATCTTTATTTATATATATATACGTTTTTATCCCCCTTGACTCGCCATGTCTCATCATCAGGGCTGTAAAATATAAAGAATAAAAATTAAAACATGGACTTAGTTAAAAAAAAAAATATCACAAAGTCTAAAAGCAAGAAACTTGAATTTAAAACAAACAAAAACAAGCTAAAAACTTTTTTTGAAAATATTGAAAACCTAATACTGAAAAGCTTTTAAAATTGTATATATAAAAATTATGATGTTAGAATGTATTAGTACCTTACACTATTTGAACTCGGAACTAAGTGAGATTCTCAGTTTTTCAGGACGACGTCAACTTAGGCGATATATAAGATAGTGGAAGAGGTCTGGCTGTTTAGGGAAGGAACAAGCTGCTTGATAGTTAACGATTCCAGGATGAAGAGAGACTGGTCATTGGGTGCTTGGGCGATAATATTAAAATCTCTATAAGAGAATATTCTTGCATTTCTTACAGCGGTCTCTTATATTAGAAAATTCTTTAGTTTTTAATGACATTCAGTTCGGTGACTAATTCCAAGATGAGAATCAGCTCTGACTTTGAGTAATCTCTTTCCCACCTTTACATTTTGGGCAAGTGAAACAATAAACCAAGTGAAACAATAAACGACCTCCTGAATCTGCGGCGTTCTAGATGCCCCAATCTTCCAGCACATATATATATAATAATATATATATATATATATATTATATATGTATATATCTATATATATACATATACTCAAAATTAAGTTCTTGTACTTGCCAAGTCAAAGTATTATTTTCTCAATTCTTTCCTCTTTCCCCCTCTCTTCACATGAAAAAATTCTGCTTTACCTCTCATAATTTAGGATTCTCTTTCTTCATTTTCAACTGAATTCGCAAATCCCTCTTTTTTTTCCTTTCTCATCAGTAGTGTTGTGCACCACTTTCCTTTACGGATAAACGATTCTCTCTCTCTCTCTCTCTCTCTCTCCCATCTTTTGGTGATTGCGTAGCACCTCTTTTACCATTCTATTCAGCACCTAGCCATCAGCTGTTTAATAAGTTGCCACTCTGTGCAATCAAAAATTTATGTACTGCCAATATTCCTTTATCATACTTGTAAGAATTTAAAGATGCTATAAACTTAAATGTATTCTTGCCTTTGAAGGAACATTGTAATTTTCTGTGAATAAATTACCAAGTAATTTTGACAATCTCAATTCTGACTGACAGCATACATCTTCAAGTTCTTGCTATCAGAGAGGAGCAATGAAAAGATTTAACGATTGATAAGCAATATATGGACTAGATGGACAAAAATTCATATACAATTTTAGATGTCTTTTGAATGTACACCATATTTATGTAAGGTTTCCCTGCTATAAACTCGCCGTTATATTTCATCTTCAGATTCAAAAGGTGCATTGACAACCACTGTTAATAGCCAAAAGATCGTCGTGTGGGTTACGGAACGACTCTCTGTTTCAGTTTTGAGTTAACTCTCCAATCCAAGCTACATCGTTTAAGATCTCAGTTGCAATGTCCATCTGTCAATGATTTTAACACTGGCATACTGCAACTACTAGAGTTTCTCTGAATTATTTCTCAGTTGACTTAATGTCTAAAACTGGTTATTAATACGATATTATCATGGAAGATTTACTAGGAATGAAACAAGATCAACCAGAAAGATCAACCAGACCTATTTCTTTCCTATAATTGTTTCCTTTTGAATTGATTCACTATTATCTTTCTTTCTCTCTATACCGTAGTACAGGGTATGATTAACTGACCTCCTTACTATAATTTTTCCACTTATATGCCATGAACCAATGAATATATTTTCATTTCATTAATAATCTTATTTCACACATTCCTTTCCCCAGACACCCATCCACAATACGACCATAAACATTACAAATTCGCCTCAAATAGCATCATTCAAGAAAATCCGTAAAATAGCGGTTGTTATAACCACGTCTTTGGTAATATTCAGTTGCTGCAACAACTGCAGAAATCACTTAATTTACCATTTCATACAAATTTAGAATTAAACAACACTAGATGTTGCCATCACGAAATACCAGCCATCATTTCTTTCATATACTGTCGACAGTTTACACTTTTTACTTTCCCATAATGAAAGACGCACAATGAGCCATTTCTAAAAGCGGTAAATATTTCACCGACCAAGTTCCTATTTCCCAAATGTTACGGTGAAGTTGAATAAACAGTATGATTATAAAGCCTTGATGTTCTCTTCCTAATATGTTAATAGGAAATGAATTTCGAATGTCGAGGGAAATTCGCATCCAAGCAGCCAATTAAACATAATAGCTTCTCGAAAAAGAAATGGAGAAAATAAAGATTATTTGCGTAGATCAAAGGAGGGGAACGAATGTAAAATGAAAATGAAAAAGAAAAATAAATATTACTCCGGCATCCACACGCAGATGACAACCCGCAAGATTTTTCATTCTCATTCTTTTTTTCATCTTTGAAATGGCCATAGCAAAGCCAGCATCAGCCATTGCAATAACCAAAGCGACGGCACATTTCATTTTTCCCTCAATTGCAAATCTCGCGGTTGGAAGGAACCATCCAAACGTCACGGCTGGTTAACCAGGGCCAGATTGTCCCGTTTGAAGAGCTTCATAAATTGCGTTACAGCCGCTAATTCTGCTTTCCCATCCTCCTCCACCCTGTCCCATCCTTTCCACGTGCATTCCATCACCATCACCACCACTACTACTACTACTACTACTACTACTACTACTACTACTAGTACTGCTACTAGTACCGCTCGCTACTAGGCTCAGTCAATCAAGACACACCCCTCCTCACTTAGCCCCATTTCCCTTTACAAATCCCTTTATCTCTCGTTTCCGGGTCAAGCTTTGTATGACGAGTTAGCAAAAAAAGGGAAACTGTAATCTCAACAGATTACCTCGTAATTTCGAATTTAGTGCCGCAATTTCTGTTGTGATACGGAAATAAAAGTGTTTTAATTTTTTTTATCATTTTTGCTTGTGTTTGTGGCGAGAGTTTTTGTTCTGCATTAAATGAAATACATAAACATTTTGCAAGTCTTATCTCTATGATTATTTTAAAAAATTTTAAGAGGAGCATCATTTATTACAATCTTTCGAGATAAAAACTTCATCTGGCTAAAAATTAAGACAAAGGACTACGAAAAGCGTGCACACTGGTTAAATACGATGTCATGTCTGAAATAAGCAAAAATAAACCTTAATATGTTCAGAAAAACGTTGTAGCGAAGGCGTGACAAAGATGCTGCGTCTACAAACTTTCTGATTTATTCAGAAAACACTCAGGTCAATAGCAGAGGTCACAGTATAATCAACTGTGTTTGATAAAGGATGGAAAGACGTATATAAATCGATTTACAAAATACGAATGAAGTTATGATACCTGTAGCTGAAATGTAATGCATGTGGTAATAATGATACATTTAACATACCACGATAATACATGTACAAAAGATGTGTGAAGTATGCTGTGTTTTTTTGTATACACGTTTTGCATGAAGAGATGCTTGTTGTGAGGAGATTAGCCGGCCAGGTGAGATAGATGGCTTGTGGGGGTCCGCACGGGACCCTACAGGACAAACGACGGCCTACAACGCAGAAGCTAACTGCATTATCGAAAGGCTTCACCGGTCGCTGAAAGCATCACACACTGGCAGATGCTGAGAACGTCACCACACCCATCATTCAACACATCACCAGCAGAAGCCCATTACGGCTTATCATTAACATTGATGGCCGACGTCTTTCAAAATCCAACAAGCCCAACGTCCACGCCCGACACCCGCTTAGCATTAGAATCAATACTACTGCCGGTCAGAACGACTTACCACATGGCCAGGGAAGTGTACTACATCCCCAGAGAACTACAAAACGCAAAACATGCCTTCATATAGGCCGTGATGAAGGTTCAAATGTTGTCTTTCCCGTTGAATGGCACATTCATATTCTGCTTCCATTACCTCTTGAGTGGTGCTCTACTGGCGGTGGATATGTGGAGTCTATGGGCTGGCTGGCACAAATGATTTGCATGGCCTGGTGTCCACCAGGAATTCTATGTTTGACCTTTCTTCCCTGATGAAGAAACATGTGGAGGCCTTGCATTCACATTGGGAAAAAGACAGTGTTACCTCAGTCCGCTCACTGCTGACGTTTAGTTGATTGGATCTCTTGCATGTTTTTGCTTACTCGGGAAGTAAGCCTACACACTACTTTGTTGGTGTTGTTGTTGGGGTAGAAAAGGTCTATGGGAGGGCCTAAAAACGTCTGAAAAAGGTGTTTCTCGTTGAGTTAAAAATACAGGAATTTTGGGATAGGATATCTATGATTTATTTATTAGAATGAAAATGTTCCTCGTTAAACAGTATGGAAAAATTATTTCTAATAAAAAAAAAGCGAATTTATTTTAATTTTCGTTGGTGAAACAAGGCTCTATTGGACCGCAGATTTTAGCACGCTTAAATTCACGTTTAAAGTTAGTTAGATAATGCTTACAAATTTTGTGTGAGGGGAAAATCTTGTACGTGTCTCGAGTAAGCTAGAGGTCAGATAACGCCTTGTTTGAAAACATGCAGCCTTTGTCATATTTGTGGACCTTTTCTTTCTTTGATCGGAAGATTGTCCCTGTCCTGAAGAACCAAGCTTCTTTGATCGGAAGATTGTCCCTGTCCTGAAGAACCAAGCTTCTGGGTTGTGGGGCATGAGTGGGGGCAGGCGTATGGAGGAGGAGGAGGAGGTGACAGTGTCACTGGAGCTGCTGGCATCACTGGGGCTGGCTGTTGGTGTTGTTGAAGATTAAGGGGACCGCCTCAGTTGGGAGGCCTGAAATACGACAATTTTGAGGTCGGTGGGCGGAATCGAGTTTTACTCATTTCTGGTAACATTGATGTGTGCCACAGCCAGACGTAAAATATTAGTGCTCTAGCTATCCTGTAAGTGGGTCAAAAATGATTTTTTGTGAAAGTATATGCAATGAAAATATCACGAAAAATACGATGTTTTGATATCCTTTCGTTCCATTGCGTATTACATAAATTTTCCATAGGTAATCATATTTGTTGTATGACATTTTTCCCATCCTACGCTTTCTGAAGCGGAGAGGCAGGAGCAGTGTTGCCAGACGTACGATAATTGTCGTACATGTACAATAAAAATAGCCTTGGTACGATGTACGATAGCATTTTCCATAATCGTACGGTTTGTACGATAATTCTAAGTGGTTGATAAGTATATAATTACAAATATAAGTGGTCGGTGAACTCCTCCATGAAACAGGCTAATTTCTAAAATAAAAAAAAAAAAAAAAAAAAAAAAAAAAAAAAAAAAAAAAAAAAAAAAAAACGATTTCAGAGTCCGTACATGGCTTGCCGCCGCTTGTCTCCAATTGTAACGTGTTTCAAAGCTATTGAAACAGTGGGAGGCACTGTAGCTATTTTTCTCGGTGAAGTGGTTCGCTGAGACTTGACTGGGTTCTTCCAAAGTTTACTGAGTTCAACAAATTTTTCCAGTTAGATAAAGAAGTGATAACAGTTCTCCATGATAAAGTGTCCATGCTATTCAGAGACCTTTTTCTCTCATTTATGGAAAGAACCTATGTAATGAAAACTGATGTAAATACTGTAAATCCTGAAAGACATGACAGGCATCTTAGTGACAGTCAAATGTATGTACCTAGGAGTTAAAGTTATGCAGGGATTAAAAAACCCCTCCATACAGGGAAAGAAAGCTCAACAGCAGGAGTTTTTTCAGAGGTGTAGAAGTTACCTTGTAGTGGCATGCACAGAAATAAAGAAGAGGTATAATTTCAATGATGGTGTCCTGTCAAAGTTAAACTGTCTCTGTCCAAAAAATGCCCTCTCATCAGAATTCAGAGAAGAATCCCCTCCCCTCTTGTATCTGAGCTTCCCCTGATTGTACCCCCAGATGACCATTCACTACTTCAAAAGCTGGATGATCAATGGAGAATGTTTCCCATATTGCAACATGAACTTAAACATCTCGTTAATGAATCACCTGATAAGTTCTGGGGAGAAGTGTCCCAAAAAGAGTCTAGCTTTTCAGACCTAGCCAATTTTGCTCTAACTGCTCTTCGCTTGCCGCACTCTAATGCTGAATGCGAACGAGTGTTCAGTAAAGTTTACCTCTTTAAAACTAAACAAAGAAACAGACTAAAAACAAGGACAGTTAATGTGGCTCTTCTCTCTGCTAGTTGTACGTTTATCATGTTCAGCTGGTGAGTCTCCACCTATAACAATATCATCCAGATATGGATAAGCAAAATCATAAGAAGCTAACAAGTGGGAAATCAACTCCTGAAATATTGCAGGAGCAGAATGGATACCAAATGGTAACCGTAAATATCTATATAGACCCAAATGTGTGTTAAGTACCAAATATTTATGGTCTTCTGGAGCAACTTCCATTTGCAAATAAGCATTCTTGAGATCAAGTCTGGTATAATACTTATATCCAGACACATTGGAAATTAATTCTGACATATTAGGTAATGGGAATTTAGATTCATGAAGAATTTCATTTATTTTACGAAAATCCCCACAAACCCTAAGGGATCCATTCTGCTTCCTGACAGTAACAATTGCGAGGCATAATCTGAGAATTCTACTCTTTTTATAATCTTATTTTTTTCAAGCTCTTGCAGCACACTCTCAACCTCACTGCGTAACGTCAATGGCACCGTGCGGACCTTCTGAAAAACAGGAACATGACCAACTTTAGGATACAATCGGGCTTGAAAGTTCTTAATAGGTTTCAAACTATCTACATTATAGTTTTCCACAAAATCTGTTATATTTAACTGATGGACATTAATTATATTTCACTAATCTATCAAATTCCTACCAATCAAGTTATTTGGGGAGTCTGACCCAACAATTATGAATTCAACGTCTGAATGATTTTGCTGTTTGTATTGAAAATTTGAAACTTTGACCTTCCCAAATACTTTCATTGGCACTTGGTTATAACCCTGCAATTTAGTTCTACAGTTCAGTAATGTCCAATTTAACTTCTTGAAATCATCATACTTTAATGTAGAAATAACTGAACCGTTGTCAATTTCAAATAAAAATGGCTTATGATTCAATTGACAACTAACAACATAAGGTTGAGCAGAACTCTTGTTTTCTATACATCTCAAATCAAGTGACACTTCATCATTGGATTCCTCTTCTTGGATTATAACTTGATGAGTCTTCTTCAAGTGGGGTTTCGTCGTTGGCGGCGCTCTTGTGAAAACTAACCTGAAGCTGCTGTACAAGCCTAAGATGACAATTGTCATAACTTAATTAATACTTTTGCGGGCTCAAGGTGGATCAAATACACACTTCGTGTAAAGTACTCACAGCTTTATTGTTCCTTCACTGTGTTACAGGTGGTATAACTTATGACTTATGCATAGCGTTACTCTCCTGATCCTGGCTGCCCTTTTTCGGATCTTGTTTACATGCTGACCTCTTTTTGACCGGGTCCTGCCAGAATTATAAAGTAGAAAAATAGTAATGTATCTCTATATCAGGGTTGTAACAGCAGCTATATGCAGTATGTATGCTATATTTTTTTTTCAGTTTTAGACATCCAAGGTAGTTTTGGAATTGTTTAAAAAGGAAATTCTGAAATGTCACCCTTGGGGAGATCTGGTCAGGGCGACGTAAACAGAACATAGAAAACAACTATTATTCGATATTAAGTTGAAATAGGCATTTTCTGATAATTCACGGAACGTTAAAAAAGTTGTCATTTATCTCCTATTTTATTAATCACTGACTTCTCATTTTGCCTTAAAATGAAAACTCTGTGTGTGTGTGTGTGGGTGGCCGAGGCAAAACACCCTGTTACACTTCTTTACAGTATACATGGGATTTCTGAATGACGAGTCCAGCCCAAATTAATTTTAATAACACTACCAGAAAGTAATCTATCTTTTTATATTTTACCGTAAATGATTTTTCATCACATAATAATATAGAAGCTTCACTTGTATGTGTGTTTACATCTATGGCATTTCAAAAGAAGTCTTGCTGTTTCTGCCGTTTTGTGTGTCGTCCGCCCGACGTCGGTGACGAAGCAAACTTTCATTATAAAGAGACTCCTGTTCTACAACTATTAACGTCAGTAATTTTATTTAATAGTGTATGAAAGAGGTGAAGATAACTCTCTACTTATATAATATCAGCACATTGATTTGAGAATGAAACTGATGGGATTTCATTTACAAGATGGTTTGTTGAGTGTCTTCAAGACCAAGTAATTTCGCTTAAGTTCCTGCAGCAATTTTACAACTGAAGGATACGGGTATGGTAGAAATAAATTCATTTATATTTTACTGGACATCAGTTGCCTTGTGAATGAAAAGGTATTGCGAGTTAGACTATGGCAGTTGACGTTTTTCTATGCAGTTTTACCTCCTATTCGTTTCGGGAACAAATGATCAGCGTAAGGCTACTGAAACTCTATAGGCTATATCCCAAAATTGTTGCGGACTACAGCGGATATTGGTAATTTGGTATAGGTATTTTAGGCGGGTGAAAATACAAGAGCGAAATATTCATACAAGGAGGTATTATAACATTGCCATGGCAACCTGTAGTATCTGTAGGTTCTGATTCTGAAAAGGGTAAACTTTTTTGTGTTGGGGGGTGGGGAAGTGATACAAGGATATGTTTTTTAATGGTCCATGATACTTTAATGAAGGGTATTAAAGTGCAGCGTGCACTAGTTAAGTAAGGACCTGGTAACTTAGGCTTGTGTTCGTGGGTCTACCAGGCTATGACCTGATACCTAAGGTTTAGTTCAGGTTAGGTAAGGGTAGATTCCCAGCCGATAATTTTTAATGTTAAGTTCCCAAAGTTAGGTTAAGTTGCAGTCTAGGAGGCGGCAAAAAAAGTCTGGCTATGTAAGGCCTTCTGTGCCTTTGACTTGGTTACATTGGGTTGCAACCCTGTTATTTTAATTCACAGTTCCATAAATTAGAGTAGGTTGGGGGGACGCTCATGAGAGCGAATCCTTCTGGCATCCTAAGTTAGGATCCCCTGATAGGTGAAGTAAGTCAATGATTTTTCACCCACCCAAATACCCAGCTTTCCATATAAAAGGGGGAGGGGCGGGGGTTTATTATATAGGGAAAAAAAATGTATTTTGGCTAAGCCCGACGTGCTACATATAAGGCGTTTTTTTTTTTTCGATACGTTCAAATGCAAATTTCCTCGTTAATTGTAGCACAGTAATACCTTGATAAAAGAGACAGTCTTCACAGTAATACTTGGATAAAAGGGACGGTCTTCACAATAATACCTGGATAAAAGGGACAGTCTTCACAGTAATACCCGGATAAAAGGACTGTCACCACAGTAATACCTGGACAAAAGGAAGGGACAGCATAGTAATACCTGGACAGTCACCACATTAATAACTGGTTAAAGGTGACTGACAGCACAGTAATACCTGGATGAAAGGGAGTGTCACCACAGAACACTGGATAAACGGGACAGTCACTACAATAATACCTGGATCAAAGGGATAGTTACCACAGCAATACCTGTATAAAATGGACAGTTAATACCTGTCAGTTCACCCCCACGACTGTTAGAAGGGCGTGAACGTCCACGTTGTAAAAAGTAGAACTGTCAGTTGGACCATCGCTCATTTGCCAGAAGAGTGACATAACTCAAAAAATGTGTTTGGAGCTATTGATACCAGCAGATAGCCTCTTCTTTATTCCATATTGTGGTAAAAAAATTCTCATTTGTATTTGTCATTAAAACAGCTCAGTAAAAGAATCATCTAAATATAAATGGACAGAGTATAGAGAATTTCAACTTCAGATTGCTTTTCCCGAAATATAACAATTTTCGAGTTTAGACACTCTTCTGGCAAATGAGCGAATATATATACTCATATCCCAATTTTGATCCTCATTTAACTTTGATGTTAAAATTGGTGATATAGGTGAATTATAATCAAGTCTGACAATTTGATTTGTTTTTTCATTTATCTAATGAATAGAACTCGGTATTAAGAATATTATTACTATTATTATTATTATTATTATTATTATTATTATTATTATTATTTGTCAATTGTGTAAGTAAATCCTTATGTAGTATTCTTGCTTAAGATTTGCATAGTCTCATGTCCAATTACCCTTTTTGGTCATATTTCGGTACTAGCTATGATTTATTTTTCCCGTGATGCAGTTGAGTCATCACAGAGTTTATTGTTATTTCAACGGAATAGAGAAATTGATAAGAGGAGTGACATTTTCTCCTTCGGTTCTAAGTCAAATGGACAATTTCCCCACGGTCCGGACCTTAAAGGGGAACTTCTGGTTGCACTTCAGATGTTCCATATGTGGTATTATTCCATTTAAGTACCCCAGTGAAAATTTTTTTTGGTTTTTGGAAAGGGAAGTTTTCTTATTTTTTACAACCAATTTTCTATTGCACCATGGGCACAGCCATTTATGTGCGTCTCATCTGTTATGAGTGACATCATGTCGTGGTATGCTGTCTACACAATTCATGGACACACACACACACATTTAGAAAACTGCCGTTCACCCTATCACACCACACACATTTCGATTGACAAGTATAAATATCAATTCAAATGCATACAAGTGGAGGCACCATAGTATAGATAGCGGTAAATAGCCGCCCTATCTTCATCGGTACCGTGGTCTGTTCAGAACGTCATTTCATGTTGATCTATTTTCACTCATAGCTGTGGCCACCACTATTTCCTTTAAGGAGAAAAGGGTTCCTGAATACGCGATGTCGAAAAAATAAAAAGAAAAACTACCCGGCCACTGTTTGTAATCCTGAAAAACATCATAATTAATAACTGTCGCCATTTTCTCTCTCTCTCTCTCTCTCTCTCTTGGCAATGTTGCAACATCAAATATATTACACACACACACACACACTTGCCCATGCGCGGTATGCTTTCGTAAGGGCTGTCACTATTGCCATGAGTGGAGGGTCCCAATAGTCCCTTTCAGGTATGTGCAGTTTTGCTTTAGTACTTTAGATTCATCCATGTACTTTGGCGTTCCTCGTTTGTAGACAGCATGTCTAAAATGTGACTAGTCTTTGGTACATTATATCATAGATACATACATACATACATACATACATATATATATATATATATATATATATATATATATATATATATATATATATATAATATAAACCTAGATGGACAGATTAATATTAATAAAAACCTCAATTAGAGCATTATGCACGAAGAATGGTACGCACACATTAGCTTTCCTATTCCAAACGGAGTAATTTCACATGCACTGTCATATGTAAATATACCAATACACAGTTTTTATACACAAAATTACACTCTCTCTCTCTTTCTCAACTTATATCGAATGCAAAGCCTTAAACCTAAATGAAGGAACAAATGAAGAATTCCAGACCTTAGGGGCAAGATAGAGAGAGAGAGAGAGAGAGAGAGAGAGAGAGAGAGAGAGAGAGAGAGAGAGAGAGAGAGAGAATTCATTAGACAAAAGGACAAAAGGGTAAAAAAAGGAAAATCCCCAAATTTATTGCCATAGATGTGGTAAAAAAAACCGGAAGAGAGAGAGACAGAGAGACAGAGACAGAGAGAGCAGACAAAAAGAGATACGGACTGTATTAGTGCGTGCCTACTTGTTGCAAGCGTTCAATTGAAGTAAAGAATTCATTGAAGAATCATTTGAGTAGGGGGACTTTTGGTAACAATTATAAATTGCTTGTGAAAATGATTTCTGAAAAATTAACCATCACAAACACAAGTCGCTAATGAAACTGTGTGTGTGTGTGTGTGTGTGTGTATGTGTGTGTGTTTGGTGATCTCTTTATTCTGTATATCTCATTACCTTCCGTTACTATTTCTTTCCAATAAACGGCAGAATACTATTCTTTGGAAGCTTGAATTTCAAGTCACTGGACCCTGTGGTGGTGGGCTTATTCTATATGAATGAGGTTCATGTTTAGAATAATAATAATACTAACTTTGAGACTACAACGGTCCCCTAGAAAGGCTAAAAAGGTTAAAATAGAACGGACGATAAACTAGCTCACGAAATCAGGAAACAGAAAACTTCTTAATGGTATCAGATATCCGGTGTCTACATATCCTAAGAAACAAGTGGCCAGCGTTACACACGAGTTCTATGTCAGTAAATTATTATTACCCAATAATTCAAGTTACTCATTGGCATAATGATTGTTGACGGACGTGCGAATTGTTAGGGGCAGTTGGGACGGGCAACCAGAGGTCCTGTTCTTGCCCAGGGCCGGAAAAATAAGAAAAAGGTAGGAAAGAAAGGGGGTTCTATAAACCGCATTCATATGGAACAAACCCACCAAAGGGGCCACTGACTTGAAATTCAAGCTTCCAAAGAATATTATGGTGTTCATTAGAAAGTAGTAACAGAAGGTAACAGATAAACAGACAGAAGAGACTAGTAATTGGAAAAGAAAAAGAAAATAAATGGACAAATAATTAAAAAAATAAACAGATACTCGTAAAATGTAATGAGATTATAAAATACACACTGTTAACAGTCATTTCACATTGGTCTATTCTTACTCACAGCTGTGGCCATCACTATTTCCTTTAAAGAGAAAAAGGTCAAGTTCCTGAATACGCTATTTCGAAAAAAGAAGAAGAAAAACACTACCTGGTCAAGGTTTGTGATCCCGAAAAAACATCATCATTAACAACAGTAGCCATTTTCTCTCTCTCTCTCTCTCTCTCTCTCTCTCTCTCTCTCTCTCTCTTCTTAGTACTGTTGCAACATCACGTATATTACGCCCACACACACGTGCACATGCGCGGTAAGCTTGCGTAAGGGCTGCCATTATTGCCATGAGTGGGTCTCAATAGTCCCCTTTCAGGTGTGCCCATTCCTGCTTCAGTATACTTTTGATTCATTCGTGTCCTTTGGCGTTCCTCGTGCGTAGACAGCATGTCTAAAAGGTGAACTTAGTTTGGGGCATTATATTATATTATATTATATTATATATTATATATATATATATATATATATATATATATATATATATATATATATATATAACTATATATATATAATATATATATATATATATATATATATATATATATATATATATATATAATATATATATATATATATATATATATATATATATATGATATATATATATATATATAATATATATAATATATAACTATATAATATATAATATATCATATATCATATATATCTCATATATATATATCTATATATATATATATATATATATATATATATATATATATATATATATATATGTATATATATATATATATGATATATATATATGTATATATATATACATATATATATATATATATATATATATATATATATATATATATATATATATATATTATATATATATATATATATATATATATAGACAATGAATAATATTAATATAAACCTCAATTGAAGCATTATACACTAAGCATGGCAGTACACACATTAGATTCTCTATTTTTCTGTTTTTCTACGCAAAAATACGGTCTCTCTCTCTCTCTCTCTCGTCTCTCTCTCTCTCTCTCTCAACTTATTGAATGCAAAGCCTTAAACCTAAACCAAATGATGGAACAATGAAGAATTACGGACCTTACTTACAGACCTTACATCTTGTTCGGGTTGCCCCAGGTCCCTCAGTGTGAGGCACCTCTAATGTCTACCAGAGAGTTGCTAGTACATCTTCCGGTATATTTTGCATCTTCCATCTTGGATGGTCTGGGATGCAGTTTAGATATTTGTCGAGCTTATTCTTAAACACATCTACGCTCACTCCTGATATATTCCTCAGATGAGCTGGCAACGCATTGAATAGACCGCTGCATTATCGATGCTGGTGCGTAGTGGATTAATGTCCTGTGTGCTTTCCCTTATTTTTCCTGGTATAGTTTTTGGGCACTATTAATCTACCTCTGCTTGCTCTTTCTGATATTTTTTAGTTCCATGATATTTTCTGCTATTCTTCTATCTGTTTCCATGCCTGAATTAATCATGTAGCGTTCTCTTCTCCTTTCTAGACTATATAATTTTAAGAATTGTAGTCTTTCCCAGTAGTCTAGGTCCTTAACTTCTTCTATTCTAGCTGTAAAGGACCTTTGTACACTCTCTATTTGTGCAATATCCTTTTTGATAGTGTGGGTACCATATCATATTGCAATATTCAAGTGGACTACGAACATATGTTTTATAAAGCATAATCATGTGTTTCAGCTTTTCTTGTTTTGAAGTACCGTAACAACATTCCCATTTTTGCTTTACATTTTGCCAACAGAGTTGCTATTTGATCATTGCATAACATGTTCCTATTCATCATCACACCAAGGTCTTTAACTGCTTCCTTATTTGTGATGGTCTCATATTAGGTCCCTTATATGCATATAGCTTTCTTTCTCTGTCTCCATAATTTATTGATTCAATTTATCAGAGTTAAATACCATCCTATTTACCTCTGCCCATCATATACTTTGTTAAGGTCTCTTTGTAGAGCGTTCCTATCTTCATCACAAGTAATTTCTCTACTTATTCTTGTGTCATCTGCGAAACTACTCATACTACCGAATCCTTCACATTATTGTCTATGTCTTCAATCATAATAACAAACAGTATTGCAGCTAACACCGTACCTTGCGGCACACCGGATATTACCTTGACTTCATCCGATTTCTCGTCGTTTGCAATAACTATCTGTTTTCTGTTGTGTAAAAATTCTTTACCATCTTCCTACTTTATCCACGATATTGTGTTTTCTAATTTTCTTCGCTAATATCTTTATGGTCTACTTTATCAAAAGCTTTTGCAAAAGTCTAAATAAACCACATCTGTTTCATTCCGCTTTTCATTTTTATGAATGATTCTCACGGTGGACTAACAGTTGGGTTTGTGTACTTTTTCCGGGTACGAAACCATGTTGTCCTTTATTAACAATTATTTTTATTAAAATGTTTCATAATATTTTTCTTCATTACCCTTTCATACACTTTCATAATATGTGATGTTAGACTCACAGGCCTATAATTACTTGCCTCTAGTCTTGATCCACTTTTGAAAGTAGGGTAATATATGCTAATTTGTGCTCATCATAAATCTTGCCTGTATCTACACTTTGTCTTAATAATATTGCAAGTGGCTTTGCGATAGAATGAACTACTTTCTTTAACAAAATAGCAGGAATTCCATCAGGCCCTGCAGCATGCTCCATTTTTAATTTCATTAATAGCCTGCACAATATCAGCTTCATTAATATCTATGTCAGCTAAATATTCACTATTTTCATCCCTTACTTCTATATCATTATCTTCATTATCTATTCTAGGGGTGAATTCTCTCTTATATCGTTCTGCCAGTATGTTGCAAATTTCCTTTTTTTTCATTCGTTAATCTCCCTTCAATTCTCAGAGGGCCCCTATTTCTATTCTTCTTTTATTCATCTTCTTCGCATATGAGTATAATAGCTTGGGGTTTTGCTTGATATAATATATGTTTTTTCTTCCAAGTCCGTTTTTCATTTTCTTTTGATTGTATAATCTTTTGTTCTGCATTTTCTATCTTACTTTTTAGTTCTATAACTTTCCATGCATTTTTTTTTTTCTTTTGCAAGACCTTTTTTCCACTTTCTGATTTTCTGGAACAAGATCCTTCTGTCTCTTGGTATGCATGAATGATGTTTACTTTTCTTCTTCGGTATATATTTTTCCACTATTTTCTCCAATATTTTATATAATATCTCCGTATTTACCCTTATGTCATCACTTACGAAAATGTTATCCCAATCTTTGTTTAATTCTTCATTAATTTCTGACCATTATATTTTTACTGTAGAAGTTGTATTTTCCATATCCTTCCCACTTTTTCATTTCTTGCTTATCTCTATTTTCACTTGCTTTGGAATGAACTGTTTAATTCTATGACATTATGGTCTGCATATTCGCATTATAAACTATTATTTCTTTAACATAATTCATCTCGTTCACAAATACTAGGTCTAAAGTATTTCCTTTCTTGTTGGCAGGTGATTATTTGTTGAATGTTGTATTCTAGTAGCATATCTAATAGCTTTTTCAATTGCCTCTTACTTCTTGCACTACTATTACTCTCTTTTTTATATGTATAAGTACAACCACAATCTCCTATTCGTTCTTTTCCTTTCCATTCTACGAAAGGAAAGTTGAAGTCACCATATGGAGAATAGTCCAGTCCTTGTGATTTCTACATATATCATCCAATTTTTCAATTATTAAGTCAAACTATTTAGTATAGGAGGTCTATATATTACTATGTTCATCAATTTTTCAGATTCAACTTCTACCGCTATTAGTTCACATTCTGAGTTACTATATTTCTCATATATTTTTCCTTGTTTTTTTTGTCTTTCCCATATATTGCGGTTCCCCCTTGATTCCTATTTTTTTCTATCTGATCTATAAGTTTGGCAAACCCTTTTATTTGATCATCATTCCCAGTCTCTTGGGAATACCAGGTTTCACTTATATTCATTATCTCTATTTTCTTTTCATTTTGGGTTTAGTTCTTCTAAGTAGTCTATTTTTCTTTTTGAGTTACTCGTAACTAAACCCTGCGCATTCATCACTATGATGGTTTGCGTGTTTTCTCCTTCATTTAATACTGGTAGTAATAAGGATTTTCCCATGTCTCTTTCCTGTTCTGGTATGTTGTTCTTTTTTTCATTTCCAGAAATTCTGACATTAAAAAATCCAACTTTTCCATAATATTTGATCTTCCTTCATCATAATTATTCATTTTGTGTTCTGAATCTGCAATTTTCTCCGTTTCTGCAATATCCTCTTGCATAATAAATACAGTTATTATCTCTTGAGTAGATTTCGGAGCTGATGCTTTGAAATTTTTGCTGACACCTCTGCATATCTCATTGGTGGTTTGCTTTTCTCTTTACCTGATATTCTTGATTTCTCTCATTATTTGTTTCTTTCTTATTTTGGATTTTATTACTTGGTTGGTTATTTATTTGATTATGATTCATGGCTACAGGGTGCATATATTTTGCATTTTTTGTCGAACTTACATCCTTTTCCTTCTTTTAGGTTTTCACATATTTTTGGATGCAGATCTCTGCAATCATCCCCATATCCATCTAAGTATGCACATTTACCATATATTTCAGTAGTTTTTGACATATCTTAGGATGTTTTGTAGTAACATCTTCTCCAAATCTGCAATTCCCTCTTTTCAAAAGGTTGCAGATTTTGTCTTTCTTGTCTATTTTTTTCCTCTTTCCCGTCATTGTATAGATCTGGGTAGAGCCTCTTCGGGATTGCTTTTCTGTTGTCATATCGTAATTTATTCTTCGTAGGTATGCTGCTTTATTGCCTCATATGTAGTATCAATGAGTATCTCTGCATCCATACTTTTATCTTGTTCTTTGTTTTCCTATTTTTTCTGTCATTTCTTTTTGTTTCATTTACCTTCTCTTCCGTTTCCTCTTCTTCTTCTTCTTCTTCTTCCCTTCTTCCTCTTCTTCCTCATCCTCACTATTGTACATTCAATCTTGATTTAATAACATTGCTATCCATGATAGACATGTTGAACAAAAAATTCTTGTATCTTTTCTCAAATCTTGTATTACCTCAGCACACTGTGGATGGGTCGGAATGTTTGCATGCAGCACATTTTCTGATTAGGTTTTTGTGGATTGACTATGCTATACCAAACCTTACACAGTTTGCATGCTTTGGCATTCTTTTCCTAATGCATCAATTAGGATATTCACAAGATCACCTTATTCAATTTTCTTTGTCGGAAATATGTTGGTTTATGTATATTTCTTTATGAGCTCTGACCACTTGGATTTTATTTGGAACTTCTTCAATTATTTTCAAGATGTTTTCATTAGATTTTGTTCCAGTTTGAAGATTATATCCTTTAATATATCTATGAATGCTTTTGTATCTTTTTGGTTAGGACTGTTGCTGATTTCATAGATGAGAAATGCCAGTTCCCTTCCTGCTACCTCATCGTATTGCGAATCTGCTAGACACGACAAATTACGCCACCTCTTCCCGCAGTTGGAACTTACTGCCATCTTGTTTCTGATTTTATGTATTACACTGATAAACTAACTTAGAAGACGCTTTATCCTACTATTTTCACACTAATCTTATCACCGATAGTTCACGAACACTTCTAGATATTTCTCAAATTCTAGTCGTATGGTTAAACTTGTGATATCTGTTGATTAATCTGACTTCACGGCGGGTACGACTCCCAAGCAAGATGGCTACTTACGAGGGGAAAGAAAGAAGAAAGAAAGAAAGAAAGAAAGAAAGAAAGAGAAAAAAGAAAGAGAGAGAGAGAGAGAGAGAGAGAGAGAGAGAGAGAGAGAGATGAGAGAGAGAGAGAGAGAGAGAGAGTAGAGAGAGAGAGAGATTTCAGCAATTTATAACACCAAGAGACAAGGCATAATTAAAATTTAGAATCTTTCCTGCTATATTTCGATAAACCAAAGTATCTCTCGTGGAATATAGAAAATCAACGAAAAATCGAGAGTGAGAGAGAGGAGAGTATATGAACTGGATACTTCAGATATGGATTTCAGTTTGAAGAAAACGAGGCCTTACCTGGCCTTGGCAGCAGCTGTTATTAGGACGTTTTTGTCCAGATGTTGTTCGAAATCCGGAAGAATAGTCATCTTGTTTGGTGTGGCTGCCTATTCGCTGGCGAGATTTCTCTCCTGACTGATGATGATGGAGCTGAACAGCCTAAGGAAAAGGAACTGAACGAGAGAATTGCGGTCTTGCGAGACGCCATCCAGTACCAGAGAGAGTAGCGCGTGCATTTAGACAGGACAATAATTCTTCAGCTACAACAGAGGCTCGACTACCAAGAAGAGACGCAGAAGGCGGGCGGAAGGGAAGAACGCATTGGTGAAATGCAGATCACTCTGGAGGTGTTGCAACAGCAGGCCTTGCAAGAGAGGGCCCACTCGCTCGAAGCTGGAACGATAAAGAGAAGAGGGAGAGACGGCAGCTGTAAGACAAGATCCTCAAGATGGCCGAAGAAAACCACCATCTGAAGAACAACGTGAAGGAAATTGGTCAGAGGAACGATGCCCTTTGTGAGAGGATAAGGGAACTGTCTGGGCAGTCGCCAGACGCAAACTGCCTGCTTGAGGGGCTCGAGAAACTGCTACGACAGAAGGAGAAAGACGTGCAGCTAAAGATGGCAGAAGCGGCGCGGATAGCGAGGCTCATCCAGAACAAAAAGACTCAACCGAAAAGTGGGAATCCGACAGGAAAGAGCTGGAGCTGAGGTTCCAGCGCCTGCAGAAGGACTTGGAGGACCTCTTGGAAGGAAAAGTGTGGACTCCAGTGTGAAGTTGAGACAGCGAAACTCAAGAGGAACAAGCTGGCATGCCTTCTAGAGGAAGGAAATGGTCGCCTGGAGTCGCTGGAGAAGAAGGCCGGTGTCCAGAGCAAACGGAACGACCAGATGGATGATGAGGTTGGATGGCTGAAGGAGCGAAGGAGAAAATGGTCTCCGATTTGAAGAACCTCCAGGAGAAATAAAGACGAATGGAGGAGAGCAACTGAAAACTGCAGAAGATTCTGTCGATGTTCAAGAAATGGCGTGATGAAGACTGCACTGGCCTCACTCAGACGGATAAGATGTGGAAATTTTGAGGAGGATGTTTATTGAATGGAAAATTTGATGTTTATTTTGTAATAAGTTTGTTTTGTTAATCCTTGAAGGAAATTGAAATAGAAGAGAAATAAATATTTTAAAATGTTTTCTTAGAGTTTTATTGATTCCTGAATGGAAAAGAACAGCGGGGGAATATAGAAAGAGTGAAGAAAATAAGGAGATTCGTGAAGGTGATGGGAATAGAAACTGGATTAGGAGAAGCCCCAAGAAAATTGAGAGGATTCAATAGGATGGGTGGAGGTGCCAGAAGAAGAAAGAGAGGATTCAGTAGGATTCGTGGAGTGCAAGGAAAAGAACTACAAGATTTAGAGAATCCCCAGAAGAATTGAGAGGATGCAGTGGCATATTCTGGTTCTAAGGAACAGAATAGCTATTACACTGTTCAGGGACTGGCGGCGAGGGCCCGCCCGACATGGTCCTGGGACGGTCGGGCGGGGCCCGCCGCAGGTCCCGGGACGGGCGGGCAGGTGTCCGCCACTGGTCCAGGGACAGGCGGGCAGGGCAAGCCGTGGGTCCCGGGACGGGCGGGCAGGTGTCCGCCACTGGTCCAGGGAAGGGCGGGCTGGGATGGGCAGGCGGGGCCCGCCGCGGGTCCCAGGAAGGGCGGGCAGGCGTACGCCACTGGTCCAGGGACGGGCAGGTGGGGCCCGAAGCGGATCCCAGGACATGCAGGCAAGTGTCCGCCACTGGTCCCGAGACGGGTGGGCAGGGCGTCCGCCACTGGTCCCGGGACAGGCGGGCCGGGCCCCCCACTGGTCCCGGGACGGGCGGGCCGGGCCCCCCACTGGTCCCGGGACGGGCGGGCCGGGCCCGCCGCAACGTCCTGGGACGGGCGGCGGGCAGGCGTCCGCCACGCATCCCGGGACGGGCGGGTGGCAGGCGCCCGCCACGTGTCCCGGGACGGGCGTGCCGGGTGGGCCGGGCCCGTGGGTCCCGGGAGGGGCGGGCAGGCATCTGCCACGCGTATGGGGACGGGCGGGCCGGGCCCGCCACGGGTCCTGGGATGGTGGGCGGGCAGGCGGTCCGCCACGGGTCCCGGGTGATGGGCGGGCCAGGGCTGCTGCGAGTCGCGGGACGGGCGGGCAGGTGTCTGCCACTGGTCCAGGAAGGGTGGGCGGGGCCCGCCGCGGGTCCTGGAAGGGCGGGCAGGCGTACGCTACATGTCCCGGGAAGGGCAGGCAGGCGTATGCTACTGGTCCCGGGAAGGGCGGGCCGGGTGGGATGGGTGGGCGGGGTCCGCTGAGGGTCCCGGGACGAGCGGGCAGCGGCTCTGCCACTAGTCCCGGGATGGCCGGGCCGGGCCCGCCACAGGTCCCAGGATGGGCTGGGCAGGCGTCCGCCACGCGTCCCGGGATGGGCGGGCGGGGCCCGCCAGCAGGTCCCGGGTAAGGGCGGGCAGGCTACGTACGGTCTGTCCCGAAGGGCGGGCAGGTGTACGCTACTGGTCCCAGGTAAGGGCGGGCCGGGATGGGCGGGCAGGGCCCGCCGCGGGTCCTGGGAAGGGCGGGAAGGCGTATGCTACTGGTCCCGGGAAGGGCGGGCCGGGATGGGTGGGCGGGGCCCGCCGCAGGTCCCGGGACGAGCGGGCAGGTGTCCGCCACTAGTCCCGGGACGGCCGGGCCGGGCCCGCCACAGGTCCCGGGACGGGCGGGCAGGCGTCCGCCACGCATCCCGGGAAGGGCGGGCAGGCGTCCGCCACACGTCCTGAGCCGGAGTTGTCAAGTACTCTTTATATCTAAGTCTGATTTTTCTTGTTTATTCATCACAATACCAAGGAAGAAGCAGTCAAGAAAGTGTACATTAGCTAGAGAAAGGTTGAAAAAAAGACTTAGAAAGATAACAAGAAAGAACACCAAGATGAAGCATGTGCATTCATCACCTCCCAGGCCTAGCTGGCGACAATGAGAGGGGTCGTGCCTCATGATACCCACCCCCTGAGGGGGTTTAATATCACTTTTTAAAGTGGGGGGACCAGATACCATAGAAGTATCCTGTTAAAATAAGAAAATCAAGCTTAAGTAAATTTTTATATTGATGCCTATGTGGTTTTCAATGAGAATTTCATTACGTAAACTTTAACACGCGATATCTTAAAACTATGTTTTTCAGTATATGATGGGTCGCTTTAAAACCCTAAGGCTTTTTTATTTGTAGTCCTATTTTCAAAATTCAAATACCATTGAAATCCTTGATAAATTCTACATCGAAAGAATTGGAAGAATTTCCAAATTATTCCAATTTCTATTTTTTATGAATTTTGGAATTAAGTAATTAAATTATAAAATATATTTTTTTTATATCAATGAATTTTTTTTTATTTTTTTTATTTTTTTTATTTTTTCTAATCTTTGTCAATTCATTGGATAGAGCAACTCTTTGTGAGTATTACTTGCTTTAGTTATTAAAATTTAGTTAAAAACTAAGGAAGCCTTAGGGTTTTAAAGCAATGCATCTAAAAATCGGGAAAAAAAATTAATATAAAAAAAATGAATGGATAGAAATTTATGAAACTATTTGTAGTAACTTTCCATTAGGTAACTTATAAATGGGTAGCAAAACATAATTGCTCCAGGCAATATTTCGATACCCTCCCCCCCAACTGCGGCAGTCCCCTTAAGCTGGCCTTATGCCAGAGCACGGGCTCTTGCTCATAGCGCAGCCCGTAGAGGGCTGTGCTAGTGATCGCCATGGTCACAATTATAGTGAAGGTGTGAGTAAGAAGCTGTGTCTACAAACTTACTTATATATTTAGACAACAGACAGGTCAGGTCAATAGCTCTTGCAAGCAGAAATGTAGTTTCTGACACGAGGTGAACAAAACAGAAGTCACAGTACAACCAACTGTGTTTATTGAAGGATGGAAAGATGCATTCAAATAGATGTACAAGATAAGAATGGAGTTATGATACACATAGCTGAAATGCTGACATTGTAATCCATGTGGTAATAGCAATACATTTAATATAACATCAATATGAATGACAACATATGTACACAAGATGCGTGACGTATGCTGTGTTTCCTGTATATGTGCATTTGGCAAGCAAAGAAGCTTCTTGTTGTGTGAGGAGATTAGCCGGCCAGGTGGGATGGATAGTGTGTGGGGGTCAGCAAGGGACCTACAACATAATACTCCTAAGTAAGGATATCAAAAAGAAATAACTAAAAGATAAACACTGAACGTTAAAACCAAACACATTCGTGAAAAATATTACTGAAAACTAGTGTTTACCATAAAAATGAAGGGTGGAACAAATAACAAAAAAAGAAAAATGTAGAATTCAAAAGCAAGAGAAACAACACGGATTACACAAAATGCTAAAAAAAAGATTACAAATTCCCGTGATATTCCAGACTAAAATTCTGTTGTGTGAACAAAGATTCAGAATTGATTAGGCTCAGATTTTTATTTTTGTAAAAAAAAGATCTGTTTTCTGAAGTCCAATGTTAAGATCAACTTAATTCACTGCTTATATCTAACATAAACTGGACACAACTGGCTAGTTCAGGAAACATTTTTCTTTTTTTCACAGGGAGCCCTATTTGGTATACGAATCATTTCTACGGTGTTGTGGGCCGGTTCCTACATAAAAAAATATCTTAGACGTATTATCATTAACTGTGACATAAATAAATCGGTTTAAGCCAACTTGGTACTTCTGAGAGAGAGAGAGAGAGAGAGAGAGAGAGAGAGAGAGAGAGAGAGAGAGAGAGAGAGAGAGAGAGATTCCGTTGCCCATAGACGTTTTCATTTCAGTTTGCCGAAATTGGTGAGTGAGGACATGGCGGCTCCGCTCAGCGATGACACTATAGACCTCACTTTTGCATTAGAAATTGGAAAACCCCAATGAAAAAGGAGAACCAGGATTAAACTATGGCTGAAGAAGAGACATGAGTGTTCTCATGATTGTTTATTTAATGAAATGAAACTTTACCCTGATGACTGTTTTATATACCAGAGAATGGACGAGCAGACCGACATGGATTTTATATATATATATATATTATATATATATATATATATATATATATGTATATATATGATAGTATATATATATATATATATATATATATATATATATATATGATATATATATATGATATATATATATATATGTTATTATAACTATTTATTTATATATATATATAATACTATATATATATATATATATATATATATATATATATATACTATATATAGGATATATATAGTATATATATATATATATATATACATATATATATATATATATATATATATATATTAAAATATATATATAGGATATATATATATATATGGGTCTCGTCCTGTTATACAAATAAAAGACCATACTTTCATGAGACAACCAAAATCACTGTACAAGAAGTTTCTGGACACACTTCGCTTTCGCGCCACAAGTCGTTCCTTGGGGCATATAATCCCAGAGACATGTAAAGCAATTATTCCAGTTTTATGCAACAAGAGTGTACAAAGCTAGATAGCAACTCTGCTGCATACACATAACCTTGCATAGTGTAGTGGTATATAGTCTAGTGTAGAGTAGGTCTACGATCCGTTAAAGCAGAACAACCCCTTCGACATACGGTCCTGTAAGAGTACAATTTTCAAATCTTGTACACAAATTTTTTCATTTATACAAGAAAATTTAAAATATTATTGAAAATATTTTCATAAACTTCTATTTTATGAACGGGAAATAACAATGTAATTTAAAAAATAATACTAATACGTAAATACATACACACCCAAACACACAGACATACATACATAAGTGTGTGTGTGTGTGTGTGCTTGTAAGAGTGTTTGTGTGAGTGTAGTTTAGTACTATTTATTAAATTACACTGTTATTTTCCACAAACACACACACACACACACACACACACACACACACACACATATATATATATATAATATATATATATATATATATATATATATATATATATACATCCTTCAGTGACTTTCCAACTAATTTATCATTAGGCTTATTTCCGACTCCTACGACGTTCAATAAACTCCTCCCAGAACTTCTCTACCGACGTAGCTGACATGCTCCCTTTCAGCGTCTAGTTGAAACTGAAGTAAATCCTGAGATCACGCCATAGACGTGGAAGCTTCGGGCCACCCGAATTAAGGCCCAGTTCACACGAAGCGGAAACCGCGGCGGAATCCACGCAAATGCAACCGCCGTGTGTAAGGTGGCCGGAAAGGCCGACGGACTCCACGTTTGGTCGGAGGAGAACCCCATACACACAGAGTTTTACTTCCGGTTCAGATGACCGGATACGGCCATCATATCGTCTATGGGACCCTTGGGGTAAACCAACAACGGCGAAACTTAATTAAATTCTTATTACGATTGAGAATGATTCATACGAAAGATTTGATAAAGTTTTCCTATTCAAATGAACAGATATGAGAAAGCTGAGCAAGAATACAAAAAGAAACTGAGTTCATGATAGTAAAAGTCATAGAAGCTGGAGGTATTGGAGACCTCTAATAAATAACAGTTTAAGATCCTTCATATCTCTTACTGTTGATCCTATCCTATACACACTTAGTAACCATAGTAAAATTTTAGTTTTTTTTTTTATTGATAACATGAATCTAGCATGAATGCGTATAAAAACGGGCTTTTACTTTTTTCTTCCTAAAACTGTACCACAAAAAATCCAATATTGTACATTGCTCTTGTTCATTCATGGATCCGAAGACTGATGATATAGCAGAAGAGAAACATCTCAACGCTTTTCTAATGTTTAATATTCTGTTTTCCTACTTTCGAAAACGCTGGATTTTTTCCATCAAACAAAAGCTGTGCTTCCAACTAAATTTTCCAAAAGTAATCAGCAGCATTTTTAAGACACTGTTCTTGTTACCTCTGATCGCAAATGACTGAATTCTGTATTAGTATCCTCTTCAATGGCTGCACCCATATATCTGTTTTGTAATTAGTCTACGTACAGTATGAATTCCTTTTTCGTTACATCTCCAAATCTTCTTTATATTCTCAAGTATTCGCAATTATATATGTAAATTATATGTACAGGTAAGCGAAAAAACCAGCCTTTAGATACCGGTATTGAATTGCAATGTATACGTCAATAACCTTAAACTATCGTCATTTGACTAAATCTCGCACGTAACGGAGAACGATACATGATTAATGTTTCCCGAACATCGGGAAAATAAAAGATAACGGAAAAAATGTCTCGTCATGAAAAACTTCATTTTTTATATCAGAATTTCTGGGTGAATCGCATTCTTTTCAGAACCAAATATATTTGTTTGACCCTTTTACTATAGATAAAAGTAAAAATAATACAAGAGCTAAAAACTAAAAGTTTTAATGAGTCAATTAAGGATGAAAGGGATCTGGTTCAGCGAACCTAACAAGTTTACGGAAATATTTCTGCTATGATTTTGAAATGAGATCAGACGAAAAAGGCATCAAAATTCTGGGAACCAAATCACCGGCCACCCAACCCCCCCTTCTAAAAGGATCCAAGATTTTTCTTATATATCAAAATATGACGTTGGTGATTCGGTTCGGCGGAATATCCGCGTTATTTTCAAGGAATTTCCATTTACCATTTCTCTCCAATTATGAAAAATAACCGAAATGGAGAGGATAATTCATGTATGGTATGGTTACATTTTCATCAGGGAAACTTTGTTACTCTCAAATAACACGCACTTAGGCATACGCACAAAGCGAGAGAGAGAGAGAGAGAGAGAGAGAGAGAGAGAGAGAGAGAGAGAGAGAGAGAGAGAATGTGATGGCTCACAGAAAAGTCCCTCATAATCAGAACTTTTTACAGATTCATTTTAGCCTGGGAAGCTGCGAAAATTAAATCCAAATCTTGATGGAAGATGGACAGAGAGTCTAGAAAGTACTTTCAGCTAACCTGAGCCAGAGAATCAAGTGTTGCTCATTGCTTGTGTCTGTGTATCTATAGACTGTCTGTAGCCCGTGGCTCTCTTGTTTGAATACTGATGACATTACCTCTTAAAACTGGGTTTCATTGTGTCCTCTTGGTTCATGTTTAAACCACTGCAACTATATCTTTATTTAACATGTCGCGTTTTACTTACTTGAATTATCAACAAGATTTTTTATTATTCTTTCTTGAGAGACAACAATGAATTTTATATCAACAGATACATTTTGTCAACATTGGCATCTTTGATTGCAATCCGTTAAACGGAGGTAAAATTCTTTAAATTCTTTTACAAACGTAATGACGTTATAACCTTAGAAGTGACTTCGACCAAAGGTCAGTTTTTATTTTTTTCTTTCTCGTATTTAAATTGGGGGAAAGATCCAGGTATATCAGTACTTTGGCTTTATATTATCTCATATTGCGAGGCGCAGCGAAACATATGACCTCTAAAGAAACATACTTTCTTGTACCAACGAAGAAGGAGAGAGAGAGAGCTAGGAGAGAGAGGAGAGAGAGAGAGGAAGGAAGATAGAGACGAAAGAAGAAATCAATTCACAATTCGAACAACAGAAAAATACACATTGTCACAGTGTTACTCGGAAGCGAAGGTAAAATAATGTATAGCTGCTTTACTTTTAATTTTCAGCGAAGAAACGTTCTACGGCTAAGGATTTTCATTTCGTTCAAACTAGTTGTTAAAACCAATAAAAGTTTTATAATGACGTATAAATGATGAATTTACAAAATAAAGTGAATAAAAATCACCGAATCGCTGAACTATTTTTTAAGGCAAAGCTATAAGTCAACGGGAACTGATGAAATAAATGGCAAATGCAATTACATATGTATCTGGTAAAAATGACCAGTAGATTATACACATACACACACATATATACATATGAATTTCCAAGGAGATTTAAGTTAATAAATGGGTTAAAGTGGTGATCTTATCAACTTATCTTGGAAAAAGCAAAGCATCAAACTCTGGCCTTGAGGTCAGGTAAAAACATATTCATTAACTAGGCTGAAGGCCTGCTCCAAAAGGGGTGATTAGATAAACTACGGGGTTTAGCTTGATAAATTATATTTACGATAGCAAACATATCGTAAATACCCATGAACTCTATTCCAGTAATTCGCAAATTAACAATTTACGTTACATTTCACTTAGATGCTTTGCAACTTGAAACACCACAAATAAATAAAGACAACATAGGTCTCACTGAAGGTTTATCGCACAATGAGAAGGAAACAGAAAATAGTAAAAGGTTAACTGGGAGTGACAAACTTAGAAACCTCAAACTTGGCACTTTCCCTTCGTTAGGTTCTTTATACTTCAGGGGAGGCCAGCAACAGGGAGGGCAAGTGATTGAGATCGCAGCAAAGATATCTTATAGGAACTGTTCCCTTCTAGCTTTGCCCTAAACCTATATTAAAGTCTTTTGTGCTCGAAATACTGGCGTAATATGTTCTCTCGTTAATCCACAGGTAAACGCGTTCGGGTCGTCGCCTAGAGTCATGCCTGCAGCAGTTTTCTTCCATAACAAGGGAAGGACGACAGAAGTCATCACTCATTATTCCTCCAAGGTTTGAGCCCCGCCGAAGGCTATGTCTGTCTGAGGATTGAGCCGCGAGCCAGCAGGCCCTCACTTTCCACACACTTTGAGACCTTTAACCTTTGAGCCAGATAGTTAAGGCAATCTTCCATCAAAGCATCACAAAAAAGCAAAGTACGGAGTGGTGTCAGTGTCGCTTCAAGTAGACGTTTTCCTGGGTTACCTGATTTGCCAAGGGAAGACCACCCTACTGAGCTGATATAATTGTATTATTAATCGAACTTTAAAGAACTCTTTTACATGGTCCAATTCTGGACACCTTGGAATTACTTAATGTACTAATTTCCAATTGACTGATTTATTATACATTCACATTTGAGCGAGAGCTGCCACCTTTTATTTACCCTTGTGCTTGTAAATAAAGCAAGTGCTACTATTTCTCACTCTGGCGACGTACCAATTATCATTTGTTCTTTTTTTTTTTCTAGTTACGGCATTTCGTCCTATTAATCGAAGTAAAGCAAATTCCAGCACCTCTCGCAGTACGTAATAATATATATCTATGTACACACACACACACACACATATATATATATATATATATATATATATATATATATATATATATATATATATATATATATATATATGTGTTGTTTCGTCTTATGTTTCCGTTTATGCCTGTGAATAATAATAATAATAATAATAATAATAATAATAATAATAATACTTGGTTATACCGATCAGCACGATACCCTAGTTCTCATCAATTCCCCCGTATATAGATACCCGAGAACGATAGTTTGCCCTTCAGTGGACCTACAAACAACTCCCAGCTAGATAATTAGTTTTTCCTATCTAAAGGAACATCGGGCTCTCAGTTTTGACTGTGCTAGTTGTTTTACTACTTATTTCAGCAAGGTGAAAAAAGAAAATAGAAATGTTTTGAAACTTTCCTTTTGATCTGTTAACGTTATTCCACCGACCGTCTGACAGACAGAAGGCTATTTGGTCTCAAGGTCTCTTCCCGTGACACTCATTCTTAACGAAACTATAAGTTTTTCCCTTTTACCTGTTTTGCATAAGTGACATCATCCCCCTGATTATGAGCATAAAGCTTTCATAATGCGCAGGGAATAAGGCATATTTTTTCATTATAAGCAGACGCGCTCACTTGAACGTTCTGGAATGACTTCCTTAATGAGGTTTTCGGAATGGCAATTCTTGCATTTGCATTCTATTCTGGGCTTCCAAGCACTGCAAGCAAATCAAATTTGCATCTCTTTATTTCGTTTTTTTTTCCGCATATGTTTTCTTTCCTTCATCATGACAATCAAGTTACAAAAATGACGTTCGGTATTTGTGCTATAATTTCATTGCCTCTTGTTAAGGTCAGGATTTTATTTTATTTATATAACTAAAATGAAATATGTTAGCAACTTAGGGGAGACCGAGGCTAGTTGGCTGCAGGGGTAAGTTAGCACACTCAAAACAACTTTAAAGTTTACCAATAGATGACTCTAATACATATACTTTTTAATTGCCACGTGATTCCTCAGTTACCAGCAAAATTCTATAGAGATAGAACGTAGAAGCTCGAATTTATGAGACAAATTTTGATTTTGATGGTAGTAAATAATTTTTTTTTATCTTTCTATTGTTTGCTGTAACATCTATGCATTCATGAAAGATTATTTTTCAGTTATAGCATAGTTTTCCTTATGGTTTAAAGATTCTATACCATTAAAATTAATAATTCAAGGCTTCTTGGTATGGACTAGTAAGTGTTTTTGTACGAAATGGTAAGGATGGGGCAAGTTGGCACATGTGCAGACTTGCCTCACGTTATTTGATAACTATAGTAACCCTATTCATTTATATAATTTACGTTTTGTTTCTGGATTTTTGGAAGGATAATGAGATTAGTTTCCTATCATTTCCTACAAATTGCCCTCACAAGTTGCAGCCCCTGGATGTTAGTGTTTATAGACCTCTGGAGAAATGTGTTAACAAGACATTTGATTCGTGGATGACTTGTAATCCAGGATCAAGTATGCCCATCTGTGACATTCCTGGTAATGTTTCCTCGGCCTTACCTCTAGCTGTCACTTATTCTGATGTTTTCAAAGGGTTTAGGGTAGCTGGAATTCCACCTTTGAATACAGACTATTTCAAGATTTTGATTTTACGGGTGCGTATGTAACAGATCGAGAGATGTCCGAAAACACACAAGGGCTTCAGATCAGTCATCAGCGTGATACAGAGTTTATGAACTGTTCCTGTTGATTCAGAAGAAAGCTCAGCTGAAGACAGCCTGTGTTTGGTAAGCCAGGAAAGGTGAGGGTCCAGTGAAGTGCATGTAACATGTGGGAGCATAAAAACTTCTGATGAAGATTTATTTGACACCTGCCACAATTAAAACTAGATGATGATCTGAAGTAATATTAATGCCTTATATTTTGTTTTTTGGAAATGCAGGAGGTATTTTTGCTATTTGATTTACAAGCAATGTAGTAATTTTCTTTTAATTATCAATGTGCCAACTTACCCCATAATGTGTGCCAACTTACCCCGTATACGGGGCAAGTTGGCACGAATAAGTTATTTTTTCCTGAAGCTTATTGTTACCTTATGTTGAAAGCAAACAACAATTATTTTGCTCTATGATAAAGACGAATATTAATTTTTTTCAATAATGGTAAGACTATTGCAAAAAATGTTTGTTTTATATTCAAAATAACCAAAATTGTAAAAAGTGTGCCAACTATCCCCGGTCTCTCCTACACGAAGTCATACGCAATATGTAAGGTTCGAATGTTACTGGATAAGAAAAAGCTAACGCAGTATATGGTTTAAATATTCACATCGAGCAGGAAAGTGTATTCTTCCCTTTCACGCATATGACTTATGGATGAAACAGGCAAACCCGCCTAAATCTACTTTAGTTACATTACACTTAAAACGAAAGGAACATGAGTTGACATATTATAGAATAAATTAGCTAATCTGAATGAAACATCGAGTCAAAGAGAGCAGTCACCGCAGGTGACTCTAATTCACTCCCCATAACCCAGTAGAAGGAGGTTGCATCTCTATCCGTATCTGCTCTTGAGTTCGTATGTGTTGACGGGATTATCTGAATAATGGACAGACGGGCATTGATGACTCTGGGTGAACTATTAATTGGGTGGCCCCTTATGATGATCAACTTTCATTAAGAATTTATCAAATATGACAGTCTGTCGCCATCTTATCATCTCGCTCTTTATTTATGTAAATATATATCTAGCAGGTTGGACAAATTATTTGATTGAAAGAGGGAAGCAGTCAAAAAGAAGTCTGCAGATAAGAAAAAGCATTGCAGAATGGAAACAAATTCTCTTTCCATCCTATCTGTAACATGATAAAAAATAAATAAGAAAAATGAATCGCTCAAAGAAAACGATGTTCTTCAGCTTATCTTTTTTTATAGGACAATTTGCAGACAAAATGAGCTTACCTAAGCAAAGTGATTAATTACCAGTGGAGAGGAAGAGGTGGGTTCGGAAACTGGGAGGCGTTCTCATCATTAAGCAGTTAAAACAAAAACAAAAATATTTAATTTTATGTTCCCCGAGAGAGAGAGAGAGAGAGAGAGAGAGAGAGAGAGAGAGAGAGAGAGAGAGAGAGAGAGAGAGAGAGAGAGAGAGAGAGTCATTTAGAAACGTTTGCTATCAACAAAGCATTCATGTCATTAGTCTTCATTTCTGTTTGGATAAAATTGCGAAAGATGAAAGTCAAAGCGGGAATTGTCAAATTAAGATCAATATATGAAACAGGGGTTAAACAATTGCTGTCCAAAATATCTTTCATTGGCGTTGAAAGGGGAGTATAAATATCGATAAAGAGACATGCTGATTCCCCTTTAACCAAAGCAAAAAAAAGAAACAAAAACAATTAATCGTGACCTAATGGTTTTCATTTCACATTTCAGTTTTATTAACTATCTGCGCCCAGAGGAAATGTATAAACATTATATACGTACATATACACATTTTTTACACACGCACACACACACACGTACATACACATCGAAAATGCCTTGTAAAAATACTGATAAAGATTGTGCACTTATCTATATTTTACAATTCCTATTTTCGTATCTCGAAAATGGGCATGAGCTTTGCTACTCATAATTCCAGAATAAGAATGATAATTAGTCACCCTTAAGAAAACCAAAGGAAGGGAATAAAATAACTTGTCTTGGTATGGTTACATGTTTTGCCATTATTTCCTTTCTCGAAGACTGATGAGGTCACGTCGTGAGCTTTTCTTTGGCGACTTTTCCGTCCCACTGTTCAGTTAATTGAGTTAAGTCATAAATATTAATATATGTATATACTTACATACATACGCACACGCGGAGGCGTTCGCATGGTGGGCCTGAGCGATATTAGCCCATTTCCACGCTTCAAAATGATGGAATAAAACAGCTATAGCACGATATTTGATGCAGAAATGTGATATTTTCACCAATATACAGTTTACTGAATTGTCTTCCAATGATATACGATTTATGTAATCTGGGTTAGTGGTTTCAAAAGTCACAAGACGTCTGATCTCATAGGCAGGCGAATATCTTTGAAATTAAAGCTTGGCCTTGTATTAATGGCGAAACAAAGACCATTGGCTCAAAATGGGTCTTCTGAACAGTTTTTGAAAACGGTTTGATTTAATCTGAAGGTCAGATTTATCGGATGTTGTAGCCGAATAGTTTATAAAAGTTATGCTAGATAGTTCACCAAATACAAGTGCTGGAGTGGAGCTAATCTGGCATTGAGATTTTATGTGTACTACGTTATTAATGGCAGTAATGCTGTTTAACGAAGGGTATGGGTATCTTGCCCATTCAGTGCCAGATATCTGTTTTTAATTTTTTTAGTTATTTGGTTGCAATTTAAACTAACATTTCTTTATCATCTGTCTTTCAACAGTAGTTACAGATGGAATTACCAATTTGCCAATGCTTACGTTCTCTCTGGCAGGTCAAGGTCCAGAACAGAAAACTACGGCAATGGGTGTTTTTCATGCATTTCTTGAAATTAAATGCTAAGAGATATTAGAGGCAAAGAATGGCCACCGGTAAATTTGACAATGCCACTAAGAATGCCAATGATAGTGTGTGCAACGAGACTACAGGCACACGGCAAAAACTGTTTTGTCAAAACAGGATAGCAGTGAATATTTATAAGTGTCTGCAGATGCCGTTGCATCCCTTTTGTCACATGTTAAGGCATGTGTGTGTAAACAGTCGACTGGAATAACTCATTTCATTCCATCGTTTGAAAGGCCAGAAAAGGGAAGAGGTTTGATGGATGAGGGTTTTGCGCTACTGGCTCTCAAGGGGAGTAAATCATGGCATTTTGGTGACAAGGTTAAATTTCATAAACCCAGAAGTATGGATAGTTATTTTTTTAGCAGTAAATCAAACGCAATAGATCTCCAGATGGCAGCCCGGGTAGAATATCTGAGGAATTTACTTTTATGGAAGCAGCTTGAACGATATTTCTGAATTCCAAACTTCATTACCCATACTTAACTTTCTGAACAGACAGGAAAAAACGCCTAGCCTTTCCATTAAATCCTTGGAGACCCTCCTGTCTGGTGATTGAGAGAAAATAACACTATATGTAGTCGAGGCAATAAACAGATGACATCCTGTTTATTACATGTTATTTGTAAGTGAGCAATGGCAATAAAAAAACATCTGTGCATTGGATTAGGTATGAAAAGCTTGAAAAAGATTCACAGAACACTGAAATATCAAACCCACTTGAATATACATACTACAAAAGTAACTGAAATTGAACTTGCATAAAACTTCCTTGAGAAAACACATTGACAATGGATGTACTGCTGCAGCAATATTATCTGTCAGCTGATCCTACATGGGAAAACTACTATGGTGAACTGACTGAAACATAATTGGGAAAAGACATGCTTCATGATAGGGTTTGTAAATGTTACCAGAGAAGGCTTCAAACCAGTCATTGTAGAGGAAACTGTATTACAAGGAGGAGTCTATCCCATAAAGGCCCACCAAGCAGTAAAAGTAACAGAAAACTTCAGAGTGAATCATTATGGTATCACTGGCAAGATCTGTTATGGGGTCTATACAGAGGATCCACCTACTATCGGCATTGATGATAAGACATCTGGAGATGTCTTATTATCAAGAAAAGGACACAGACAATGAATATATACCAACATATGTGTACTCAATGAAGAAGATTATGATGGTGTGTTTAAATGAAGAAGATAATGACGAAGACTATACCAAACCTTGAACAAACCCTGACATTTTCACTGGAGATTGGTTTATCTGTCTAACATATTTATACTGCCAACTACATATATTTTGTATAAGGGAATTAACTGCATCTGCAACCTTGCAACAGGACATACTTTAAGAAATGTCACCATCACTGTATTGTGTCAAATTGAACCAAACCCTTATCAAAAACTGCCTTGATGACTCTAGCTTCGGCCATGGATATCTGTTTGCATTTTCCTATCAAAACAGGACTAAGCAAGATATCTAAGTTTCTATAAAACCAGAGCTATGTGCCCCACACTGACCCCAATAATACATCAATCTATGAATCTTATAGCAACAAGAGACAATTCAATAAAAAGTATTTGATGCAAATGTAACAATTCGTATTTGGTAAATATAACAGTCCTGCAATAAAATCTTGTACGAGAGAACCATTCGTGTTTGTCCCACTACAATTTTGAAGAAATAGCCAGTGCCCCAAGGTATAACCTTTTAAAAACGCATCAAAACATCTGCTTTTTTTTAATGGCCCTAAACTTCTGGAGAAAGCTTGTGAATCGAGATGAAAAATATTGGTACCCGAGTAAGTATGCAAGGTGTGTAAAATAATTTATGTGTAGTGATTAATTGTCTCCATGATAAAAGAAATCTTGGAGTGACTGCTTCTTTGTTAAAGTAGGCCTTAGACAATTACATATGGTAGATGTGTCATGATGGGAATCTTAAGCCTATTTGGGGGGAACAACGAAAGTGACTTAATACTATATTCATCAACGAACACACACACGACAATGGTATATATATTATATATATATATATATATATATATATATATTAAGTAATAATTATCACATCACGTGAATTATAATTATTCGAGCTACAAATGTCCCTCAATATTTACTTCGCTCTACCTCGGAATTGATATATTTTCATATAAGTAAACTAAGGGGAATTTTTTAGTTGATAATAATTTCGTCCCCTCATGGGGTCAAACCACCGTCCAGCGGACAGGGACGAAATCAGGACGACATTGACGTTAGCGATTCGGCTAACAAGTGATGTAATAAGTTTATACCGATTCTGACCTTACAAATATATCAGTTCCGAGGTAGAGCGAATTAGATATTAATGGACATTTGTAGCTCGAATAATGAATGAATAATTAATAATTATCTGGTGTAGCTCGAATAAACTATACATATTATATATATATATATATATATATATATATAAACATATATATATGATATATATATATATATATATGTATATATATATATATTATATATATATATATACATTCATATCAAGTCGAAAACCCAGAAAGAGAGAGAGAGAGCGAGAGAGAGAAAGATGAAGGGAAGAGAGAGACGAGAGAGAGAGAGTCGAGAGAGCCTAGCATTTAGCTCTTAAAGAGAATTTGTATATCGAATAAAGAGCTCTGATTTGACGAAATCAACCGTCTGTGTCTCTCTTTTTACATGAGTTTGATCACTTTCCAACTGTCCTCTCCAGCAGACAACAAAAGGATTATCTTCCAATTCTGATTATTGTTTTGAAATCCTAAATATACTACGTAAATAGTCAACTGACAGCATAACTACATTTCTTGCTACGTCATTCCTGCAGAGTATGATCACATTCGGATAGCAACGTACACTTGTAATCCAATAACCGTAGGAACGTAATGAAAATTGGGTCCCGGTGGGGGTGGGAGTTACTAAATGAAAAGAAAGGGGGAAAAGAGAAAATAAAAAGCGCCAAATATTCAGATATATTAATCTCAAGTTTCATAGATAAGAAGTTATAAAACTGAAAGAATAATATGAAATTATCTCATTTTACATGGGGCAAATTCAAAAGGTTTTCACCCTGAAAATAATAATAATAAAAAAAAATTATAAGTTAGTTTCATTAACGATGTGTTTAGTATATATTAAGGATACTGTCATCCCTCCGAAATAGCATCTAACGAATGTATGATAAATAAAGGATGAAGATGAAATGATCATGAATATATTACAAAACGAGTATTTCAGTTTTAATAACACAATCTAAATTTTTTATTATGAACATTGGATATAATTCACTTCATAAATATGTTCTGAGCGGCAAATATCATATAAATCGTCTGGAATTAGCTTTGGTAAAACCACAAAAACCGGACGTTCAATTAATCTTCCAGACGAGAGCGAAGGGGAGAGAGTCTTTCCTTTGCTCTGCTTGCACGTGCGAGACATCTGCGTGACTCTCCAAAGCTTCAGAATTGAAAGAACTAACTGTAATTTCATGTGACGTCACACGCGGTGGTAAAAGAGCCCCTTTCAAAACAATCAGGCGAATTTTCGACTATTTTGAGGTAGACAGGACACAGTGGGCAGTCAGATGCATTTTTCAGTAGGGAATAGAATTTACAATATCGGAAGTAATGTCGTCACTTTTATGATAACAGGACTCTGCGCCAAGACTGAAAGAAGCAGAATAAAGAAGGAGTGGCGCTTAACCCTGGCATAAGGGACAGATCTTCTTCTCAAGGGCATGAAAGCAATAAGAGAGCCAAAGCTTGCATTAAATTTTATGACAATTTAAAATGTTAGAAAACACATGCATCGTAAAAACCGAACGAAATTTGGCTTACACAATAAAGTCAATTGCTTATATTGAACATGGGAAAAATTATGTATATATATGTGCATATACATATATATATACAGCAGACGTACACATATATATCTAATAAATATATGTACACACGCGCGCGCGCACACACACACACACACGCTCGCACACACACATAATATATATAATATATATATCTCTCATCGTTCAAGAAGTTAAACTAATTGTTCAAGCGATCGTCGTGCTTCTACCTATCCAAATAGTACCACCCCATTCATTAAACCCAAAATGTGCAGGTCGACGGAGACAGGCAAGACAAGCTCACGTTACCCCCTCACAGCAGCAGCAGCAGATGCCACGGAACAGGCATAGTGAGGGAAGCAGAGTCGCCCCTCAGGTCTCATTACGTTCACATGAAACCACTTTGCAAATTAATCTCTACAAGCAAGATACCTTTACAGTTTTATTTCAGATGCCCTGTTGACTTTCAAAATACGAACACTGCCAAGCATCTTTATCGTTATCAGATATATAAAACTTAAGGCACTCACAGCATACAACTTTATTATTGTGCCTTAACATATTTTACGTATTTCCAAGAAAAGATTCATTACTGAAATTAAGAATCTATCCCAGCAAATCAATTTATTCTCCGAAATTCACTTTAACTTGATGAAATATTAGGGAGATCATTCTGTATAATGAGACGGAATGCTAAAGTGGATTCTTAAATCTCCCAAACCTGACGCCTTGGGGAAGAAGTCGCTTCGCTTCCCCTCGCTCAGTTAGTTTGATATCATTTCAGTCGATTGCCAACCGGAAGCCCTCCTCCCGTCTCCCGAACAGTCCGTATGTGTTTATCTTATCACATATTTTAGACAATTATTCATCACCAGTAGCTGTGCATATTTTGAACGACAATCATTGAGAGAGAGAGAGAGAGAGTAACAGATCAGTAACTTATTACATGTCTGCAGAGACGGCAAGGGTGGCTGTGTCCATCATTTTGAAAATATCAAAGGAATTCTCTTTTCTGAAGAGGATTATAAGTGAATATCAACTTAATTATCGAGCACATTCTTTCAGGATCTGATTTTCAAACCTTTATAACTATAGCTGCTTGCTTTCTGATAGTAAGTATATTAGATGGACTGCCCATTCATTACAAACTTCAAGTCTAGGTTTGTTACTTCCGCTAAGGAGGTTATGTTTTCGGTTGGATTTTTGTTTTCTTTTGTAAGTCAGTGTGGTTGACAATTCGCAAGCATGACTACGCTAAGAAGTTATATGCGCATTTTCAAGACATGTTTGTTTGTTTGTTTGTATGGTGCTTTTACGTTGCATGGAACCAGTGGTTATTCAGCAACGGGACCAACGGCTTTACTTGACTTCCGAACCACGTCGAGAGTGAACTTCCATCACCAGAAAATACAAATCTCTCACTCCTCAACGGAATGGCCGAGAATCGAACCCGCGACCACCGAGGTGGAACGCTAATACCATACCAACTACGCCGCCGAGGCGCTTCAAGACATGTTTATGAAAGGCTGGGCCTCGCGACTTGCAGCAGGTAATTAGATTATTGGAATGAAGGATGCAATTTTTGGGGAGATGGTAAAGCTCTTGTTCACATTGCTTTAGCATAGTGACTTGGCTGTTGTTATGAGACTACTAACATACTTCAACTGAATTACAGTCAGTTGAATTACCATGAGCTTGCATGTGTGTAAATATCTTTTTTTCTAAGTATAAACCATTATATTCAGATGATATTGCCTTTTTAAGACTTGAGCAAAAGCGAGGTTACGAAACATTAAGAACAGTTTTCGGAACTGCTGAAAGAAAAACGATTTTTTGAAAACTAGACTTGAGAACGTAACCAACGCTTATCTTTCAGCAGTTAGAGAGTTAGGTCGTCGTATTGCAAGGTAGTCCAACAATGCATTCCTCTGGTTAGGCCATAATATTGTGCTGTTAAAAATACATATTCATATATAAACATAGGTACATCCAATGTAATTATTACTTTTTTCAAAAGTCGCAGTAATGTCATTTATTTGAGGAGGGAAAATTATCTGTTAGACAGTTTCCTTTCAAAGTGGTTTTCTTCCCAAGATCTTAAACAATTTCTAAACCAGAATTCTAGCCAAACAAATTTGTATTTCTGTGAGTCTGCTTTACTAGGATTAGCAAAATGCTTCACTGTCTCTTTCTTCAATGTAAACTATTTGAAAACTCATAAATGTTTGGAGTATTAGTCCTCATTCAAATAGCCCCAGGACCTTTCATGGTTGATGTTCATACATTTGCATGAGAAATTCTTCTCTAGTATTGCTTTCTTCTTCTGTCCTTTCTAAGACTATGCTTATAACCATACTCCAGAACGTCTAAAATCTCCAAGAAAAATGATTTTTCCAACCTTCCTTAGTCTTTGTTACACATGAAAGTTAAGTCTAACAGTAAAGAGGTTTGAAATAAAAAATGAAATGAATAGCCGGAGAAAGTTAGTTAGTCTTACAAAAACACGTTTACTTGACCATAATTCATTTGTATTTCTAAATAAATAATGTGAATTTGGACACTTTGCCGACTTAGTTCATAATATTCACTGTCATCTATTTTCGCGTCTGCATACTTTCAGGCTTTAGCTGTGTTCTTCTGTGGAAATCAAGCAATGACCCAATAACCGCCGCTGTAACCATTACCCCTCTAACCTGTCATTATATACGTATATACATACACACACGCTCCACAGGAAATGGAGGAAGAGAGAAATTGAGTCCAGTTGTAAATATAACGACTCATCTAAAAGAGGTTCTTGGATTCCTTCTCTCAACCCTTTCCTCCTTAGAGGAGGAAGAGGAAGAGGGATGATGATGATGATGATGATGATGATGATGATGATGATGATGATGATGATGAAAGCGGTGTTCATAAGCGGGGAAGGAAATGGCTTTCTCTTAAGGCAAGGAGATGGGCCGAGTGTTGAATATTAACTCATTAACCACTGTTCTCTCATTTCTTGCCTTCTTCTTGCCCTCCTCATCACTCTTCCAGTAAAGCCTTCTCTCTCTCTCTCTCTCTCTCTCTCTCTCTCTCTCTCTCTCTCTCTCTCTCTCTCTCTCAAATAGATTTGAACCGCTTGATGCTTTTTAATCCAATTTCTTATGCTCTATGATTTCTTATTCGATCTATCTATCTATCTATCTATCTATCTATCTATCTATATCTATCTAATACTATCTATCTATATATATATCTATCTATCTATCTATCTATATATATATATATATATATATATATAATTTTCATTTTATCTTTTTTTTTTGTGTCAAATTCCCATGCCATTCCTCTATTCCTTTCATTTGTCTTCTCTTACGATCTTCAATCAGACTCTTTGTCTGGCCCTTACTTCAGTGGTTTGTCATGAGTTATTCCTATTATTCTTACCGGATTTTCCTTGATTCATTTCCCTTAATCATTTCCCTCCTGCGTCTTCACGAGAGAAAAAAAAACACTGCTTCTGTCTCCTTGAGAGAGATTACAAGGTAACGTCTACAAAACGTTAAAGATATGAAATGAAAAAGCGGTACGTAAAAGATGAAATATGAAATAATTATTCACTAGTAAACTAGGGGAAAGAACAATATATATTCTGAATGTATTACATGCGAAATATTTTTCTTTGGAATAGATGAATTAACTTATGACGTTCACCGAAGTATTTTAGTTCTTTAAGCATTTGAAGAATACGAAAACATAAGATTCTGTAGTGATTTTGGACATATTCATTTCTTATTACAGAATAGAAAACATCCATAGCACAAAACTAAATAAAATTGTTAATTTTCCAGAGTAACAACAGTTCTGTCGATTTCGCTATGGCTATGATATAATGATATATAATTGCTGGCCCATTCATAATTATCTGTCTTGACGTTGGGGTATTATATCTCGGTTAATACTAATTCAAGGATTTAGATACTCCCATTGCTCTACTTCTGATGAATAAGTGAAAAGCAGGTTAAAAACAATGAACAAAAAAGGTATGAATATAAGTTTAAATGAAATCTAAATTCTCTCTCTCTCCGACAGACCCAACTAATTATGATCCTTTAACAGTTCGTTCTTTTTCATATCCCTCGAAACCTGTCTTGATGGATTCACTGGAGTTTCTTTGATGCAACGGAAGATATTAATCCCTTTTCATATCATATCGTATATCATATCTGGCTGCTTGATTAAGCGCTTTTCATTTTACTACTCTGCTTCTGGAAAAGGAGCTCCAGCCTCTGAGGACAAGTTTGCTTCATCAAATTGCGGGAAGATCGACCAAAAACGTAAATTATGGAAAGGTTATTTTACTCCTGATACACGACCTCATTTCAGTACCGCACGAATTCTAATAGCCAATTACTTGTATTCCGTTAACAGCATCTTTTTTTTTCTAACAAATTACATTTATGTCTCCTCTGAGTAACCGAACATTTCTCAAGCCTTTATAACACATAAGAATCACCCACTCAGACATCAGGCCACCCTTTCATAAATCTTATATTATATCTCCCACTAGTCACTATAGTAGATTCACATCAACAGTGCATTTCATTGGCTGTTGATAAGCCAATCACAGGGCTGGAAACTCCTGAAGGATAACGTCTTTCAAAAGTATCCCTAGGAGAGGTGGAACACACATCCTTCCCATGTGAACTCTCTCGAGAGACCGAGAGTTTCCAGCTCTGTGATTGGCTTATCATCAGCCAATCAGGAGCGTCGTAAGGGACTGGCCTAGACATGAAATGCACAGTTGATGTGAATCTACTATAGTCACTTCGCACTGTCTCCTATAATCGTTACTGGGTATAAGAAAAGAATGTCGTGAGGAAATGTATAGGAATATCCTTTTCCTTGCTCGATTCGTTTTGGGAGACTTGATTGATATATCCATGAATATATGAGATGTGTCATTCATCTTACATAATTCATAATTAAATAAAAGTCACTACATTACTTTGTTAAAGTGTCGCGTATTAACAAATGCACTAATGAATGTGAATGCAACTTTATTTTGATATATGGGTTCAGCATGGTACAAACACACACACACACACACACACATACATACATACATAAATATATATATATATATATATTATATATATATATATATACATATATATATATATATGTATGTATGTGTGTGTGTGTGTGTGTGTGTGTGTTTGTACCATGCTGAACCCATATATCAAAATAAAGTTGCATTCACATTCATTAGTGCATTTGTTAATACGCGACACTTTAACAAAGTAATGTAGTGACTTTTATTTAATTATGAATTATGTAAGATGAATGACACATCTCATATATTCATGGATATATCAATCAAGTCTCCCAAAACGAATCGAGCAAGGAAAAGGATATTCCTATACATTTCCTCACGACATTCTTTTCTTATACCCAGTAACGATTATAGGAGACAGTGCGAAGTGACTATAGTAGATTCACATCAACTGTGCATTTCATGTCTAGGCCAGTCCCTTACGACGCTCCTGATTGGCTGATGATAAGCCAATCACAGAGCTGGAAACTCTGTATCTCGATCACGAAGTATATAAGACGTGATGTATGATCAGTTATGCCTAAGTAAAGGCACAACTGATCATACAGAGCAAAAACATAGTACAAATAGGCTTAATATCCAAACTGACGTTACAAGATTAGCATAAGGTCCAATTCACTCTACAGAAACGAAGAAACGCCCGAGGGCAAGATTAGGGAGTTAAGGCAGCCACACCTTGGAGGAACACACGTAGTCAACATATGCTACATTTTGAAAAACAAGGAGGCATATACGACTTAGTAACAAACCGAAAAGTAGATTAAGGATTTACGCACTGTGTCTTGTCAGGCAAATTTTAATAAAAAAAAAAACAATACATTTTGTATTAGTTAACATGAAATTTGCAAAAAAATGTTCCAAAAAATGAGTGAAAAGACGAAAATAGGATATATATATATATATATATATATATATATATATATATATATATATATATATATGTGTGTGTATATATATGTATATATATATATATATATATATATATATATATATATATATATATATAGAGAGAGAGAGAGAGAGAGAGAGAGAGAGAGAGAGAGAGAGAGAGAATAACTATATACATGTGGGACTAATTAATTAGTAGTTCATTTATGTTAAGGTCCTTCATAAACATTTTACAAATATAAGGGTCCAAATGGTACAATCTCAGACTAAGATTTAGGTTGTTTATATTAGTGATTCGTATAATTGCTGATTCCTGTAAATATCTTGAAACATAATCATTAGACCTAGCAATTACAGAGGTATCGCCCCAATTTATAAAATGAGATTTTTCGCTCAGATGGATAAATAGGGCATTTGAAGTCTGGGCTGTTCTAACTGACTATATGCTGCTTAATACGTACACATAAATTTTTACTTGATTGACCGACGTAAAAAGGCGGGCAATCCTTACAAGGAATTTTATAAATGATGTTGTTATTTTTTACGGGACTATTCTTAATTAGCATATCTTTAATGGTATTGTTATAAGAGAACACTACATTAACATCAAACGATTTAAATATTGATTTTATGGTTTCAAATCCACGAAAGTAAGGCAAACTTGGTTTCAAATCCACGAAAGCAAAGTAAGCTAAGTACATTTTTAGGGGTTTCTTTTTGATTACTAGCAACACCATAAAACTTTTTGTGACCTTTTGATAACATAAATCAATTATATGAGGTGGGTAGCAGAGATCGTTTCCTATCTTTTGTATGTATTCTATTTCTTGGTCAAGATATTGTAGACTCGTGATACGCAAAGCACGTAAGAACATAAAAGAAAAAATTGAAATTTTAATATTAAGATGGTGGCCAGAATAAAAATGTACACATGTTAAAGTATTTGTGGGTTTCATATAAATACTGAATTTACATTGGAAAGATTCTCTATGTATTAATACATCTAGGAAAGGGATGACATAGTTATTTTCAATTTCAACAGTTAATTTTATGGATGGCACTAAATTATTCAATTTAGACAATAAATCATTTACATCGATACCAACACGTAGGACTACCAAGATGTCATCTACAAATCTGAACCATTTTAAGGGGAGAAGTGTGATATTCGGGAGGTGTTGTCTTTCAAAAAATTCCATATATAATTTTGAAAGGAGAGGTGATAAAGGGTTACTCATGGCCATACCAAATATTTGTTGGTAATATTCTCCATTAAAAATAAATCTGCAATCACAAATACAGAACTTAATCAATGAAATTATGTGACTAACTGACATATGTAATTCATGCAATACAAGTTCATTACTTAAATATTCTGGCACAGAGTCAATAGGGACTTTTGTAAACAAGGAACATACATCAAAACTGACAAAGATATCACTAGGGTTTAGTTCAATGTTATTTAATTTTTCCACAATATATATATATATATATATATATATATATATATATATATATATATATAATATATATATGTGTGTGTGTGTGTGTGTGTGTGTGTGTGTATACATACATACACAAAAGGATCCACAGTAATGATCTAGATTAGAAAGACGAAATATGTTGGTAAAACATATGCATACAGAACTTAGAGGCATGAAGCGTACTACGGCTGGCAAGGCCGGACATACTCGGCGGAAAGAATTCTGTAATGTCCCCTTTTTGGTTTTGTAGCCATTAATCAGTACAGGATTAATTAGCGATTCATAAACACAAAATCATGAGAGAAAAACAACCATTGATGAATTGTGGATCCAAATGAGTTTGCTTCTATAATGAAATTTGTGGTTTCGGTGTTACGAACCCAGTTTTTTCCAGTGCACTTTTAAAATGATGAAATCGTCCCATCCCTTCATTGTGATAACGGAGCAACAACTTATATCTGTTTTTATTTATATACAATATTCTTTTATCTCTTCGCTAATCATAACTGACTTGTTTCGATTACTTCATTGATATGCAACTTTCATAAGGATGAGACGAAATGTGACGCTGCAGAGATGATGACAATGGTGATGGTGAAAATAATTTTTTTCAGAAATTCAGATGAATGAAAAGGTACAAAATTCTTTTTAGGTTTGCGAATAACCCCCAAATTCTAGTTTAGGATTAAGCACCAAATCCCTTACTTGATTTCGGATTTATCTATCAACACCCGCAAATTAAAGATTTAGTAAAACATCAACAGTACTTTGAAAGACGAAGATGACCTTCCATTAATTACGTTTCAGGCTGAAATTATGTTAAAGATGTTGCCGTTTACAAGAGTAAAAATTGGTAATAATTAATTTGTTACCGATTACCGATTCATTTTTTTGAGAATAAATATAGAATCGAGAAGCAAACAGCTGTTTATAACTTCCGACTGAAAAGTTGAATGTAACGTGATAAACCGCTTTTTATGAAGAAAGGGCCAATGGCCAATGCTAATGTCCCTGATATCTAAATATTAAATGACATGAATTGAGCTTTGGAAAGTATATTTGGCTTTTCACCATTCCCAGTGCTCATTTGGCCCTCAACTAGCAAACTTGTAAAATCTTAGCTTCCTTTTATTTCAATGTTTAAATACCTGTACTAAGCCAGATCCAGACCATTTGGAATACTGACCTTATAAGCTCTGGAGCTACTTAGTTATTTAAATTTTTATCGACTGGATTGTGGCAACAGCTGTTCTAATCATTGACCTAGCTTTTACCTGACCTCAACCCTTTTCTCTTCTCATCCTTACGGGAGATGAGCCTTTCCTATAAATTCCATTTAGGACAAAGTTTGATTCGACCGAGGAGAATTCCTCTTCTCTCTTGGAAGCTACATAGTACCTGCCAGCCTGCATCTGCTCGGTGGATTTCATTATCAAATGTTATTCTGAAATCCTTTAGTTACCTTGACGCCATAAATAAGAGTGTTCTCTTGCTTTCAGTATCGACGATTCCAAAAGTTTTTAACAACTATTTACTAATGGAGAAACACATTATCTCAGTGGAACTGACATCTAGGGGTTAGAATGAACCGCTCTGTTTAGCAAACACTAGCCGCCATTAATAACAACTTGACAAATAACAGTTACCTTCGCGATATTATTTTTCCATGTATTTGACAACATCTAACCGTCCCATAGTGTCAGCTTTCAGTCAATCTTTTTTTTTCATATATAAAAAGAAACACTTCTGAGAAATCTTACCCTTATCATAACATCCAACAAGTTAACAAGATGTATTCAGAATTTATCTAATTAAATTTTTAGTATCTTTATCTGATAATGACTGTTCTTGGCCTTGATATTACTGATATCCTTACAATCATTTCTGTTATTGAAAATAGACTGGAATAATAATAATAATAATAATAATTTCTTCCTCTGGTTTGCTTCTGTAGCTCCAGTCTCTGGTTGTTGGTTACTGTCGTTGAGGTGGTCAGCTGCTGGATGACGACCTCCAAGTACCTGACCGTCTTCCCCTTCAATTGGGCTGAATACCTGGCTGCCGGACGAAGCTCCTCTGTTGCCAGAGGTTCCATTTACGTCGTTGTCGTTTAATCCTACATTTCTTTCCATCATTGCTTAGTTTTGCTATTTAACCCATAGCTGGACCCTACCCCATCAGGAATAGGCACTCATTTATAGCTGAGTAGACTGAGGAAATTATGGTAAGGATCCTTTCCTAAGGAATCAACGCCGAGGAGAGCGGTCACCCATCCAACGACTGACCTTCCCCAATGTTTCTTAACCAGTCAATTAACGACCTAACCCAGGTCTCATGCAGAAGAGTGTGATCCTAGAAACGGGGCACATAGTAAGAAGAGTGATGGACTCCTAAGGAGGCAGGATGCAACCCGGAACCCCACACTATAAATACCACCCAGTCGAATTGGAGGACTGTGATAACCGGCCCCCCACAAAAAAAATATAATAATAATAATAATAATAATAATAATAATAATAATAATAATAATAATAATAATAATAATAATAATAATAATAAATCATGGAAGCAATACCAAAAAAAAAATCATAAGCAGCTAATGAAAACTAATGGAGAAAAATCAGCGCATCATAACAATTCTTCATTAAATAAGACCTGAAACTTGGAGACCCAAACAGCCACCTGCCACTGGAATAATGAGGCGAAGTTTTGTCAACTCTGGACTGCAAATGATTGCATACCATCAGGAAAGTTTCACAGAAATGAGAAAATATTCACATCTGACCTCGTGTGGACCCCCAAATTTGAAAGGCACTGGTAACTGTGTTTGCTACAAATGGAAGCATAAAGGCAGTCACTATTTTCGACGCTGGGGATATTCCAACTTGAGTTAAACCGTCTGAGTGTAGAAGTGTGTACGTATACTGAACGATAAAAAGTCCCTCTGTGAAACTACTATTTTACAAAGTCCTGCAAAATCTTAAGTTTCTAAATTCTGAGAGTTTGAAAGAATTCAGTATCTTACATCACTATTTTAAGCTGTCGGTTCATTTCTTAGTAAAGTGCAGAATTTCACATAATTAGAACGAATTCTAATTATAATAAAAGAAGATTCTTTACTGGATGAAACCAATGGTAGGGTTCAAGTTTTAAGATGGTATCCTCTTAACTAACGTTTTTCGGTCTGAAGACATCTTTATCTTATAAACACAATAATCATTGTAACGTTCATTACATTTTCACGATAAAACATAATGGTAATATTGATAACACTTAAAATTCAATCCATTATGAGGGAAGCGCTAAATAACATTTATTCCCATCGTTCCTGCTAGATGCAAAAAATGCCATTACCGTATACAAATTGATCATGTGCATAAAAACGACGAGGATCGAAATATTTAGTTTTCTAACGCATTTATGTCCCTTTAAATCAGTGATTTATGTAGCCGGTTGAGTGTTATGTCATTTCATTGTAGGTGTACTAGACTGAAGAGATGAAAAACCGAACTGTTAAGAATTCGAAATGAAATCTCTTCCAGTGAAATATGATCGAGTGTAAGCAACAGCAGGTCACATTTGTTTACATGATTTAAAGCTCTGTTTCACGGATTAACATTATCGACGTAAAAATAGAACGCAATTTTACAAATAAAAGAGTACTTTACCTTTTTCCTCCCGATGAGACATTTCGTAGTTTTCCCTACATCTGCACATTTATGAAGGTGGTGAAGACACTTCTACTATATAGTATCCCCCTGCAATAAAGCAGAAACCATTGAAATACATAAACGGCAACGAAGGAGCCAAATACCTTCTTCAAAGCTAATTTCTGTTTGCAAAGCTATCTTTATCAGTAGTAATTTTTGGCAGTCACGTATCTATCCATCTATTTCGGCCGTTTATTTTGAAAACAACGTAGCTGACGTTGAATATGGTGAACTATCTTACAAGACTGCAAATCCTTTAGTTACCTCAACGTCTATTTAACATCTTCAAACAATATCTTTTCCCAAATAAAATATCCTCTTCGAACCCACTCATGTTGTGGATTATTTGACACACTTATGTCCCAGCTAGAACCTCCTAAAGCATGATTATCAAACGATTCTTTTATACCATTACAGCACATTTAACGATATTTGAAGTCAGCCTTTTATTTCACAGACAAATTAATTCAGTCGTTCATCCGTTCATTCGATGACTCAGCTGGCTTGCCTGGAGAAACGTACTGCGCAAGGTACTATAATGAAAGTGCCCCTAAAGACTGTATTGAATGGTGTGAAGCATATTACATATTTTTTACGCTTCGAATACTCTGTACTAGGTATCAGAACGTCCTTTGTTATTACTTTGTCTAATGGTATGTTGTGAAAAAGGGTAATTGTAGCACGTAAATGATTATCATAAAGCAATACAATTACCCTACTCTTCTCTATTTTCATTTCTTTTTTCTTTCTTTGATACCTAACTCAGGTGACTGTTCGCTGGAAGGGAGAATACTAAATGGTCTGCTCACCCTGTTACGTCTTTGCATTCTCGTTTGTTGTGTTTATTTGTATGGTATTTTTACGTTGCATGGAACCAGTGTTATTCAGCAACGGGACCAACGGCTTTACGTGACTTCCGAACAACGTCGTCGAGAATGAACTTCTATCACCAGAAATACACATCTCTCACACCTCAATGGAATGCCCGAGAATCGAACTCGCGGCCACGGTGGTGGTAGGCCAACACCTTACCAATCACGCCACTGAGGCGCTTCTCTTTGCATTCTCGGCGCGTTACTGGTACAAAGTATTTGAACATGACCGCGGAAGTGACCAGAATGATTAATTCTTAAATGATAGATGATCATTCTAACGGTAAAATATTGCCGTTTGAAGACCAATTTGGAAACAGAAAAGGAATTAGACTAAAGCACAAAAAAAAAAAAAAAACCGTTGCCGGAGCAAAGAAAACGTTGCAAAGAATATTATGATTGATAGAACACTAAGGACTTTGCCGCTAAATACTTATGCCTTCGTCTGTTCTGATGCCTCGCATAATCATTGCATTTTATTCAG